>NW_024341895.1:560772-642110 GCF_902729225.1 Pteropus medius | reverse complement strand
CCCGTCGATGGCGGCAGCGGCTCGGGGGACAGCGTCCAGGTCGCGCTCATGGCTCACATCGCCGCACGCCCTGCGGATGAGGGGTTGGCCCGGGGAGCGGTGATGAGGCTGTGCCTTCCCACGTCGCCCTCCGACCTTGCCTGTGCCCCGTCCCCCGTCTCCGGGCAACGCCCATGCCGGCCCGTGGACATGCCGCTACCGCCACGGGGGGACCTAACTCTGCGCAGGTGGGGTCGCTGAGAGTGGAGAAAAGGAGCCCCGATCCCGCCGGCCCGTGTACAACAGGTGCGACCGCGCGGCCCTGGAGCGCGGCGGGAGCCGGGCCCCGCTCCCCACCCGCTGCCTTTGTTCTCGGAGTCCGGGGGACACCCTCCCCCACCACCACCCCCGCTGTGCCCCTCACCCTGGCCTCCACCGCGATGGGGACCGAGTGCCCGGCGGCGAAGCTCTCCTCCGGGACCTGCGCCGGCTCCGCTCTCGGCCTCTCCCCGGCAGTGGTGGCGGCAGCGGCAGCGGCAGCGGCGGCGGCCCGGGCTCAGCCCAACCCACTCGCCCCTGGAGCAGCAGAGACCGAGGCGGGCGAGGCGCGAGCGAGCCGGGCCGCCGCGGCTGTTCCCATAGCGACGGGGGCGGGGCCGCGGCAGGGGGCGGAGGCTGCGCAGGGAGCGGCGCAAGGCTGCGACCCCGCCCCGGGCTCCGGATCACCGCACCCCTGCCCCACCGAGCGTAGGCAATCGGGACCCCATCCTTCCCAATCCCACAAGCTCCCCAGATACCGCCATCCTGACCTTAGCTCCTGCACCCCCATTCTCCAAGACAGACCCCTCACCCAGACTCCGTTTGAGGGATTCTCAATGCCCCCCAACATCGCTCATATGGGCGCTCAAGCTCCCCAAGGCCTGGGAACCCCAACCCTCAGAGACCTTCACCAGGTCACAAAATCCTCCCTAGCTTTTCTTTCTCTGCACCAGACAGGTGGAGTCTTGACCAGACAAGGCACCCCCTTTGGGGCTGCAGTTCCTTCAGTGACCTTGACCAAAGCCTTGCCATGACCATTTGGCCCACTCTCCCACCCCAGTGACAGACATTTCTGACTACCCAAGCCACTCTCTTACACTTTGGTGTTTTATTATCACTTCCAAATATCAGGCATACATACAGGATAAGGGCACTGTTAATTTTTTTTTTAATGGAGCTAAAACAGCCTGGCTGATGTGGCCAGTGGGGCCCACCACCTTGCCCTTTGAGGAGTCTCTGGGCCAGGGTCTCTTGGCACTGTCCCGCCTATGTGCCTCGCTGACACTGCGGGAGGCAGCCCTCAGCAGCCCTGGGCCCTGCCCTGTCCAGCTGGTTCTGCAGCTGCCCTGGTAGAGAGTGCAGAAGAGCCAACGGTCTTGTCCCCAGAGGTGTTTCCACAGGTGGACATCAGTCCCGCCCCGTGTGGCCACTGTGTGATGATCCAGCCTCAGAGGCCCTGGGCGTGGCTGTCACGGTCAGAGGACCTGCTCTGTGCTGGAAGCGGAGATGTCCAGGAGCCGCCAGGCCGCATAGGGGTTGAGCTCATCCTGGTCCCGGCACAGTGCCCACACGTACAGCATGCGCAACACCTTGTCCTGCGGGAGCGGGACGGGTGAGGGCTTGGGGGCGGAGAGCAGGCTTACACCCACACGGGGACAGGGGCTGAGGAGAGGGGCAGGGCAGGACAAGGCTGTTAGGACACAGGGACGCTGGGGTGGGGACCAGGGAGGGATGTTGGAGTGTTGGCCTGGGTGTGGAGTCCAGAGGCTGGGACAGGAGCTAAAAGCTCAGGATGTGGTAGAGCCAGACAGGTCAGTCACCCTCTGACCTCCACCAGGCCCAGCTCAAGCCCTGGGACTTCTCAAGGCGCCACCCTCCGGTCCTCTCCAAATCACAGAACCTCCTGGCTCTCAGCAGCCATCAGTGCAGAATGCCACCATTCGGCTGGTCCTGGGCTGGCCGCCTGCCCCACCCTTCCCCCTCCCTCACTCACCGGGTCGCCCTCGACCACCTCGCCTTTGGGGTTCTTGATCACCATCACCAGCTGAGCCTGGAAGGTGACAATCAGCACGGGCCCCTGCTCCATCATCTTGCCCATGGCCAGCTGCAGGGGGAGCCAACAGGGTGGGTGGGCCTCAGAGAGCAGTCCTCCACTGCTTCCCTGCTGCTCCACTAGACGGGGAGACCCCAAGGCGCTGCCGAAAAACGCCCTGGCACCTTGACACCTCGACTCATCACCCTGGAGGGACTATGAGAAGCCTCTCCAAGTCAGCACCCCAGCACCCCAAGTCACCTCCTGCTCGCCTGTTTCCAGGTAGAAACTTCCCATAAGACCCTCCCCATGGACAAGTCCAAGTCTTCCACTGTGAGATGGAACCTGAACTGCTAAGAATTCATGTGGGCTCCAGACACCCTGGCAGCCTCTCGGTCCCCAGGCTAGAGCTGTGCGAGGGCGTAAGAACCTCGGAGTCGGGCATCTGGCACATGGGCAAGGGGGGAGAAGGAAGCTGGCACCGGCATGCCTTCGGCCCTGAACAAGGAGGAAAGCGGGGTGACTGTGGCAAAGCAGACCGATGGCGGCCTGAGCAATCCTGACAAAGCCCCTGCCCTTCCCGGTGAGGGTGCAGGCAGAAGAATGCCGTGGGGGGCCCTGGGGCCCCGAGCTCTGGGCAGCAGCACCCCCTGTGCCCAGCACTTGCCTAAAAGTATTCCAACCACAGGACTATGGAAACCTTTCACTGTGAGGGACCTTTGAGGTTATTTAATCCAGGCGTGCGCCTATGCTGGAACTCCTCCAGGGCAGGGCGCTCACTGCTCAGGCTGACCAGCACACCTTCCCAACCCCGGGAAGACCCAGCCCTGCGCTCCCTCCCACCCGCCCCACCCCCACCCCCGACCGGGGAAAAGGCACTCACATCCACATTGTCAATGTCCAGGATGTGCGAGTGGAACTGGAGGCCCAGCGCCTTGGCCTGCTGGATCGGGTGGGCCAGCTGTCTGTAGGTCTGCAATAAGAGGCCAACATGCCTGTGAAATGACCGCTGGAGCACAAGCCATGCCAAGGCGCCACACCACAGGAGGGCGGGCACACCCGCTGATGCCTGCCCACCCTAGGCCGGTGCCAGCGTCCTGGGACACTCTCCCTATAAGGCAGCTCACCGGCAGTTTCGTGATTTCAGCTCTTGCACCTTCCAGAAATGGCCCCGGTGCCTGGGTGTGTTACGCCAGGAGCGGCAGATGCCAGGAGCATGGGTCCAAGCACAGAGGCTGGTGCCACCCGTTTGCTGGCTTGAGTCACACACTTCCCTCTCATTATAAAGACAGCACTGTGTCAGACTACCAAATGAAAGTGGTTTAATCAGTGGAGTAGGTAATTCTCCTGGAACACCATCTGAAATGCACTCGCAGGGGTATGTTGAGGCCTCCCTGGCTGATCTTAAATGTTCGCGCATCTACCTCACTCTGAGTCTTGGCCTGGAATCAAATGATTTTTCTAGGATTTGTTCTAACCCACAGGTGGCTCTGAAACCAACTGCCTTGTTTTCACTGACCAGCCTCTTGTGGGTGGCTGACTGCCACAGGCAGCCTGTTCTTCCTATAGGGGCAGTGGCACCATAAATGACACTCTTAACACCCTCGTGCCTGTTCTCAGGCCCAGGACACAGTCCTGGGACCTATGCAGTCTCGTATCGCAACAAGGCAACCATGATGGAAGACAGTCCAACGGTGTCTAGTTTTTATGGAAATAACCTATCCGATGAAAAAAAAAAAGGTGTCCATCCTACTTCTTGTGTAGTTTCTTTAAAATGACATTTAAAAAACACCTCTGTGAGCAGCAACAATTTCAGCTGCGTTTCCAGGGGCACTGGCAGCTCTCTGGCAAAGAGAATCAGCCACCTCCTAATGGTCCCAAAGTAAAAAACAACAACAACAACAACAAAAAACACACTCATAACTGCCTGCTGGATTAGTCACTGTGCAGGGGAGTGTTTAAAAAGAAAATCTGACATCTCTGCTTCTTCCAAGTTGTTTGTGAGCTGGTACAGAATAGAATCAGCCAAAAAGCCTCTGGATTGCTTAATACAAAGAAGCTGAAGAAAACACCCCATGAACACACAGGTCAGGGAGCAAGCAGGGCGAAGCGAGGCTGCCAGGAGCAGGGCAGACAGTGCGCTCCTGGAGATGCCTGGTCCCCGACTCTGGGGAGCAGGGGGGCCTCGTCAGGACCCTTGGCTCCTCCCCGGGTGGGAAATCTACCGACATCTGTTTTGATCCGAGTTCTGGGACCTTGCAGCAAGAACAGCTAATGAAATCATCCAGCACTTTGTGCATCCTGGAACACTGCTTCTGTGTTCGTGCTGTACCTTCATGACCTCATGGAATGGGGACAACGATGCAACTCTGGCCCAGGGAAGGGGGGTGACGCGGGCCGCTGGAGCCTCAAACCGTACTCTCTCCAGCACCCGTGAGCACTGGGGGAATGTCTGATGTACCCCAGAATAATTCATTGTCCCTTTCTACCTGACCCCTGGGCCCCCAGCCTATAGCCAAGGCCACTCTAGGCCATGGGGCCTTGCTTTATGTCACTCCGGGCCACCTGAAACGGGGCAGGTAGACGGGCCACACTGAAACTTCATCTTGCTAGGTCACTTCTCCTGTGGTCACTTTTTATCCTCACTATGAGCCTTCTTAACCAGAATTAAGATGCGGGAAGGGTTCTGAATCACAGTGAGGCAGGAGGACCACCCCAGCCCCAGGAAAAGGGAGGAAAAGGAGAACGAGCTGGAAGGAGCGCCCCTGAGTAAGAGTTTAATCCACAACGACCAGCCACCTGGCCCTCAGCAAGTCCTATAGGTTACGTGGCACCCGGCCCATGGTGTGGACGTGTACAACGTGCAGAGAGACAGAAAGCTCTGAGCGAGCGAACATGTCGGACACAAGGACCCCTCTTCAACCAGGACACCAGGCCCTGTCATGCCCCTTCCAGACCAGCTGCCTGAGCAGATCTCCAAACTGTGATTTCTTTCTAGGCCTAAAGAAAAGGAAAAGGAAGTACTCACAGCTTCATAGCACCAGTCTTTGAGAATGTCAAGCTCTCCAGAAATCATGGCCTAAAAAGGGAAAGACCGAAAAACAAGTGTGAGAAGGAGAGTGGGCTTCTGAGGCAGGAGAACTCCCGAGAATGTTCTCCAGTGACAGCCTTTCCTTTGCAGACTCCGCCCCCACCCTGTGGCTTCTGGGTGAGGAGGGAGCGGGGCTTGGGCCAGGCTTATGGCAGGGAGTGCCACCTCCTCAGGACCCTGGAAGCAAAGCCCCTGCTTATGTGACCATGGGGCGGCCCAGAGTGGGTTCCCAGGGCCTGGTAGAAAGGAGACAAAGGTGGCAGCAGGCCAGGCTCTCACTCTGGCCAGGAAATTGAGCCAAGGAGGTGAGAAGCTGCTTTCTGCCTTCCCTGGGGACGAAGCTCTGGATGGCCAGGCCCACAGAGGAACAGAAAGTCTCCTGCCAGTGGGAACAGCCTGGGGGAGGGGAGGCAGAGGGGGAAGTCCTGGGAGTGGGTTCCCAAGGTAAAGTGGGGGTGCTTTTTCAAGAACCTGGAGTCAGGGCTGGATCTGGGGAACATCAGGGAGGAGCCCAGAGAGGGGAGGAGGGGGCCAGGTGCCCAAGGGAAACCGCAGGGCGGCCCGAGTCCTGAGCCACCCTCACCCCGAAGAAACTGCCTGAGCTCTCACTGCCATTTTTAGGAATCACTCCATCCCCACCTTTGCTCAGCCCTGCCCAAAGTGGCAACTGGAGGGAGAGGGGACATGTGGAGGCTGGTGGAAGGGAGGTGGTAGGCAGAGGGAACAGGCACCCACATCGGGTCAAAGGGCTTTTCTGCAGTCCCACTTGGGGCCTCCCAAAGGCCTGGCCTGGTTGGGCTGGAGGGTCCCCAGGCTCCAGCTACATCTTGGGGGCTACAGAAGGGCAGGGAAAAGGCAGCTGACCTTGTGGAGGGTGAGACCTTGAACAAGCTGCCCCCTCCTCATTTCTGAGCCAAAATAAGGGGGCAAGAGGACCAGAAGATGGGATTCAGGATTCCCAGAGACCTATGAGGGAGGAAAGCTCCACAGCTGCTTTGGTGGCCCTGGTCCTGCCTCCCGACCCTGAGGGTCTGGCCTGAGCTCATGTGAATCCCTCAGGCCCTCCTCATGGCTCACCCCAAGAGCAGGAGCCAACTTCTCTCTGATGACTCCTGAAAGGACTCTGGTACCTGGGGACAAACACCTGACCCTGGCAGCCATGAGGGAATAACTTCAGACAGAGAGCACGAGGAAAACAAGAGGTGAGAAGACTCAGTCTTGGGGGCAAGCGTACCCGTGAGTCTAGAAAATGTCAGAGCCACTGTCACCAGGACCAGAGGGGCACGTGCAACTGTTGCCTTTTTGGAGGGCCAGACATGGGGGGGCCCTCGGGCCTCTGAAGATAAGCCTTGTCTCTGCTCAGAAAACACCCTCCTGGAGGAATTTCTGATCTGGTGAGGACCAAGGAGGGGCCTGCGGGGTTGGGCACCCACCTCCAGGACGTTGGGGATGATGTCGTTCTCGCATTGCTGCAGGAACCGCTCCTTGTCAAAGGCGGGGTCCACCCGCAGGATCTCCGTGAGCACCTCCGACATCTCCGTCTTCGAAAACAGGCCCCCTGGGGGCAGCCAAGCCAGGAGTGGGTAGGGGGCCTGGAACCTCTCCTTGTTGCCAACCCGGGGATGTGGGGGTGCGGCAGGATAATCCTGGGGACACTCACTCACCCAGCAAGTCTGTGACCTTGTCTGTCAGCACGCGGGAGGCCCGGATGAGCGCATTGTCACTCTCGTCATACTTCATCTTCATCTCGAAGAACCCTGCAGGAGACAGAGGCAGGGTCAGGCGTCCCTTCTGGAAAGTCCCTGAGTTCTGGGAGTTCTCTATGGCCTCTGCGTGATATATTCCAGACACAGGTCCGGTAAGTGAGGGGACCCCCTGAGCTGCTTCCTCAGCTGTGCACGAAGCCCCGGGCCCGCGGACCTACCTCAGGGGGCTGTGGGGACGGCTCAGTGGTGGGCCTAAGGGGCTGTGAGAACAAGGAAACAGGCCTCTAGCGGCCCCACAGGACAAGGGATAACGCATGTGGCTCCACCCCGTGTTTGTCGGCATCTGGGAGCCCCATGCTCCAGCGAGAGCAGAGAACTCCATCCTCCCCAGGGCTCCTGGCCTCCCATCCTCCCTTAGGAAGGAGTATCTCCCGAAATCCCCAGCTGCACCACTGCGTCTGGCTACCCTACTGTGACCGCTAGCTCTGGCAAATGTCAAGATGGTGACCCAGTCCCAAGAGCAATATCCATGCCCACCAGCTACTGAGAGGCCAACACCCCATTGATCTCACAGGGTGACCCTATGGAAATGAGTGGTCCTCTCTGCCCCAATCTCCTCCTCTGAAAAATGGGGGTCTGGTTTGTGCCCAGGACCCAGGAAGTGTTCAGTGTCTTCCATCACCTCCCTGCTGTCAGCCAAGTCTCAGCGACGTGAACACTCACTGTTGAACACCACGTTGTTGTCCCTGAAGTCCTTCCACTGCTGATACCACTTGGAGTCCTTATGTAGCACAACCCCCAGGGCCTCCCTGGGGGAGACAGGGTGGCCGGTGAGCAGAAGCCAGGGAGCCGCTGGGCCCGGGCCCATCACTGCGGGGAGAGGGCAGCAGGACAGCCCAAGCTAGTGGCCACGGTGACCCCGTCTTCATATCGTGGCCTCCTGTCTTCCCTCTTCCCCTTCCCACCACCTGCCCTCCCCCAAATTCTCTCAAGGGAGACAGGAACCTGGAGCAGAAAACAAACTCGATAACTGACTTCCGTGGGCCTGAAGGGGAGGCAGTGAGGGGTCCCTGGCTGGCCTGCTACCTACTCATTGGGCTCAAACACTTTCTCTTCCTTGAACTTCTCTCCAGCAAACTCCTTTCTTTTCCGGAGCCGTTCGGGCCTCCGGTAGGGCCCAGTCTGGCCCAGGACACTGTCGTCGATCTCCTTCTTCACTGACTCCACCCCCTGAAGGAGAGCACAGAAGGTGCGGGGTAGGTGCTGGGGACCTTTCTGACACCCCCAGACACCAGTGTCGGCCTGTGTGGTTGTGCCTAAAGTTGGGGAATGACTGCTATGAACCCCAACCTCAGGCCTGATGGTACCCTGGGGCCTCACCTTCCCCAGGTCTTGCGGTCACTCGGCCCAGAGCCCCTACCCGGCCCAGTGCAGGGTAATGACATGCTTGAGCCTCCTGTGCCTCCGGGGAGACCCCAGCTCCGCCTGACCACCACCCCCAGCCCTCCAGGAGCAGAAGACACGCCCCCACTGCCCCAGATGTCCTTGGATTATGAGACGGACACCTCGCTCTCCCTGGAAACCAGAGGAGCATCCTCGATTCCGCCTCTGCTCCACTCCTCAATCCGAGCAGACCCAACGTCTGTGCGTCCGCCTTCCTGAAACTCTGGAATCTATTTTCTCCCCCTCCCCACCCATGGGCAACTGCACTAGGGCCCCCCAAGACACTCTCCAGCCTCCTCTGCGCCACTGCTGGACTTCTCGTTGGGTGGCTGTGCCTCTTCCACACTCAATATAGGCACACCTTATTTTATTGTGCCTCACAGATATTGTGTTTTTCTTTTTTCTTTTTTTTTTTTACAAATTAAAGGTAAGACACTCCACCAGCAAAAAGATTACGACTCGCTGAAGGCTCAGATAATGGTTAGCATTTTTTAGTAATACAGTATTTTTTAATTAAGAGATGTACACTGTGTTTTTAGACATAATGCTATTACACACTTAATAGACTACAATAGAGTATAAACATAACTTTTACACACACTGGGAAACCGCAAAATTTCTATGGCCGGTATTATCATGGGATTCACTTTACTGCGGTGGATTGGAACCTGCAATATCTGAGATCTGCTTGTAACCTTTTTTGGCTCCTTGTTGCTTCTTGGATGAAATCTGAAGTCTCCTGTGTGGCCTGCAAGACTGCTCCGATGGGCCCTGCTCTCCCTCCAACTCCCCTGCCATTGCTCTGGCCACACCAAGTTGTGTGGGACACACGAATGGGCTTTTTGCACCCCTTTTTAGGGCATGCTCCCTCTGCCTGCAACCCCTTCCCTGTGTGTTCTTCTGTCACATGTCGCTCAGGAACTGTGTGTCCCCTTCCTGTCCCCCAGGCCTCTTGAGAGCAGGAACTCAGACTTTTTCTCCTGGGGCCCCCACGACCAGCAGAGAGCCTGGCACGTGGTAAAGTTCAACAAGAGTTATCGGAATGAATTCAGGACCTCAAGTCACTCCAAGTGGGACAAATCTCTGGAGTATGAATGCAGCTCAGGGCTGGCAGCTGAGAAAAGGTGAGAGGCTCACAGTGCATTACCCTGCAGCTCTCTAGAGCTATGACTTGCCCAAGGTCACCCAGCCAGGAGGGGTGTGAGGACCTGGCGCCTCAAGTGGGCCCTCCCCACCAGTCAGTCCCACTGCACTTCCCGCCCCAGTGCGGCCGTCTGTCTTTGGGGTTGAGCTCCAAGGTGAGAACTCTGGCTCTCAGCTCCGAAACGGGCCCCGGCGTCCAGCTCACCTGGGAGAGGGCTCTGAAGGCAGCCGTCCTGCCCAGCTTCTCCCCGCCCTTGGACACCGACTCAGCCGACTGCTTGGCGGTCTTGGCTGCTTCCTCCATACCCTCCTTGATTTTCCGGCCAAGGTCACTTTTACTGACTTCGTCAAGACTCTACTGAGACAGAAGTGTGCATGTGGGGCGGCGGGGGGGTGTCAGCACAATACCCCTCAGGGGCCCACAGGCGCACTGAACTCCTCTGGCTCCTGAGGCCCTGAGACTCAGGCGCACACGTTCAAGAGCACTGCCTACAACTCCTGGGGTGCTGCGCCCTCTGTCAGCTGGCCTTTCCCAGAATGGGCAGGAGCCCTAAGTCCCCACAGGAGCCACGGGAGCAGCAGCCTGAGGGTAAGAAAGAAGTTGAGGGTGTGCCCAACATGGGGCTGGCCTCACGTGGAGCCAACAACGGCGTAAAGCCCTGCCCCAGCTCTCCTGCCCACGAGAACAATAAAACAACCCTAAAGCAGCAAAACGAAACCCCCCGCACTGTCTAGGAGGGTCTCACTCCCATCTCCACTCACCCTTGATGGCAAAATGTCCCCTCCCCTTCTATGTTTAGGCAGGTGGAAAAAAATCCTCATTTTATCCTCACGTTCTGGATGTTTGCCCATCCACTTCTAACTTAAGTAGTAAACTGCCAGGCAGGTGGGCGAGTCCAACTTCCGCCCCTTCCTAAGGGGTATTGTGTATCTGCACTATGGACGCCTCCAGGCCAGGCCAGCTGTGTCCTCAATGGTCACCCAGCTCTCGCCCACACCTGTTCGACTGTGGCTGCTAGCACCGTTCTCCCGAAGCGGGGGGCACAGATGGGCCCTCAGAGCCGGCCGGGAAACTGAGGTGGCCCAGAGACTGTTACCTCCTTCACGGTGCCCGTGATGGCCCCCAGCTTCTTCTTGATCACCTCACTCGTCCGCACGGTTTCAGATTCGATGGTTTTCTACAGTAAAGAGTTACCATACAGCAGTTACTGGACAGCCACGGGCCCAAAGAAGCATTTTCTCAGCAGCCCCTTCCTCCTCCATACTCCCCGCACCCCAAGGGCCCGTCACTGCCCCACCGTCTGGTCTGTGGATCTCAGCCACTAAAGGCAGACAGACGGGGACCCTCCTGAGCCCGGGAGCCCCTGGACCTGCATCTTTCTCTGGGCGGCAGGGCTTGATCCTGCCTGTCGGCTCGTCAGCATTCTGCTGCCCTGTTCTGTCCTCCACCCAGCCACCAGCCACTGCAGTGACTCCCATACCCTAGCCGCCCCAGCCAACCTAGGCTTGCTCTGCCCCCAAAGGACCACCCAGCCCACTCCCCTTCTTCAATGAAAGGAAAGGCCATCTTCCATGGGGTTGAATCCCCCACTGGCAGGAACCACATGGATAGTTACATCCATGTGAGTGACCTGGGGACACTCAGAGGCAATGAGCCTTGCCCATGGCCTGGGGTGTGGGTCAAGAGAAAACTGAAGGATCTGAGACAGGTGCCTGTACCCCATTCATAGTGGCAGGCACTTGGCAACTTCTCAGTAAGAGGTGGCAGCGGTAATTAGTAATTACACCAGCACTGTGTCCCACTCTACCCATTTCACCCAGAGGACAACGACCAGGAAGCTCCCAGGAACAGCGAATCTCAAACCCAGCACTCGAGGGATCATAGGGGTCCCATGGAGACGCAGATTCTAACCCAGCAGGTCGAGAGGCTCTGAAACCCTCATTTCTCACAAGCTCCCAAAAGAAGCCCGTGCTGCTGGTGTGCAGAACTGGAAGGCTAGGCGACCCGCTCCTGTCCCCTAGGCTGCTGTCATCAGTGAGGTGACCTCACCTCCACATTAGCTACTCCTTCCCCAACTGCACCCACACTGAGCTCCCTGCACTGTCCGGGACCAGGAAATTGCTAGCTCTGAAAGCGAGGGTGCCCACCGAAGGAGACACGAGGCAAAGGGACTCACATATTTCCTTCTGGCTTCCTGGAGCGCATCTGACTCTTCCAACTTCCGGGCTTCGTCTCGGAATTTTTTTATACTTTCTTTCATTTCTTTGTTTTTGGCTAATTCTTGTTTGATATTATCTAACAAGCCAGAGAGAAAGCCTTTTCTGTTTCCAGAAGAATAGGATTTGGACTAGAAAGAATGTAAAAGGAATGAAGGAGTTTTAATTTTCTCCTTTCTGTTGATAATGGGTTTAACAATGAATAGTTACCTTTTTTATATATATATAAGAATGATATAAATTTAAAAAACATCACACAATAAACTGCGGGACATCCAGACAACAAAGTATTATTCAGCAATAAAAAGAAATGAGCTGTCAAGCCATGAAAAGACATGTAGAAACCTTAAATGCATGTTATTAAGTGAAAGAAACTGATCTGAAAAGGCTACAAACAGTATGATTCCAACTCTACAACTTTCTGGAAAAGGCCAAACTGTGGAGACAGTGAAAAGGTCAGTGGTTGCCAGGGGGAGGGTTCAGGATAAATAGGCGGAACACAGGATTTTTAGGGCAGTGGAAATATTCTGTATAACAATGTAACAGTGAATACATATCATTATATTTGTCAAAACTCAGAATATACAACACAGAGAGTGAACTCTATTGTAAACTATGGACTTTAGTTAATAATAATGTACCCATTTTGGCTCCCCTCCCATAACCGATGCCCCACCCTAATGCAAGATGTGAACAGAAAATTATGCTGGCGGGGAGAGGAGGTGCGTGGGAACTTTCTGTACTTTCTGCTCGATTTTTCTGTAAATCTAAAACTGCTCCAAAAATAAATAAATAAATAAAGTCCATTAAAAATGTAACAAAATGCCAGGCTCCTTCTTCAACAGAGATGCTGGACGAGAAACAGGTGCAGTTTGGAATACTCACGGGGATTCTAACATGCTCGCCCAAGGCCAAGGCCATCACTGAAGGGGCCCTCACCCCAGGACTGGAGCCGAAAGGACTCTGGGGCCCCTCATCCCTAAGGAGCTGGCACAGGATCAGGCTCCCTGGGCTTCTGGGGCCAAGGTAACTTCTTCCTCTGGGGTCACTCCCAAGTCCCCATCTGGGACTTATATGTAACCCAAGGGCCTGAGGACCGACACAAACCTCACTTTCTCAGCCCACAGGATCACAAAGACCAAGAGCCTGAGATCAGCATTCCTCTCCATGGGAAAACCCAACACACCCAGAGGCCATACTGCAGGGAGGCCAGAAGAGGCCCTGCTCCAGGCACAAGCACCAGTGCTATACAACGCTCAAGACACAAGCTTCTCAGTCAGACAGGGCTGGGTTTAGACCCCTGCTTTGCCACCTGTGGAACTAAGAGCAGACTCAGAAAAGAGAGAGCTTAAAGAATGACTGTGAGAGAGTCGAGGCACCGGGAAGTGGCGTGTGTGCTCAGCCGCTCCCATCGCTCCCACCACGATGTGCTGGGTATGCCACTGCAGCTGGGGCCCCCTTTACCGGTTTCAGGGATGACAGCCTCCCTGGACCCTGTCAAGCTCCAGGGAAAGCTGTGCCAAGCCCAGCTGCTGCTCCACAGGAGGGGTGGCCAGGCCCGGTGCCGGCAGGCTGTCGTCTCGTCTACATGCACCCTGGCCAACCTTTCTCTCCAGGGGAGTCCACGTTCTAAGACTGCCAGGGACCGTGCCAACTGGTAGCAGCTCTGTCACTCACTCAAGGGCAACAAATTGTGGGCGAGTGAGAAACTGGACAATAAGAGGAAGGGCCACAGGGCCTTTCCCATGGCCGTAACAGCCCCAGGAGAAGATCAGGGAGATGAAGTCTGAGTGAGGCGGGCACAAGTAACTAGCTGCCTGCATGGAAGTAGCCAAGATGAGGCTGGGAAGGGAGAGTGTGTGCCGCCCAGTGCGATTTTGGGCTTTCCTCCCTGTGGTGATGAGGCACCAACAGAAGCATGGTTGAAGAGGAGTGACAAGGAAGGCAAAAGTTCTAGAAAACGCTACCTGTGAGGAATAACATAAAGGGTGGGGGAGATGGAGCCTGGGGAAACTGAGCCCCAGGATATGATGGGTGACTCTGCTCAAATGCCTATAGGGCTGTCACCCAGAAAAGGAAATAACCTTGCTTGGTCAAGGAGCCACTGGTAGAAGGCACAGGGACATGATTTCAGCTCAGTACAGAGGGTGCCTTTCCACCATCAGAGCTGACACAATGTGCTACTATGTCAAGCATGTCCGGAAATACAGAGAGGACCAGGCACACTGGACTCTGTAACTTCAAAAGCTTTGGATGTGGAATGCCTGTCAATCAGATGCCAGTGGCAATATGGGCAACATCCTGCAGCCCTCTCTCCTGTCAACTAGGTCTGGTTTTTCAGGCCTCCCCCTTCTGTCTGCTTGCTCATGTCCTAAGTTACTCACCAGGGGCAGTTCTCTACCTGGCCGGCGTATCTGATAGGTACCATGGGGTAGTGGCACTAGGTTGTGGCTGGACAGAAACTGGATTCCACTGCCGAGGCATCTCTAATTGGGGGAGAAAAAAGGAAGATCCATTCAGATAAGAAAGCGACTAAGAAGTAAGTAGGCCACTCTAAAAAAGCAGGGGTTGCCTGAGACTCATTTGCCAATTTTTATCACACACCCGTCACGTGCTAGATGCTCTACAATCTTCCCGAATTCTCAGAAGCCGGTGGAATCTGGTGGAAAGAGAAAACACTGGACCTCTGCCTCCAGGGCCCACATCTAGCCTTCCGCCTCTGAACCTGTGAGGAACCAGATGAGTCCCAGGAAATGCCGGCCTATGGTGGAAGAAGGCTAAATGTGTCAGTCCAATTTAATTCCTTAGTCTGAAAACGGGTAGGCCGAGTCTCGATGCCAGTGGCAAGCAGTCTTCTTTCACGAGCCCTCTCCACTTCTGCTGGCCTTGTAAGATCAGAGACTTAGGCTTTCAGAGGTAAACACTGATAACTTACTGTCCCAGGCACAATCCTGGAATAAACCAGGACTGCAAGCAAGGCAACTTAGGGAGTCACTTGGGCAAAGATGCTGCTATTCTCATGTGAAAGGCGTTCCTTGTCCTACCAAATAATGAACTTAAGCTCCGTGAGAGAAGGGTCTGTGCAGGTCCCGTTCAACGCTGCACCCTAGCACCCAGCACAGAGCCAGGCACGTGGATGTCAATACCTGATGAAACCACTCTGCCATTTCCACATTTCTTGGGCCTTTCCTCTCCCTATTCCATGCCTTCTGGCTCCAGGAACCCTAGGTGACATCTTAAACTTATACAGATGCCACCATCTCCCATAGCTACTCAAGAGTAACTCTTGGGAGTTTAAATAACTTGTTTTACTTCTCTAAATGCCTACACCCATTGATTCTGGAGCCACTGAATCCAGCAACAGTCTGAAATAGAAGTATATGGCTGTCTAACTTTAGAGAGCAATCCCACAGCAGGACCAAACCTGAGGGTGGGTCCCCCTCAGTCCTGTGTCTAAATCCAAACGTGTAAATTCAACCTCTAAAACCTGACTCAAAAGACAAGCAGCCAAGAAAAAAATCAGCCCAGGGTCAAAGACACCTTCTTTCTCCCAACACTCAGATTCCAGTGAAATACTTTCCTTCCTCCTGGAGTCAGACTGACTCCAGCTTTGGATCAGGTCAGCCACTCATAGCTCAGAGAAGTGGGCAGGCTGCCAGTCTGTCTCGTTTCCTAACCTGTGAAACAGTAACAAGCAGCAGCAACATGTAGTACTATTTTCTGAGTGAGCTTCATGCCTTGACTCCCACCGCCCCCTAAGCCCAAATTTAGCAAGGGCAAGAGTAGCCTCTCTCGCTTTCACACGAACGGATAGGAGAGGCAATGCAGCAAATGCTCTCGGTAGAGGACATGGCATATAAATGTAAGCCATGACTGTCAAGGTTTTTTGCCTTCCCCTCGCTACTTTTTCTCCACTGGGCGCCAAGGCCACCATGAACTCCCCGGAGCACGTGGGGTCTGACCAGGAGGTGAGGCGCACCAATCCGCTCTCTGCCCAGCCCCAGCTACGCCGCCCCGGCCCCGCACGCTCAGCGTCGGCTCTCAGGCCTCGCTCCAGTCCCCCTGCCCCGGCCTCAGCTGACCCAATGACCCATTCTCAAGCCACTCGCCGAGTCCGAGGAAGGACCGAGGGAGCCAGAAGCCCGAGCAGGCCCTGGAGGTCGCGGGCCCAGGGCTCCCTAGGCCGGGATCCCCTCAACACCCTCCCCCGGCCCCGCAGACGCGCTCACCCGCGGGCAGCCGCACCAGCCTCCCCGCAGCGCCGCCGCTGCCATGTTGCAGGATGCCGTGTGACCTTCTGTCGGCGCGGCCCGATGGCGTCATCACCCGTCGCGTCTTCCCCGAGCGCCTTGGGCCTGGGAAAAGCGGGCCCTGGCGGCGGGGCTGAGGCGAGCAAAGGCCTCTGATTGGATAGAACTCTCAAGGAGGCAGGCCTTCCTTGGACAGACGTCTCCCATAGAGGCGGGGCCTGAAAGAGGGAGGGGAATTCCTAGAGCTGTCCTATGATAGGACAGGATTTCGGAAGAGCGGGACCTGTGACTGGATGTCACCCGGGGAACTTCTGTGAGGCAGACACCTTTGGTAGGATAAGACTGCGAAGGGGCGGAGCCGGCGTCGATTTCCCTATGCAGCTGGTCCTCAACCTTTTTGGCCCCAGGGACCGGTGCTCCTTTGAAAATCTAATGCCAGATGGTCTGAGGTGGAGCTGAGGCGGTGATACTAGTGCTGGGGAGTGGCTGCAACTACAGCCGAAGCTTCGCTGGCTCCTACGCTGCTCACCTGCTGTGCAGCCTGGTTCCTAACAGGCCACTGACGTACTGGTCCATAGCCCAGGGGTTGGGGACCCCTGGTAGAACATGCAGGGTTCCAGTGGTCCTAAGGACGAGTAGGCAGAACGACCCACCACAGGAACGGATTCCGTTGGATTCTGACTGGTTGACTGAGCAGCGAACCAGCCCGATAGTGATTGACTCTGGCTCTCACTGATAATGATAGTGACTGATAGTGACCAACAGACGGACATTTGAGTTGCTCGAAGAGCAAGAGCGAATGAGCCCACTATTGTACAGCGTTTCGTGAAGGCACCTGATGGTTTTGGTCCAGAACAGGAAGGGGTCGCTGAGACCAGGCTGGGTGTGGCCACCCCTCCATCGATTCAGTGTGAATTAACGCACCTTGCCCTGAAGAAGCTCAGGCCCCTGTCCTTTCAGCACCCAGATACTATTTTCCATTTAGCGAATGCCGCCACCGAGTGGCAGTATCTTGATGTGGCCATGCTATCTGAGGCTGGAGAGAGGGAGTTAATGTATGTTAGGGGAGTTAATGTATGTTGCGTTTGCCCTATGTGAAGCCTTTTGCATTATTAAACTGTGAGGATCTATGGGATTTGAAAGGGAGGCAACATACACTCTCTGGCTTCAGGGTTGGACATACCCTGCGTTCTCCTTCCCTCAGGAGCGCCACCTCGAGGTGGGAGTAACGGATGTGGGCTTAAGATCTATTGCCCCCTGGGCAACAGACTTTCTAATTGTACTTGGGCCCATGAAGTCGTACAAGGGCACCCAAGGAGAATGTGTCAAATAGATACATCAAAGGCCCAAAGGTAAAGTTGAAGAAGAAGAGCCTTTAGAGGAGACTGGGCAGGACTGGTCAACGGGTAAGAAGAGGACTTAGAGGCCTTGGAGAAGGCAGATGGAGTAAGCAGTGCTGAATGCTACAGAGAACTGAGGCAAGACAGGTCAGGCCTGTCTTGCATTTTACAATAGGGAGGTCTATGGTGAGACGAGCAAAAGGGTTTTGGTTGAACGGTGGCTATAGAAACCGGATTTCAGTGGGTTGAGATTGTTTTTACAGGAGTGTGCTGGAGCCAGAGTGTACTAGCTGATGAGAGCCAACTGTCGAATTTTTAGGAATTTTGGCTCCAGTTGCTAAACACACATTATTTACAAATTGATTGTATGAACTTATGATTGAGTGGATTATAGTACGACAAAGGTAATAAATACTCAAAACTCAATGGTTCCTAATTATTTTACTACATGTTACTATCTATGCTGCTGAGGTTATTAACATATATCACATCTATATGCTGGAAATACTATGTGATGTGTGCTGCTGCATTGCTTACCAATTCTGTGTTTAATAACGCCACATTAATGGTTTGAAATTAGCCATAGTGGAAGCATTTACACCATGAGAATTGGCAAACACGACAGATTTGTTTGGAGGGACAGCAAGTAAACATTTAATCCGCACGTAGAGGGAGTTCCATAGGTTCCTCCAAGGAATCTGCTGTGAGTAGATGAAATGATGACGGCTGGAGAAACATATATGGAAGAGTAAGAGTGGTTTGTTTTTCCCACCTTTTTATTTTGAAAAATTTCAAAACTACGAAAATGTTGCAATAATAGTGTAAAAAACACTCATGTACCCTTCACCTAGATTCATTTTGCCACACTTGGCTTTAGCATTCTCTCTCTCTCTCTCTCTCTCTCTCTATATATATATATATATATATATATATATATATACACACATATATATATAATTCAAATATATATATATATATATGATCGAATTTTTTTTATTATGGTGACATTGGTTAACAAAATCTAGTAAGTTTCTGCAACTCTTTTCCCAATCTTATATATATATATATATATATATATATATATATATATATATATATATATATATATATATATTTACATTATGGGTTCATCTACCATAGTTAGATTTCTTTCTGTCACCACATATTTGACCCCTTTTACCCCCATCTTCCTCCCCCTTCCCCTCTCTCTCCCTATCCTCCAGTAACCACTAGTCTACTGTCCATGTCTACGAGTCTCTGTTTGTTTGTCCTGTTTATTGCTAAAAGATGAGAATTTTTAATTTGGATCTTTTCCTGGGCTAATGATACGCAGTATGATACTCTCCTGTGATGCTGGGCAGCAGCGGGAAAATGATTTTGCCCAACCATAGGCTAAAGTAAGTGTTCTGATGTCAAGCATAGGCCAAACTAAGCTATGATGTTTGGTAGGTTAGGTGTATCCAATATGTTTTCTTCCACCTGCGATATTTTTACAATGGGTTTAACTGGTCATAACCCTATCGTAAGTGGAGGGGCATCTGTACAAAAAATCCACTTTGCTAAACGATTGGGAAAAGAGTTGCAGACATTTTGACACTTCCTCTTCAATACTTAACCATGCATTTCCTAAGGGCATTCTCTACAAGACCATAATTCCATTATCACCCTAAGACAGTCATTATTGTTGAGTAAACAAGTCAAATTCTGTCAAATAAAACTGTTATTCTTTCCCCAATTTTCTCTTTATAGCTTTTAAAAACAAAATCTAGGGTTTGATCCAGTTTCACGTATTATATTTGGTTGACACGTCTCTTTCAGTGTCCTTTAATCTAGGAAAGTCCCTTTGATTTTTTGGGGGGGAGTTGAGGAGTCTTGCATGACTTTGATGGTTTTGATGTCCTATTCTCTTACAAAAAAGTATCGCACATTCTGAAGTTGACTGATAGGTTCAGCATGGTTAATTTCAACTTTTTCCCAGAATGTTCAATGGGTATAAAGTTTCGGATATGCAAGATGAATAACTTCCAGAGCTCTGCTGTGCGACATGGCGCCTCTAGCTAACAATACTGCATTGTGCACTTAAAATCTTTGTTAAAAGGGTAGATCTCCTGTTAAGAATTCTTTATCCCGCCTCCTCAAAAATCCCCAAGAAACAAAGAGATACAAGAAAACTTTGAAGGTGATAGACATGTTTTATTACCTTGATTGTGGCAATGGTGTCACAGATGTATGTCTAAACTCATCAAATTGTATAAATTAGTATACATTAAGTACATTAAATATACAAACAAATGTATTAAACACAGGTTTTCGTATGTCAATTATACCTCAATACACCTCATGTGGTGGAAAGATCAAGGGATCTCTGTGGGGCACTTTTAAAAGAAGCATCCAGAAAACGTAATGGCTTAAAACGAGTATATATGCTCTCATACTTTCTGTGTGTCAGGAATCTGGGGGCCATCCAGCTGGTCTTCTGGTTCAGGGTATCCTACAAGTTTGAAATCAAGGTGTCAAGTTGGGCTATAATCTTCCCAATCTTGGGGAAGTTCTGCTTTGAGATCATGCACGTGGCTGCTGGCAGGATCAGTTCCTTGCCAGCTGTTGGACAAAGGGCCTCAATTTCTCACCAACTATTGGCTGGTGGCCCTCCTTAGTCTGCCATGTGGGCATATGGCAGCTTCCAACGTGGCAGCTGGCTTCCATTGAGGATGCAAGAGGGAGCCAGCAAGACAGATCAAAGTCTTCTGTAACCTAATCTTGCATGTGACAACCCATCACAATCGTCATATTCTGTTAGTTAAAACGGACTCATTAGGTCGTGCCGACACTCGAGGCGACAGGATCAGACAAGAGCATTAATATAGGAGGTAGGGGTCATGGGGGCCACTTTAGAGGCTGCCCCCCACCCACACTCTTCATAAGTGCTAGAGGGATTTGATTATACGGCCTGGGGAGGGTGAGATGCGGGACCCAGGGGTCACTCCAGCATATTTGTTATGGTTGTGCCGTAACAGCACCTGGGACCTGGGACGTTTCTACCTTTTTGTGCTCAGAAATTCCCTTCTTGGCCTAAGTGTGTCAGCATTTTTCGTTAGCGTTCTTTGAAAACTTGGAGAAAGAAAAACCTCATGTTACCCTCAATTAGCTGACAGCATGTCATCCTGATAGGGTGTGATATGCCGAGAAGGACCCTTCACCCCGGGGATCGCATTCCCAAAGCCCATCGCCACAGTCAAACCGTGAGACGCACCTCAGACAGGTCCCAACTGACAGAGACTCTATAAAGTTCCCGACCAGTCCTCCTCTTTGGGGTCAAGGTCATTAAAAACAAGGGAAGCCTGAGAGACTGTCTCAGCCAAGAGGAGTTTCAGGAGATGTGACGATGAAATGTCATGTGGGGTTCTAGGACACAGAAAGGACACTAGGGAAATTTTAAGAAAATCTGAATAAAATATGGACTTCTGTTAATGATAATGTATCAGTACTGGTTAGTAAATTGTAACAAAATCCTGTACTAACGTAAGATGTTGCAAATAGGGGAAATGGTGTGGCGTGTGTGGGAACACCCATTGTCTGGATGTTCCACAGCTTGTTTATCCATTCATCTGTACCATCTTTGCAATTTTTCTGTAAAAGTAACTCTTCTAAAATAAAAAGTTTATTTTTAAAAAGAGCTACTTATTATTCGTAAGGTGTCAACTTTGGTATACGAATTAATTATAACATTCAAATCTATGCATCATGATTCTTTATGAATAGGTGCATAAATTAAATGTATTCATCTTACTAAACAGTAATAGATTCTTGATACAGGCATAAATGTAAAAAAACAATTAGTGAGCATTCTTTTTTTAATACGTAACTTTATTTTTAGAGCAGTTTTAGGTTCACAGCAAAATTGAGCTTAAGCTACAGTTTTCGATATAACCCTTGCTCCCCAACAGCCTCCCCCATTTCATCATGGCATCAGAGAGGAGCAATTGTTATAACAGATGAACCTACATTGACGCATCATTGTCACCCAAGTCCATAGTTTACATTTGGGGTCAGTCTTGGTGTTACACATTCTATAGGGTTCGATAAATGTGCGATGACGTTTCTGCCACACAGGGAAATTTTACTGCCCTAAAAATCCTCTGCAATCTGGGTATTTGTCCCTCCCCACCACCCAACCCCTGGCAGCCACCGATCCTTCCGCCGTCTCCACAGTTTTGCCTTTTCCAGAATGCCATAGAGTTGGGATCATTTCGTATGTAGCCTCTTCAGATGGGTTCCTTCACTTAGTGACATGCTTTTGATGTTCCTCCATGCCTTTTCATGGCTTGATAGCTCGTTTCTTTTTAGCGATGAATAATATTCCATTGTCTGGATGTTCCACAGCTTGTTTATCCATTCATCTGTTGAAGGACGTCTTGGTTGCTTTCAAATTTTGGTAATTATGAATAAAGCCACTATAAATGTCCGCGTGCAGATTTTTGTGTGAGTTTTCACTTCGTTTGGATAAGTACCAAGGAGTGAGTTTGCTAAATCAAGTATTTCTTTTTTACACTCAATATGCCATAGGATAATATTCGATTCTCACTGTAATTATGTTTCTGTCGATTTCCTCTTTTCCTGATATTTTTTATTTGGTTATTAAATTTTATGAAGCATATAGGTTTAATAAGGCCAGGTCTCCAATTTTATTGTAATGTTTAGCATTATATAATCAGGTTCTTTATCTTTTTGACCAAAATGATATTTTTTCTAGTATTAATATTGCCAACCAAATAATCTTAATAATAATAATAGCTGTAATTTATCGAGTTCCTACCAGGCCAGGCAGAGTGCTAAGTGCTTCACATACTGGTTTTCTTAGGCTCTTTGTTGCCGGAATGGACCTGAATGAGGGAGGCGGGCATCTAACCATGCAGCCGGGCCTCGTGGGCTCACCTGGACGATCCCTCCGTCCCCCGAATGGTGTCCCTCCAAAGTCATGTGTTGAAGTCCTAACCCCCGGCACCTCAGAATGTATTTGGAGATACAGTCTTTAAAGAGATAATCAAGTTAAAATGAGGTCATTGGGGGTGGGCCTTAATCCGATATGACTGGTGTCCTTGTAAGAAGAGGGGATTAGGACACAGACACGCACAAAGGGGAGACCACGTGAGGACTACGGGCCAAGGAGAGAGGTCTCAGGAGAAACCAACCCTGCCTACACCTTGATCATAAACCCACAGCCTCCAGAACTGTGAGTGAACCCACGTCTGTTGTGTCAGCTGCCCAGTCTGTGGGGCTTGGCCAGGGCAGCCCCTGCAAACAGGCCCTCTGCGTCACCCCTTGGCTCAGAGCGCCCTGCTCGTTCCCGCTTCTGGTGCCCACAGGCCTCCGCCATCTGTCTGCCTTCTGTCTGGCTTCCTTCCCACTCTGCTCCCTCTCCTACCGGGCAGTCTCTCCTCCATCTCCTGTTCTCCTTCTCGAGGTATAATAATAGCTGCTGGCACTGGCGCCGCGCCTCCTCCGTTCCAGACAGTGCGTTGGGCCTCAGGAAGCAGCATCTTATTTAGCGCCATTCCACAGCCTTTCGAGGTGGATGCTATCCTTAGCCTTCTCACACAGGCAGGCACTCGAAGCTGGCAGAGGGGAAGGAAGTTGCCCACGGCCACACGGCTAGCATCAGAAAGAGAATCTGGCTGGCTCTGGCTAGGGCTGAGTCTCGTCCCCAGGTCCCAGCATAGACCCCTGGCCTGTCTGCTGGCCGTGGGCAGGGTGATGTGGAAGCAAAGGCTGTGCATGTGGCAGGCACTGATTTCTTCTTCCAGTCTCTGAAGTCAGCAGCATTATTCTCCATTTTCAAGGCAAAGAAGTGGGAGCCTCCAGAGGCTAAGGCATTCAAGGGCTATAAGGAGGATATCGAAGTTTTTTGTTTTTTTTTAAATCTCGGCAAACTTAAGATTCGTTTTTTTATTTGAGTATACCTCTCATACGAAAGTTTTATCTCATAAAAATATGCCCCATATTAAATAATTTCAAAGGTATATGATTACTTATATATAATGCTTTCAATCTAGTTATCCATGATCCTGAATCCTTTTTGTCCCTAAATCTGCCTTTATTTCCTCTCTTAAGGCTGGATGCAGAACATAATTGCCCCCATGGGAAGGAGCAAGAACCAAAGGTATTGCAGAGATGGGTCTTGTTATCATGGATGATACTGAGAGGCGCTCAGCACCGCGAACATGTTATTCAAATGTAAATAAGAAAATAAGCTCAATGAGTGACCTTCGTGGGTTTTTCACATAAAGTATATTTCATATCACTGAAGATTTAACTACTAACAAGCTACGCCTACGCCTAAGTTACTTAACTACTTCTGAGTCCTATGAGGTAACATCAATATCCAGCTTCCAATTTCCATTCATTAAAATATTCCCCCATTGTGTGCCTAGGTTTCAAGGTGCCAACATTCATGGGAGCTATGATTTTCTGGGGCTTTGGCCACTGCACAAAACGTTTCATCTCTAGGTAGCTGCTGTGTTCACTATAAAGAATTCCACGTATTGCAGTGCTTTCTTTGGTCTGGGGAGTAACATCTGCTATACTCATTAACTTGTTAGAACGTGTCCATCAGTAGGTCGAAAGCCTAAATCTGATCGTATCTCCCGTCACACTTCTTCAAATGACTGTGAACCTTTAAAAATAATTTTCATCATTAGAAGAAAGTGAATCAGTGAATTGCACATGTCTGTAGTGATGAGGGAGTTAACTTCTGGTACACTGAGGCCCTGTAATGTTTTATATTTTTCTTGGGACATGCCCACTTTTGAACCTAAAATATCAGCAATGACTTAGGAAGACCTTCTTTTTCCCAATAGAATAAGTGCCCCAGACAAGAGTGCGTGGGTTTAGAGTTACAGCCTCTAAGGCAGTGGTGATGGCAAACTAGATAACCTCTGGCTGAGATGGAAAGGAGTATTCTGGGCTGCAGCGTGTGGTACCTAGGTTAACGCACGTGGACTTGGTGGGATCTGCTTGGAAGTCGCCGGTGCGTAATGTGACATCGCCATTAGGAAGATTAAAGAGGATCATGACAGCACCTGGACAGGAACTGGCATCACGCAAAACAACTCCGACAGCATTCACCATATCACCAGTGTCCACGGGCCATGAGTGGGTATATTGTTCTTGCGCATGAAGTTTGCTCTTCGACAAATTGCCATTATCTCACTAAAATAAACTGGAAATGTGAAGGTTTTAGACAATCTAGCATAAAGATCGGAATGAAAATGTGCGAGAAGATAGGCTGTACAACCTTCGACCAATCCATCCTGAAAGGCGTCGACCGTAAAGCCAGTTTCAGGTATTTTCTTATAGAATGGACCTGTCTTTTTTCTTAAATCTGCATTAGATGACTCTGGGGTTTTCATGCTGCTTCTGCAGCCTGACTCAAGCTGACTTTATGAAGACTTTCTCTTTACTTAAATGGACTGTTCTAGCTTCTGTCTTGTTGTTAAGGGGATCTGACCTCTTCCAATGTGTCAATCAAAGGTGTTTGAGAAGCTTTGGGCAGCTGGACTCGCTGCCCAAAGGAAGGGATCATCGGGGGTGGGGAGGTGGGGGAATGTTCCAGTGCAAAGGATTGGCCTGTGGAAACATCAGGGAGGAGCTTACATAGTTCATAAGACAATCAGACCTTTCAAGGAACCAGGCCTGACTGCTTAGCAGAGCCGAGTTACCTATTAAGTGCTTAGGGCCCACAATCCTTTGGGGGCCCTTGCAAATGTTTAATTTCTTTTAAAATTAGAAGGAAAAGTATAATCTAGACTGAATTATGTTCATTTATAATGTAGGGAGGAGGCAAGAGAACTAAAGTGTTAAATCAAGCTGTATCCAGAGACTGCAATGTGCTGAGCAGCCCGGCAGCCTGACCCCGAGGACACCTGCAGAAGAAGGTCGATTTCTGCTGGGACTGCTGACGACCCATTTCCCCGCACCCTGAAGGGAAAACAGGAAAAACAGTGTTTAGGTGGCGCCCTACACAAAATAAAATCATTCATTCCCTGTGGCTAAAACCATGGGGAACCTATGGGTCACAGGCTGGGAACTGCCAGCAGGCCTTTCACGCTACTTACTCCTGTCCTTCCTCACTGTATGTCCATATCAAAGGAAAATGGGTAAACGAAGTCTTTAATCTGTAACTCACAGGAACTGAAGAATGATATGTAAATATACCGAATTCCCCAAACATTAAGGGTCCCTTTCAGTGCCTTTAATCTGTCCTTCTCAGTGTCTTTGTCTCTCGCTGTCCTTGTCTCTCTACTGTCTCTGTCCCTCTGAGTCTCTCTCAGGCTTTCTCATTCTCTGGCTCTGTCTTTGGAGCGTCACCCCGTCTCTAATAATCTCTCCTTTTGACTCTAGCTTTGGCGTGTGTTTGGATGCTTTCTTACTCTCCGCCAAGAACCCTCTTCTCTCTCAGTGCAGGGCTTGAGTTTCCCGCAACTTGGGGGAGTTTGCCCCGTTCTGCATCATTTGTAGGCCAACTCAGTTGTATAATATAATTTTAAATTATTTTTTTAATGGAGGATGGGACCCATGAAGGCCAAAGTGTCTGGGCCCCATGAAAGTCACAAAGCATGAGGCATGCTTTTAGCATATTTCTTAGGCCTTCTCATGCTAGGGTCTGTCTCTTCAGTCTTGGGTGCCATTATCAACTCTTCTTCTGTTACCATGACCTAGGAAGGGGCGATGGGGAGGGGAGAAGAGAGAAAAAACAGTGGGACTGAAAGATAGTTGCACGCCCATGTTCTCAGCAGCATTATTCACAGTAACTAAAAGGTGGAAGCAACGGAAGTGTCCATTGACAGATGAATGGATAAACAAACTGTGGTCTAGGATTACCATGGAATAGTATTCAGCCATTCAAAGAAATGAGGCTCTGATACATGCTACGACATGGATGAACTTGAAAACATTTGCTGAGTGAAATAGGCCAACAATTGCGAAGATGCTCGGAGCTGTACGTGCAGAGAGCCATTCCCCTCTCAGCATTCGGGTGGGTTTAAGGCACAGATCTGATGGCCTCATCCGTCTGCCTAAAACACCTTATGGTATAGATCGGTAGATTTGCTTAAACACACACAGAGTTATTTCTGGAGGGACATGCACAGGCGGCAGGAGGGAGGAGAGCTGGGTGGCTAGGAAACCAGAGAGCGGGGGAGTCTGGCTAGTGTGAGTGATTTCAGTGGGCTCGGGGCTTAGGGGCTGGCCCTGGTTGTCTGGCGCCTGGCCCTGGGGTGATCAGGACAGAGAGACAGTGGCCCTGAGGGTGAGAGCTGACGACAGAGGCGGTTGGGAGCATCAGCTCTGGACTGGTTGGTTGGCACATGGAAGGCCTGCTCTTTGGCGAGCGGATTTTCGTCTCTAGGAACTGGCCACCCCAGGAAGGGGCAGTCCCTCCGGGGCCAGCAAGACCCCAATATATCAAAGCATCAGAATACAGAAAATGAAGGCCATGGTTCACAGGCAGGGCCAAGGGGCGGCATTGCCAGAGGGCAGGCGGGAAGGCTGGAGCAAGACTGGGGGCCAGGGTCACCATCGCAGCGGGGAATGGCAGATTCTAAGACACAGATGGAGCGGGAGGTTGGGGTCTTCAAGGCTGCGACCCTCCTCTCCCTCCCATACCCTCTGCCTTCGGTGTCTCTGGAATGCAGGGACTGAGGGAATGGCCAGGACCCAGCGTGGGGTCCGAGGTGGCAGTGCAGCGCTACCCTGTCTGCGGCTCGCCTCCCGGCCTCCGGCACTTCCCTTACTAACCCCCTTACTAACCGTCACCTGCCTTTCCCGCAAGACTTCTCTAACAATCTGTGGTGAAGGATCAGGTTTCGGGTTTTGCCTCTTAAGATTTCTATTCTGTGGTGAAGCAATGCGTGGTTCTACCGTGCCCGGCCGGGACTCAGCTGAAAGGACACAGAGTGGCCTGAACAACACCCAATCCGCTTAGACCCTGGGCAAGGTGGGCCCCCTGAGAATGCGCCTGGATGGTGAGACCACGTCAGACAGCTTTACACCTTCCTGTGCACTTCCGCTCGAATCCCGTGCCTCTCTCATCATGGGGAACCTTGAGCAGTGTAGCACGTGCTCTATGAGGACAAGGATGGTGCCCTTTTCATCGATCTTTGTTCTCCAGAGCCGGCACTCAGGAGACTGTTATGGGTTGAACTGTGTCCCCACAGATTCACATTACCCCCAATACCTCAGAATGTGACCTTATTGGGGATTAGGGTCATTGTAGATATAATCAGTTAAGATGAGGTCGCACTGGAGTAAGGAGGGCCCCAAATCAAATAGGACTGGTGTCCTTATAAAAAGGGGAAATTTGGACGCAGACGTGCACACAGGGAGGACAGAGGCGAAGGTGAAGGCAGAGAGCTGGGTGAGGCTACCAGAATGCGAGATGCTAAGTTTCCATTGTTTAAGCCGTCCTGGCAAACTAATGCGTGGGTCCTCAGTTAATGTCTGTTGAAAGAGTGTGAGCACAGACTCGGTATTCTCGTGTGAGCAGTCCCACTTGGCAAGCTGGAGTACTGAAAGGGGATGCCACAGGGGCTGATGACCCATGATGAGGTCAACTGGTCTACTGCACGTATCAAACTCTTGGTAGTTAAGCCCCTAAGATGAATCTTGTTTTTTAATTCAGGTGAAATTCACATAACAGAAAATTCATCATTTTAAAGTGACCAATTCAGTGGCCCTTTGTACTCTTACAATGTCATACAACTGCCACCTGTGTCTAGTTCCAAAGCATTTTCGTCCCCCCAAAAGGAGACCCATCCCCATTAGCAGTTGCTCCCCATCCCCATCTGCCAGCCCCTGGCAATGACTAATCCACTTTCTATGCAGTCTACCTATTCTGGGCATTTCACATAGATGGAAACACACACTATGGAGCCTTTCGTGTCTGGCTTTTCTGAGCATCACATTTTCTAGGTTCATCCTTGTTGTAGGGAGTATCAGTGCTTCGCTCCCTTTTTGTGGCTGAGTAATGTTCCAGTGTATGGAAGATCACGTTTTGTGCATCTGAGGTTCTTAATAATTTTTGAACAAGGAGCCCCACATTTTCATTTTTCACTGGGCCCCACAACTTATGTAGTCCATCCTGCTGGCCTCTTCACACTAAATCGATCAGGGCATAACTTTCTAGGCCAGACGGACAGTTTGCTCAGTCTTCTCCTCCCTGAAATCCACTGAGGGGAACTCAGCAAGAGGCGAGCAATTACCTCCGCCCCGTGCTCTGCTTTGGAGAACTTGAGAAGACCCAGCGACAAACCCTGAAGGGGCCTGTTATGGGTTGAATTGTGTCCCCTGATGTCCTAACGCCCAGGACCTTTGAATGTGACCTTCTTTGGAGACAGAGCCCTTAGAGAGGTGATCGAGAGGCTGACAGGACTGGGGTCATAAAAATGGAAACTGTGGACCGAGAAGGACATGCACAGAGGGGAGTCGGCGACGTGAGGGGACAGGGAGAAGATGGCCGTGCGACGGGAGTGCGTCCTGACCCAGGGAGTGCTGCCCTTTCCTCTGAGATGCTCGAGGGGTGGAGAGGGGTCCCCTAGCCCGTCGGGAGCCCACCTGCTGTTACAAAGCGGTGACTTGGAGGGTCTTGGCCTCTTCTTCCCTCTGCCCCCTGCCTCCTCACCCTCCTGGACACGCTGCTCACGCCTTCCAGTCTGACTCTTGGATTTTTAAGGATATAACCTGCACTGGGTGTGGGAGTGGGGTGGGGCGGCAGTTAAAAGGGCCTGAAAAGGGGAAGAGACTGCTTTCCACAAATTATCTCTTTAAATTTAAAACATTTAAGACTGCAACTTTGTGTGGAATTTTAAACCGAAGAGTTTAAAAATAGCTTGCTAAATGCTGAGACTTTATTTTTTTTTTTCTTCTGTCATGGAAGCAGATGAGTGGAATGTTTTAGGACTTAAAAAAAAAAATTACCAAAAAAAAAAAATCAGAAGGCTTTTTACAAAGCATATTTAAAGTTTGTGCTCGTTTTTTCTGTGAGTCCGGGCCCCAGACACCTCGTCTCCCTCCTGATTTTCTTCTCACTCTCCCTGCAGAGCTGGGACCTTGCTACCTCCATCTCTGACACATCTCTAAGGTTCTCGTACTTACTACTTTTTATTTTTACCTTGGAACAGTTGCGCTGTGGTCAATTTTCTCATTTCACCCCCGCTCCCTTCCTATTCAGAGCACACACACCATCGCCAGATGCCCTTTGCAAATCCACTGAAATGGCGTTGCCCCCTCCCGGCGCCGGGCCAGTCCACACGACCAGTGAGAGATGACAGTCCAGGAGGTGGAATTCAAGCAGAGGGGACGATCAAAGGGGCGAGGACCTGGCATTCAAGGAAGTGAACATCAGGCTCCCTTCACAGCGCCGAGTGGCCTATTTTCCAGCTGCCTCGGCTCCAGCATATCATCTGCAAAATGGGTATGGGAACAACAGCCACTCCGACGCCTTCCTCGCGGGGCGGACGTGCCCACAATGTGCAGAAAGGTGCTGTGTAAAGCCCGCAGCACGACTCACAGCGGACGGCAGCTATCATTTCTCCCCATTACCTCCAGCTCCTTGTAGCTCCCTCCTGTTAACTGCTGTCAGCGTCGCCCCCCGGGGCCCCTTGCTGCCCCACGCGCCCCAGCACTCAGTATACCTACGCGTGAAGTCAGGGGTCTTTGGTCTGTTCCTTTGTACCCCCGGGTGAAATAAAATGTGCTCGCCAAAGCCAAGACAAGTGGGCAAAGCACTCCGTAACTTGGGACGAATGCTCCCCGGCCAGCTTTAATTCTGCTGCAGGACTCTGTGTGGCTTCCCAAAGCCGGTGGGCTGGGAAGCCTGGACTGCCGCTCGTCAGAGGCTGGTGAGCCCCTGCCTTCTTGGTCCTGCTCGGTGGGGGCGCCAGGTCCAGGGGCAAAGGGTAAGCGGTCCATTCACCAAGCCCCTCACAGCCCAGTGAAAAACACTCACGTCATGACTCGGTCCTGCTTATCGCTAAACACAGAACGCAGTTCTCTGGGATGACACTGGCCACCATGATTTTCTCCCTTCTCTTCCGGAAATCCTATTAAATTGTGCAAAGAAATTATTGAGGTTAAATGAACAAAAAACCTAAAGACAAAGGGATGCAGGCATCAGGCCCTCAGAGCCTTAACCTTGATCGGAACATGAAAGCAGCCGGCGCTGAGGCAGTCTGGCGGCAAGGGCTCCCCCGCCTGGCACCTGGGGCTCGGCTTCTCAGGGCTCCTGCCCCTGGGGTGAGGGGGAGTCCGAAGCCGTCTCTGGCACCAGAGGTGGGGATGGGGGCGGCAAGTCTTTCTTCGTTAAAACACAGCCCCACTCAGGGCTCCGTTAAACCTCCTGCTTCTCGAAGTGGTCCCTGCAGTGGGGGTATCGCCGGGGCTCGCCCCCCGCCCTGCCCAACGTGAATCTGCCTTTTAACAGGGCCCCTGGCGGAGGAGGGTGCACTCCAGTCTGAGAAGTCCTGCTCTCTGTGGCATTGGCAAGGGCCGACAGCCAGGTGGTCCCTTCTCAGTGCACAGCTGCACGCGACGCCTGGGACTGTCCACTCCCAAGGAGTCGCCTGAGACCCCAAGAGCCCCTGCCAGAGGCCCTGCACTGGCCTCTGGGTCTGAGCACATGAGGGACACCCCTGAAACTACCTCCTGCTGGAATGTGGTCCTTCTTCTCCAGGTGCTGCAGGCCCGCTCCCCGTGACAGACACAGGCTGGATATTCTGAGGCCTCCCCAGAACCCATGGGGCTGTTTAGTCACATCTGGAAAAGAGGGAGATGAACCCAGAACTACAGGAGACACACACACGAAAGAAACAACAGTGACCTTAGAGAAGGCTATGTGAGTGCCTGGTGGAGAGGCCCGCTGGCAGGTTTCGGTGGAGCCCGCCAGCTGTGGGAGAGCGTGGAGGCTGCTGCTCTGCTGACCCCAACCTTCCTTCTGGATGCTTCTCAGACTCAGAGTGGCATGGCAAGTGCAGTACCTACTAGATCTGTTTTCCTTTTCAGAGGATCTAGGGGGTGGCGTTATGGACCCCGTTTCACAGTCGGGGACACTAAGATGTGGTGAGTCAGTGCCTTGTCCGCATTGCACACCGAGGAGCAGGCAGAGCCAGGATTCAGACCTAAGACTCTGACCCTTAGGCCCTTGTGCTTGTCCCGCCTCCAGGTTAGAATTCACTTTCCTATATCAGCAAAGGAGACCCGTGTTAGAAGACACTCGGCATGGCCACGGGGCTCAGGAATGGGGAGCAAACAGACAGGAAACGCCCAGGGACAACACGCGGGAGGCCCGAGAACATTCGAAGCTGGAGATGAGGGGCCTCTGGGTCTCTGAGGGGAGGGAGCTGGCTTACGAGTGTGTCCAGGGGAGGAGTCAACAACTGGGCAGAGGCAGAGGGCCGTGGAGAGCAGGTCACACAGTCCAGTGCCAGGCTGGGGAATTCGAGGGCCTCCTCCCTCCATGCATGGGCCAAGGCCATGGCCTGGCACACACGGAGAGCTAGGGAGTGGGCAGCCCAAGTTTACCTATGAGCAAGTCAGCTGCAGCCCTGGCTGGCGCTCCGTCAGCGTTGGCTGCTTACAAGTCATACACCATCACCCCTACAGCACCACATCTCAATGATCCCACTTCATTTATTACCAAAATATCACAGAATTCCAGTCATAGTTCACATACAGTGTTTAACACAAACCTGATACCTGTGGAAAGAACTAAGTATCGGACAATCGAACGTTTGGAATCGTAACACCCCAAACCGTTACCACTCTGTACTCCAAAAATACGCTTTGAGAACTTTGGAAACTGAATTAAAATGTCTACACAGCTATGAACAATTGTTTAATAAAACTTTTTCATGTTTCCATTACATGTAAATATATCAATTTGGCATCTCTATAAAAACTCTGAAAATGGTGCAAAAGTTTCATTCTCTTTGAGAAAGCCATTGACAAAAAATATTCACACTTCACCAAAATTTTGAAAAATGGTCTTCTTTCAAAGCTTCTTTATTAATCTGAAATCTTCTGGATTATCAAAATCTAGGTTTGCTTTTTTCCTCCTAAAACACTAAAGAACATTTATTCACAAGGATAAAAAGGCAAATGGGGAGATGGAAAACTGAGAAGGGCTTTTCCCCCCTGAAAATTAAAAAAAAAAAAAAAGCTAGTTACATAAGCATCCTCAAAATAACACAATGGGATTCATTTTATTGTTGACTTTTGGACAGCAGTGTCATACTTTATTGAAAACAAACCCATGTAAAAACAAAGTTAAAATGAAAAATGGTACCTGAAAAATAAATTATTTTATATAAAACAAATCAATAACTTAAAACACACTAATATACAAAATGTCTACCCATCTACTGTACAACATGGGGACCAGTTAGTAAAGCTCCCCCCACCCCGAGCGAGTCACTGTAAACGGAACATCACATGGTAAAGAGGTGGCCCCAACCAACGGACAAGCCTTCTCTTGCGGTGGAAGTGCAATACAGTCCTCTCATAGTCACTGCTCAGACCATCGGTCAGCCTAACGTAGGTCCTGGCGGTGACTTACAAGTAAGTTTTCTTTTTAAAATGACTCAATGGAAAAACTGAACTATGTTGCCAAAAGGCTGTGGAAAAATATATGATACAATCATTAGAAGTCAGAGGCAAATCAAAAGGTTTGGAACCTGGAACCCTGTCGGAGATCTGGGATTCAGGTTCTGCTGCTGTTGCGAGCAAGGGTCAGTTATCAGAGCCATTCGACAGAAAGCGCTTGCGACTGCGGTTGCGGCTGGGCTGGAAGGCTGACGGATGGGAGGGGGGTGCCTTCGGTCCTGGGAGGGCGGGAAGAATTTCAGGTGGAAGGCTAGGGAGCAGGCTGGGGAAAAGAGACCCTGGACAGCTTATCCTTATTCTCTTTTATCCAACCCAGGAAGGCTGCAAAAAAGCAGGGGGGAAAAAAATCAGACTGAATCAGATGTGAAATGGAAGAGCTGGGTGATGCTAACTTTGATTTTCAAGCCCGATGGCGGACTTGGGTCAGTCAATGGCCCTAGTTTGGAGGCCAACGAGAATAAAAGTTATTGCCAATAATTCATCTACTTGTCTGATCCAGCAGGGACCTCCCAGCTGCCAGCTCAGAGGAGCCGGCTCCAGTAGCAGCGTGGTGCAGACCCTGGACGCTGGGTTTCCAGCACTAACACCAAGTGCAGACTCTCAAAGGTTAAGGCAGCTGCCCTTGGCAAGGGCAAGACTCACTTTCTGAACAAAGAAGGCGGAGCCCACCCAGCACCATCTGCCTATGGACGGGAATCCCAGTCACAGGATGTGCAAGGAGAGGCACAGCCAGCACAGAAAACCGCAGCCTGGCACATTACATCAAAAAGCTAAAGAAAGGCAAAGCCAAGGGCAAAAAAAATGGATAACTCAACCGGAACCAAGTTTGCAGAATGGAGCTGCTTAGCGAACAACTGTTAGGGGAAGTTACACAGGCCAAAATAGAGTTCGAGCTAAGCCTCTTTGGTATTTGTGTACCAAACCAAACTTCTGATAAATTATCTTTACTTACTCTTAATTCTTGTTCATCAAAATTCCCAAATAAAAGGAGAGTACTTATTTCGTGAAATACAAATATGATTGATCTGTGTAAAAATTTTTTAAAAAACGTTTTCTTTTGGATTGCGACTTTTAAAAAATGCGATCTTCCTTTTGCAAACAAGCCTAGAGAATATGTAATGAACTTTTCGGACACAGGGCCAGGATCTGGTACCTCGATGGGAATGACAATTGCTTTTCAGGAGGAACATGTCAAAAGCGGAACCCTTCCACACACCTGCAGATTGAAACTCCCAAAGAAACACATTGAGGTTTTTAGCTAGAAGGCTGTTCAGAGAGTGGCGACCACATAATACAAGAATTTTACTCAACTGTGAAACCTGAGGCGACTTTCAAAGTCTCATATGTACTTTACATTTCTTTCTCATCTGGGCCAGCATCAGAATAATCAGTCTGGTTCAAATCAAAAGGCAGGGGAGAAAGAAGCGGTGGTGCTGGCTGCGAGCCCACCGCCGCTTCAGTTTACACTCATGACAGAATCCACATAAGAAAGCGAGCACTAGCGAGGGCCGGCAGGACTGTGTGTCAACGAGATTTCAGGGTCGGTTTCGGAACCACGCGTCTCATCTCTGAGAAGATGTTGGCCCGAGGCTGCACAACCTGCCAGGCATATTTAGGCAGAAAAGCATCCCAGTCCCAGGGTGAAGAGTGCTCTGGGGCGACAGAGTGGGAACCTATGTGTTCTGGGTTTCAGGAGGAGGCACGTAAGCTGGCTTTGACTTAGGCTCTGGAAGCTTCTGCTGGAGGGAGGAGGTCCTCCATGGCATAGGCCAATTCATGAGACAAGGCCTCAAGGTATGAACTTGGCCTCTGGTGGAAAAAAAACGTGGCAACATCTTAAATTTGGGAGGATAATGCACGCAGCTGGCAGCCCCTCAATAAAGTATGAGGGTAACAGGGAAGGGACAGGCAGCCTCAGATTTTCAAGGGCTTCTCAGAACAGTGATCTGCTCTGAAGAAGGCTGTACCTATTGGCCATTTTTTCCCATTTAAATAAATAAATAGATAAATAGATAAATAATGCCGCAATTCCATGATATCGGTAACTAAAAAACAGCCTATTGTTACATATTTTAATCTCATGTCAAGGTTAAAAACTGCTGGTACTAAGTTATCCTGTTTTTTATTCTCTCTGTACACTAGTTATTTATAAAAACCAGATCACGCTCCTGAGTTGCCACCTGGAGGTCTGGCTCTGGCTACTTCTCAGGCCCTCGCAGACTCTCCCTACCGGCTCCCCATTTAAAAAAACACCATCTGTGACTGCACATCCCTGCGTCACAGATTTGTAAATGCTTTGTCTTGAGGCAAGTATTTGTTTAAGATCTTATACATCCTCCCTGAATGCTGGGCCATCTGTACCTCACCTAGCCAAAAAGAAAGAAAAGGTAAAATAAAAAACAAAACAAAATTCGAGCAAAACAAAATCAAATTTAATGGTCTTAAATGCAAAAGTAAAAACAAACAAAAAACACAAAAAAGCAAAAGAAAATTAACAGAACAGAACAACCCAAAATGTCAAGGCAGTTATGAAGAGAACTTTGAGGGTTAATCTTTAAAACTACAAATCAAAGGTTTTTTTTTTTTCTTTTTTTCTGTTAATAGATAACTGGCAAGAAGTACTTTTCTGCTGAGTGTTCATACGAAAGCAAAATTTCAAAACAAAATCTGACTAAAATAGAAAAAAAGTCTAGCGCTCACGAGAAGGGATGCGAGAAATACAATGCTCAAATGTTTATGTGTTATTAAAAAATAGAGCTATCTTACGCATTCGAGCTCTGTTAAATGCTCTTGGAGACAGGAAAAATGATTGTGAACAACAGTATCCGATGCGTGGGGCCCCGTGCATGCCACGTGTGGACAGGGATTCGGGATGTCAGAGTAGCAACACATCTTCAGGCGTCCCTGGAGCTTAGATCTGACTTGGGAATATATGGAGTTTCCCTGAAACTCTTTGGTCCGTTCCCATTGGCGCCTGGGCTTACGAAACACGTTCGTATCCTCCTCGGGAGGGCCCGGCCCAGCGTGTGCCCCCCTCCCGTGTGGTGGCCCACATCGGATGGCCCGAGGCCACTGCCAGGACCACTCGGCAGAGCCCGGGGCTGAGTGCGCAGGAGGTGGCAATGGGACCTGCTTGGGGAGGCAATTTCATGTCAACCAAAGCAGAAATCGTTTAAAATGTTGAAGTGGTTGAGAAAATGCACACTCAGCATCTGTCTAACATCTTTAGTTTAAAAACGAAAACTAAAAGGTCATTTCTTTTTCTTATCCAGTTTGTGGCGACACCGGATGAAACGAGTGTTAGACAGTCTCAGAAGTTAAAGCATGCTTCAGTTTCACCACCCCCCGAGGGACTGGCTAGTCAACGCAGTCTACTTAGATTTCTGTTTAATATATATTTAAAGGAAATAACTTAAGAAACTTAAAATTGGTCTAACATTGTGGGATTTCAAACATTTGAACATGTCGGTTGCATCCCAGAGTATAAAAACCTTTTCACTTCTCATTTAGACTAAGACAAACACTTGTGAAAATTGGCGCAAAATGAGTTGTACACTAACAAAAAAGTTTCAACTTCTTCACTCTGAATTATCTATTCCGTACAAAAAAAGCATGAGCGAGTTATTTGTGGGACTTGTTGGTTTTGAAGGAAACCTGTAAGATTTTGTCCCCCAGGCGGTAGCCGTTCAGACTTGCTATGGCCATCGCGGCTTCTTCATAGTTTGTCATGGTCACAAAACCAAAGCCTTTGCACTTGTTGGTGTTGAAGTCGCGAATCACTTTCACATTGGTGACTGCGCCAAAGGGGCCAAACATCTGCCAGAGGATTCCCTCATCGGCATCTTGACCAAGGTTGTAGATGAAGATGCACCAGCCCGAAGACGCGTTGCCTGGGACATTGACACCAGAAAGCCCACTCATGTGATCTACACCCATAGGGGAGAACCTAGCAAACAGAGAGCACAGCATTCAGGTCAAGGTCAAGGTCAGTGTGGGCCAGCACAACAACAAAACAGGGAGTGGGCAGGGTCAGCTCAGGCCCTTCCCCCTCTTGTCAGCCAGGTGTGAGGTGCTCAAGGCTAGCGACCTCCAGTCACGAGCATAATTTTTTTTAGCCAAAGGGGAATTGAATACGTTGCTGGAGGGAGTTGCTGGAGGGAGGAGGTCGACTGAGGAGAAACACTGTCTCTGTAGACGGTCGGAGCCTCAACACTTAGAGGGATGGCCCACTGGTGGCCTCCAACCAGCAGCTCCCTCCACCCTTCCCATCCTAGAGGGGAGGGAGGTCCTGTCAGTCATTCCTGTGTGTCCCACATTTTATATGATGAAAGCTTCTCCACATGCCCTAGAGAAAACACTTTCCTCATATATATATATATATATATATAGAGAGAGAGAGAGAGAGAGTGTGTGTGTGTGTGTGTGTGTGTGTGTGTGTTGGGTGTGAGAGGGTGTTGAGGGAGGCCTGGATGTTTTCTCTTCTTTTTCCAAATTTCATACCTTCCCCTGGTCATGACCCATCACGTCCAAGGGTTCAGAACCAACTAGTGACTGGCTCTGACTGGTTACAGGACACCCCCGGGAAGGGCCCCTGCCCAGCACGAGCGAATTCCTTCCCAGAGCTCTGGGCAACCTTTCGTTGCTGGCTCGTAACATCCCACAAGGGCCAGGGCCTGAACTGAGCTTTACCAAAAAGGTAGGACCCTTTCCAAAGCAATACTTTTAGTAACATCAAAAGTAAGCCTTCTACCAATGTGTGACTGCTGCAATGAGGATTACGGGGAATGATACAATTATTATTGAAGACACATGGCCCTCTAGATGGTTCACAGATTAAAAAGTCATGGTCTTAGGGTCAATTTAAGAACATGTGAGCATGAGACAGCATCTCTGAAGCCACACGATGCAAAGAGAGAAGTACTACCTGCTCCAAAATAAAATCGGGCGCCTTCAAGGGCCATTAAACAGATGCACTCTCTTGACAGACATGACCCCAGACAGTGTGACCAGCCCCCAAGGTGTAGTCCACTGACCCAAGGGTTGTGTTCAACTTAGGTATGGAAGAATCAAGACATATTATCGGCCATGGTTTTGACTTTGAGAGAATAATTTTAAACAGACCACACAAGGGTGTCTGAGTTGGTTAAATGACTCAAGTGGCTTGTCAGTGGTCCTGTCTGTATGGAATGGCAGTGAGACCACAATAGCATTGAAAGGGGAAAATACACCCAAGTATCTGTATATTAAGCCCAGCAGGTCTCAGTGAGAGTTGGAATGAGGTTCTGCCTTTTAAAAGGATCTCGTTTCCTCCAAGTTTTGTAGGGTACCGAATATGGACCTGAATTATTATAGTTAATCTAACTCTTTATGTCACTATTATACTGCAAATGATCTCAGGCAATATTTTACTGCCTTTTACTTACATGATTCTCATTCTTATTATCATCAGTTGGCTTTTTTCCTGCTAATTGGAACTGCGTTCTTTCATTGTGACCATCACGAACTGCCTCCCCCCCCGCCCCATTCTTTTCTCTGATGGCACCTGACCAGCAGTTCTCTTCCTCTGGTCTCCCTTTTCTTTTCTGCTCCCCGTTTCTGTGCCCAAGGACCCTTCTCCTCCAGCCTTCCTTGGTTTTTCGGAGTTATCTGTAACTCGGCAAACAATGCCATCCACACTTCCTATCCGACAGCAGTGAGGTGAACTGTTATCTGAGTTCCATAACTGGACTGAGCTCACTTCTGTCCACGAATACTTCCCTTGCCTTTGTCTTTTAACTGAAAGAGCCAGTGTTGGAACCTGACCTAGTTGAGGACTCTGGGTTACTGGGCTGTGGACACGGCACCTCGCTCAATGGCCTCTGGGGAGATGCGCACTTTTACCCAACCTCACTGTTTAAAACAAAGATGGGAAACCAGACAAGTTGCAGAGAAAAACCCTTAACCTACCTGAGATAAGCCTTAACCCTTAACCTACCTGGATGCCACTTGAGGTTTTGACAAAAACAAAACAGCCCCTAAATTGAGATTCCTGTCATTTGTGAGTTGCTAACACACCCAATTTGGGAGTCTAAGTAACTGACTCGAATTGTTTCTGTTCTACTAGATCCTGGCAACTAGAATCATTTTCAATATGGAATGACAAAAGAATGTGGAAAAACTATTCACCTCTAGGACAGGGCTTTTAAACAGAGTGTGTATAGCATTTAGATACCAAAATAACCCCACATGGTAGGTGTATAAGGAAGGGCTGCCCCTTAGGGCTGCTGATTCAATGTCTAAAGTTCCATTTAAAAACCTTCCATTCTAGAAGGTGATCAACTCTCACATAAGCATACCTAAGGCTGCACCTTTCATCTCACAGTGTGGAATGATATGTTAAACTCATGACTCCACCCTGCTGTCACTGTCACTAGAAACTACATGCTGCAGCGCTATGCACTCGCTCTCCAGGTAGTTTGCACCATCATTTGATTCCGATTAAAGATGACACTTGGAGGAAAGACATGGCTTCCACGCGACACCTTTGTGATGGAGGTGGGACATGGAGACATGAAATGACTCTGAGTGCAACCTTCCGAGGTGATCAGCCTGGCGTACCCTGCATTTTCCAGTGCGTGTGGTGACTCATCCAGAGGGGCTCTGCACCGCCCTAAAAGCACAGCCGGCAGTGGTGCAAAGAAGCCGGGTGGGCAGGTGAGCGCGCCGCCCTCCTCACCCACCTGAATCTCTGCGCCTGGTGATGAACCGGGCCTCCGAACCGTCTAGCGGGCGAGTGGTACAGCTGGGAGAGCAGCGCCACGTTTTTGTTCTGGTTGGGATTAGCCGCGAACTTCACTGTAATGGGCTCGGAGGAACCTGGGGGTTTATGACCATTGAAACTGGTAATTGCCTCTTCTGCTTCCGACCGTTTGTCAAACCGGATAAACGCAACCCCTCTGGACAAACCTTTTTAACAAACCAACAAAAACGGAGTTAGGGGGAAAAAATGCAAGGATTTTTAAAACTGAAAAGCAAAAGTCAAGTCAGTCACTGTACTGTGGTTCAAAGTGGATGCTTGGTTAACGAGAAAAACAAAAATTAAACCTAAATATGGAAACAAATGAACGAATTAAAAACATAATGACTAATAAAAAATTAAGGCTTCAGACTTTCTTCTGAGTTTCTTGGTGCCAAAAGATATTTTGGTGACAGACATCCCAAATAGACACCCCTGAAAACCTATCTCGAAAGAAGCCACATTAGAAGCGATTGCATCTTTCATCACTATTTCAGCGCCAGGTGCCCACTGCAGTGTGGGTGCCTGGATGTGCTGGGTGTGGACAGGGACAACCAGGGTTGGGTTTGAGGAATTCTTCCTGGGCTCTGAGCCCTCCCTCCCATGCCCTGCCAATGTGCCCAAGAAGTAGCTGTGTTTCTGAGGGCCATTTCCCACAGGGTCCCACCGAATGCCCCCACAATGGGCATGGGGCATGAGTCTCTTGGCTGGACCAGAGGCTACAGAGGGGCATGGAGAGATTCAGACACATCAAGTGGGGTACCAAAAAGGCAAGTGTCACTGTAAGGCATAGTCACCCTTTCTGGGCCTAGAATTCCGTTTGGGCCTAACTTGCACGTGACACTGTAGGCCCCATTCTAGCCCACAGATGGTACCCAGGGCCTCTCATTTGTTTACCACTGTAATACCGTGGACATCCCATGCTGGGCCCCAAAGCACACATCCCAACCCTCCAACTGGGAAGCTCCCTGTGCCAGCCCCCCAGCTCCCAGGACAACGCCCTGGTGATCGCACGGCGGCTCCTAGTGACCTCGAGGCTGCCCTTGTTGCCTCCAAGGCTCTTTAAATATAAATTTAAAATTCACACAGCCAGAGACACTCACTAAATTAGTGAGATCAGATCTAACAATTCACATGTGTGCCAGAAAACTCTAGAACCTGAGCTTATTTTTCAAGTTCAGTTCAGAAGAACAACTGAAAACGCTGTTTTTATTCACTCTTAAACGGCACAAACAACAGCTTAGACAGATGGAAAATCTAACTTTAGGCAAATAAGACTGAAAGCTGGAGTTGGCTGGCTCCTATAGGAAGCTGCCTGCAAGGAGACGGTTTCATTCTATTTATAAAGAACTCACGATCAAGCAGAGAAGTGTGTGCAAGTGTGGTTTCCCTGTATGGTTTTGTAAAATGACTTTCAAATAAAAACTGCCCAAGTGCAATGAAGAAAACCCAAGAGAGAGAAAAAGAATGTTATTTAACATGACGGAACATAAATTCACTAAACTACTTGGTGAATGTACACTTTTTGAAGATGGCTGTGTTTTGATTCCTTTCGTGTTTTTAGAATTAAGAGCAGAGAGCAATAAATGGCATACTCTCTAGATGAGTAAACTACACAGTCCACAATTAAAATGGATAAAAGAGCAAAAAAAAATTTTTTAATTTTTAAAATTTCTGTCAGCTCAGGATCCCAAGTTTGGTTACGGTTCCTTGAGAGCTTTCCCACTTCTTCAACAACAAAAAACATCTTATGTGAAGGCGAACCCAACGTGCAAACCTGTCTGCCACGCCGCTCTCTACCCTGGCCTCCCATGGGCTCCCATGGACTCCATGGGGTCCCAGCAAAGGGACCCTGGGTAGGTGGCCTCCTCTGGAGCAGAAGGAAGGGAAGTCCACAGCCCCACAGGCCTCACCTTTCTACTCTAATTCTACACCTGAGGTCAAGAAGCAGGGCTCGGGGAGGGAGCTCCTGGGCCGCCCCCCGCCATCTCACTCTATTCCCTCCACCTCCCCCCTGTTCTGCAAGGATTCCAAAACAGACAGAGGTGTGGGCTGGAGGCGTCAGTCCCTTCGCTGAAGTGGCAGAGGCTGGCAGGGAGGCCCGAGGGAGACTGAGGGTCCTGTGCACCACCCTGAGGTCAAGGCTGAGCCTGGGGGCAACCCTGAGGTGCCCTCGACATTCTCAGAGACAGAAGCCTTGCAGAGCGAAAGAAGGCAAAATCCCCAGCAAATGCCTGAGGGGAGCTGTCTATGGAAGTGACCTCCCTTGAGATGGCAGGTACAAAAGCTAGGTAGCAGGGGTTGTGTTCTCAAGGTGGCTGAGCTCCAATTCCAGAGAGCTGGACAGAGACCAGCAGAGGCAAAGCAGTCCGGTGTGACTGAAAAAAGCAGGGCCATGGAGGAAGAACGTGGGCTAGCACAGTCACCCACTCTGGGTCCTCCAGCAGCCCAGACACTCCTACGCAGGTACGACTGGGCGTAAACATGTGCACCAACTGTCAGACCGCACCGGTCTCTTAACTGGCATTTAAAGGTAACTAAGAGGCGCTTTAGAAACCACAGGAAGCTATTCTGGTGCCGGCCAGCGGCGTTTATACCAAGTAAATGGTGTCCTCACCCTATGCCCCGCCCCCGACCCTAGAGCAAAGGGGTAGAATGAAAGAGGTGGTATGGGTGGGGCAGGGCCCGTGTCCCTCCAGTACAGCCCGGTATTGGAACAGGTGTCTGTGCCAGGCTACAGAGACACCGAGAGCTCTCATAAAATGCCAGTGACCTACGCTTTCAGACAACACTCCGGAAGTCCCTTCTCCTCGGGCCTCTGGGAAGTGCAAGCTGTCCACTCCTCTCAAGGCCAGGCCCCGGCAAGCGCCAATCTGAGCTTCCACAGCTGGGGCAGGAGAAGGAAGAGCAGGTGATAAGGCTACCTGCCCCAAAGCACACAGCTCAGGGGAAGTGTGGGAAAATGTGTGTCCCCACCCATCTGCTCTCTGGAGCCTGCTCTACAGAGGGGAGGTAACCTCAGAGCTGTGACATCTTATGATCAGTTTTAATACCACAGCCGAGGGGTTGGTGACCTCTGTGTTGGAAGAACATAAAAATCTACTGCAGATAATTCCACTGACTTCGCTGAGCTCCGTGGGCACGAAGTTTCCTTTCTAGTCTTAGAAGATTCCCAACTCCTGGCGAGAAGTGAGGAGCCCTAAAGGGGGCATGGCCCACGCCACTCCTCCACGGACAAAGCTGTGCACAGGGCTTGGCAGGGCATGTCCCGACTCCAGTCCCCAGGCCAGCAGGGCATTCGGGCCACACAGCCAGGGCCGGAATGCAGCCTCCTGCTTGCTTGCTTGCTTGCCTGGGGCTGCTTCCAGGAGTGCATGTGGACCGTCACTTCGGCTCCGCCTAACTGCTTTGTGCAAGGCCCAGAGCCTATGCGGCTAATATCCTGAACAGACGTGACCCGAGAGGGGCCGGGATGGATGGTCAAAGGATTCACTGGCTTTGAGCTCTGTGATCTCTGGAGTGCTACCCGATGTGGGGCATTTAAATAATCAGAAACAGTCACTGGGGCCATAAAAAAAGACTCTAGACCACGAGTAGACTGTCACATAGCACACCGTCTGCCTACAATGAGAGCAGCAGCAAATCCTTACACCCCATTCACAGGCCAGGCCAGGACATATGGGTGCCTAAGGGAAGGTGCCAAAATGTCCTGTTTTCACCACATACTGTCAGTCTGACACGGGGTCTGCTTTCATGCCACTTTACCACCTCAGCCTCAAAAACGCCAATGTCATCTCATTTTGATTCTGTCCTCATTGGTGGAATAACTAATGACATTTAAAATCAAACATGATCTGTCTTTCCTAGAGGAAAACCTCACTGCGCGTCCAAGGCTCCCCGCCATACCTGTGGTCTGGTCCACAAGGACCCGGGAGTTGATGATGCGCCCAAACCGAGAGAACATGTCCTCTACATCCTTCTGGGTCATGGTCCTGGGGAGCCCGCTGATGTACAAGTTGGCGTCTTTGATGACCTCTGAGCTTGGGCGAGCGTACGACACCTTGAAAACAAAACCACTTTCCAGGGTTAGGGCAGGTGTGTGGCCAAAGCATCAAGTGAGGGTGTCACATTTGGGATAAGAAAAAGGCAACCTACGGTAGGAGATGAGGCAAACGCTCGTCGCCTACAGCAGCACATGCTGACAGCTCCCCACAGGCCGGGCAGTGAGCCGACTCCGGCAGCATTTTCTCACCTGGCCCTCACATCCCAGTGTGAGAAACATTATTTCTGTTTTACAAAGTGATGATGACTGAGGGCCTACAGCTGGTTGGTGGCAGGGCAGGGACCCAACCCTGCTGCCCGTCCTCCTACCACAGCCTTATGCTTCTCTGGACGATGAGCCAGGCTGGGAACAAAACCAGGTCCCACCTGTGAGGAGCCCAAGGGCTGGTGGGCAAGAGAGCGGAGTGCTACTAGGTTCGACACCCACCTGCCAACAGGCAAGCTTGCCCGGGAGCCCAGATGGGGCCCACGAGTGCTGGCAGAGCCCTGGGTTCCACACGCCACTGTTCAATACTAAATGACTCCAGGCCATTTGGGCTCATGTTTTGCACACTCAAAGCCTGAAAGGAACTTCTGCAGTGGCTTAGATAAAATGGCGCCATGCGTGCGCTAGAGGTGGTGAGGGGAAGCTGCAGGGACTGATGAAAAGGGAAGATATGTGGTGCTTTCCCAGGTCAAGGTGACAGCTGTATGGACCCTTCAGGCTAGAAAGAGGGACGAGACCAAGGCCACACTACTATTGGGAAGGCCATCTGGGAGGAAGCCCTTCTGCCCACAAAGAAGCAGCCTAAGGAATGGGACTCAGTCACACTTGAGAGTCAGGAGGCTGGGAGATAGAGAACCACGTGCTCCAGAACGTGGGGACTGGGACCTGTGCAGAACTTTCTCTCTGAGGGTCACAAAACTGATGTGATAAGGAGCCTGAGACCATAACATAGAAGCAAACATGACCTCTTGGTGTCACCGGGCAGCATGAGAGCACGACAACGGGTGTGTTCTCTCCACACTGCTCAGGCCTGCCAGGAAGGGCGGTGTGTGGTTCTATGTGCCAAGAACACACACACCTGGCTCCATGAGGGCCCGGAATTTGTTTGATTTGTTCACTGTCTGGAACGCAGTGGGTGCTCAATCAATATTTGCTGAATGAACGCTGGATGAACTGGCTGTGATGAGGCAGGAAGGGCAACGCTGCCGCCGCCACTGCGATAAGCCAGGAGCAAGAAGGAGGGCAGGACGTGGGAATGGGGGCTGCGCGAGGACGGGAATGTCGTATCAGGTAGATGAGATAGGCAGGGGGCCTGCGGAGGACGCTGCTTATAAGCCAGTGTACTTAGCGACACCCTGTGCCAGGGAGGGGGCTGCCTCTGTGTACGTGCCCTTCATGGGGACCCTCCTTTTACTGATGGGGCTGAGGAAGCCATGAGCCATGGCATACAGCCTAGGACAGTCACCACCCAACACACATCTGACTTGCAATGCCTCAACTCTGAGCAGACAAGAGGCTCTCCAGATGCCCCGGAAGCACAGCGTGCTAACGGTGCCCTTGACAGTGACGGTGAGGTAAGGGGGGCTTGACATAGACTGCCAGGGACAAGAAAGAAGGAGGGGGTGCTCACCGCTCTTTACCTTAATGGTTTTGGACTGGAGCCGCAGGCCATTCAATGTGTTTATTGCTCTCTCCGCGTCCTTTGCAGTCACGTAGTTCACGAAGCCATAGCCCAAACTGTGTCCTGTGGGAGAACACATACACACTAGTAAACCAACTGAGAGAGACCAAGGGAGAGCCAGGGCATATGAACAGGGCTGTCTGACTGGGCTCAAAGGACATGGTCCAAGGCAGAAAATACATGGGAACCAGGGTCTCAGAGAAGTGGCATTAGAGATTGATGGTTACAATCTATATGAATGGTTTATTAATTATATTTCTTTGGAAACTTGTAGATTTTCTGCAAAAAACAAATGTTACTTATAATTAAAAAGTTATTTAAAAAGAAGCCTGCCACTGACTGCATCCTGGGGAATCCATCACCAAAGCAATGACAATGATTGGTCCCACTGGTGGCAGCCACTGTGAAGGTTCTGAGGGGCCTGGGTCTGGGAAGGGGGGATGATGGTCACGAGTGGCACATAGGCGGATGGAGAAAGCCGATGACCAGGTGTTTCTCCACTTCAGTCCCCAAAGCTGGAAGGCTGGCTAGGCTCTGGCGCCACCCAGCGTCGGTTCCTCTTACTTTCTTGAACCTGTGACCCAGCTGGGAAGCAAGCACAAGGAGAGGCTGACCCAGCCAAGCAGCCCATCCCCCATCCTGCCTTCACGGCCCTGGCCCCTGGCCAAGCTGTCAGGGCCCCCATCAGCAGTAGCTTCCATTGTGATGGCACCGTCAGCTGAAGTCTGGGGGAGTCGTAAAGGATGCAAAAACTCAAGTTATTCCCGAAGAAATCCAACGTAGCATATCCCTCCCCCTCCTCTGTGAAAGTTTCAGAAGTAATGGAAGCAACCAACAACTGGATACCCAGCAGGGACTTGGCGTAGCAGATGAAGGGCAGCAGGTTCCCAAAAGGCCAGAGAGGAGCAAAGGCGGAGGGTTGGATGTGGGGAGAGCCTGACACCATCACCGCAGGGGAAGAGCAGGAGGCACAGAGAACCACCAATGTACCCGTGTCTGAGCCATGCACATGCCATGACAGGGGTACCTGTGCATGCCGGGCGCTGCTCTAGGCAGAGACAGAGCTGTGTGTGAGACAAAGGCCCACCCTCACCAAGCTTTGCTACACACTCCTCCCACTGGTGGAGGGTGACAGTGAGCAGATAAAAAACATGATCAGGCCTTGAGCCACATGGAGGCGGAGATCCCCATCACTGCTCAGCCCGCAGTGCCAGGGGAACCCAGGTCCATCTCAGTGATAATGAGACCTGGAACCAGGCAGACAGCCTAACCCAGTTCTGCCACTTTAAAATAAAACAAAACAAAACAAAACAGAAACAAAAAAAAAAACCACTAATCTTTATTTTTTAGATTAAAAGAAAAATTACGAAGACAGTACAGAGTTCCCAGACACCGTTTCCCATTAGGACCATCTTACACTAGGATAGAAGAAACGTTTGTTACAGGTCGTGAACCAGTAGTGACACATTAACTGCAGTCCACATTTGATTTCGATTTCCTTAGTTTGCTCCTAATGTTCTTTTCTGTCCCAGGATGCCATCCAGGATCCCATGTGACATTTCATCATTAGTCGACTTAGGCTACTCTTGACTGGGACAGTTCCTCGGGCTTTCCTTGCTTGTGATGACCTTGACAGTTTAGAGGAAGGCTGGTCAGGAATGTGGTAGAATCCCCGTCACTCTGGGTCTGTCGGGTGTTTTTTCTCATGGTTGGGTTGGGGTTATGGGTTTTGAGAGGAAGATCACAGAGTGCTGTGCCCTTCTCATGACATCGTATCAGGGGTGCATGCTGTGATGTGACTTATCACTGGTGATGTTGACCCGGATCAATTCTGCCCTCCCTCCCTCAGGGCAGAGTAGCTGTATAAATTATTTGCAATTCTGTGTGGCCACTTTCATCTTTGAAGAAACAAAAACAAAACCTGACCTTCTAGACCCATATTTCTGACAAAACCCACAGGTCTCAGAAACTTAGCTCCTAAACCCTGGACAGTAAGGATGCCAGGGAGCAGGGTTGTGTGGCCCAGGTCCATCTAGCAGGAATCATGTTCACAGCTCAGAAAACTATGATCAGCTCCAGTTGGGGACTTAAACGTCCTTGTAAACAGTCCAGACCACAAATGTGAGAGCTGAAAATGCAGGTATGTGGTATAGATTTCTGACCAAACTCCAGCCCGGCTGGGATTTTTAGCCCCAAACACCCGCTCCTCAACCCCACTCCATCCATCTCTCACCGTGCTCCCACTGAGGAGCCCGTCCTACCTAGCCCAGCCTCCGACGGGCCCCTCTGCCTTTCTCTGATGGCACCATCTGCACTCAGGTCTCGTCTTTCTGCTCCTCCCACAGGGCCAATCCCAACCCTGGGCCACCCGTCTTCTTAGCTGCTGGTGCCTCAGGTGGCCTAAGCATTGCTGGAAAAGTCGGACCCTCAAGAGGACTAACTCCAAGCTGCTCCTGCATCTTCAACTGCAGATGGCTCCTCTCAGCATATAAACATGGGCCTTGCCCTGCCCCAGCGCCCAGTGGCCTTAGCTGGCTCCCCAGTGTGGTCACAGCTGACTGCCAAGGCCGTCCATGTTCCTTGGGTGCCACGCCAGTTTCAAGATGCAGCTCTTTGAGCTCTCTGTAGTGCCCAGTGCTGACCAGCTTGAGGTGCCGCCTCCTACAGGATGTGACAACAATGCCAGGTTTTCTTTCTCTCCAGCTGTCCCTCCTCAGGCTTGCCCTCTGTTCATTTCACCAAGATGGTCCCCAGGGTTCTGCCCTTGGTCCTTGTTTCTGTCATACTCCTCCTGGGTGGCCTCTTTGATCACTTTGTGTGCCTGCACCTACCAATGTCACCTAGGAAGTTGCATACCCTCAGATGGCCACTGCCTCCCTTCCCTGGTCTTGCCCTCACTCCCGTCTTCAATTCACCCACATGTGTTGACTGAGTACCTGGTACATGTCAGACCCTGGGCCAGGCTGGCCAGGGGGTTTGATGATGATCACAAAGGAGGAAGTTTGTGCCTTAATGAAATTCGCATCCCAGTGGGTAAATCGGAAAAAAAACCAGCTTGAAAGGAACGAACAAAGACATTGCACAGGTGCTACAAGGAGAATCTTGTGGCGTGAGAGAGATGGACAGGATGGGCCCACAGTAGGGCCAGGAGCACCCTTTGAGGTGATATCTGAAGCAAGACCTCAAAATGGCTGGGGGCGAGCATCCCAGACAGAAGAGCAAGTGCCAAGTATCCGAGGGGGAGACGACTGGTGTATTCCAGGAAATTAAAGGCAGCCAGCGTGGCTGGACAAAATGAGATGGGGGAATGGGCCAGAGGTGGCTGCTGGGTGAGAGCGGCCAGGCCCCTGTGGCTGTCTGTGAGCTTGACCAGGTGAGACGAGGGCGGTATGCATCTGAGAGGTGCAGGTGGACGGAAGACCCACCGAGAAGACCTGTGGATGGGCTGATGCGGGAGGGAGCCCTGGGGGTGGGGTCGGGGGGTGTAAAGCACCAGGGAGAGCTACCCTGCCCGCACAGCTGGCTGGGCCTTCTTGGGGCTGGGTCTGTGCGGGGGGATCTCTGCATACTTCCATCCCTGGGACTGGCTTTGTCTCCTCAGTCTGTTCTACCCTATGCAGTGGGCACTTGTTTGCAGCAGGAGAGAAGGCGGGGGAGGGGGGAAACAAAGGGGAGCCCTGGCTTTCACCCCGCTGATGAAGCCGTGGACCAAAGTACTTAACACAGGGCTGGGCACTGCCTCCACGCTCTCCTTTACTGTAGACCAATCGCTCTCGCCTTTGGCTGCCCATCAGGATCACCAGGGTGGCTTCGAAACAAGACCACTGCTCAGGCCACCTCCCAGAGCAATGACATGGAATGGGGGTAGGGTGGCTTCAGTAGTTCTGAAAGCTCCCCAGGATTCCAAAATGCCCAGGTTGAGAGCTGATGTTGGAAGTGCAGGTGGGGAGCCCCAAAAAGCGGGGCTCCCCGCGGTTATACGAGGAGTCCCAGGTGCCTGGGGGAAAGTCCTCACTTCCCAAAGAGCCCCCAAGTTTCTGTTTCTCTAAGAAGGTCCACAAGTCATGAAGATAATGACACAGCTCCCGAGGACCCTCCACAGCCTGGGGACCCAGGATGTCGGGCAGGCACGGGGACCTACACTTGCAAGCTCCGTACAAGTGAGTCTCCTGCCTCCTAGGGCCAGTGAGTCTGCTAGACTCCGTGCTGCAAAGGCAGGTCAAGGGCTGCCCCTTTGGCCTTTAGGATGACGGAACACCAGCCCTGAGTGAGGAAAGTCTGAGGTCCGGTGGGGAGCAGGGGTGCTCGGTGGCAAAGCTTGGCAGGGCAAGGATCCTGCATAGGCTGCTGGGGCTTGAAGAGGGCAGGGCCTGCCTGGAGTTCGGGGCTGGGAAGCAGGGGCCACCAGAGCCCCCGGAGGGGAGATGTGGTAAAGAGAGGAGAGAGTGGAAGATGAGGGAAAGAAAGAGAGAGGAAGAAGGGACAGTTATAAAGCATTAAATAAACCCTAAGTCTGAGGTCAAGAGATGTCCCGGAGGCCAGCACCCCCGCCAGCTCTCACTTCCCCACATTGCAGGAAGCGTGTTCCCACTGCCATTCTGGCCGCAGGCCAGTGCTTCTCAGCTCTGATCTCTAACTTGCCGGCGGCCCCAGCACTGCCCTTCCCCCAGGAAGGTTAAACCGAAGATGTTCAAACACCTGGTCTGGCTGATTCAGTGGGCCTGGGTGGGGCCTGAGACTTGGGGTTCTCCCCAGCGTAGTCAGGTGCTGCTGCCGGTCAGGGGCCAGTGCCCCAGGAGCCACTGCCTGGAGGAAAGCAAGGCTGCCTCCGTGATGGGCAACCCCTGGCCAATGTTCTTCCATTTCCAAACATATTTCCTCTCTGTCTAGGCAAAGGTTCAAACCAAGAGACAATTCCATAGCATTTCATCTTATGTTTGCAGACCAGAGCTGCCAGATATCCTGTTTTAATCTCTTAGTGCTTCTCAAATTGACATGGGGTGCATGGCTGAGGAAGGTGAGCGCACTGTGGATGAGGCCTCCCCTGCAACAAGAGAGGGTGGGTGCGGTCGAGTTCTTCCTTTAAAAGTCCATGGGGGCTCAAGGGAAGACTTCACTGAGAGAGCAAGACTGGGTCTTGGGGGGATGAGTAAACTAATCACGAAATAAGTAAGAGATAGCAAATGTCCATAAAAGAAAGGAAATGGGCAAAAGACAGGAAGAATATTTTATACAAGAGTACAAACAGCCAGTAAGTACGTGAAAACAGATAAACTTTCCTAGAAATGCAAGTTACCATCAAGATCAGATGTCATTTTTCACTTAGGCTGGCAAAGATGAGAAGCCCTGCCCCACCCAGGGGATGGCAGGGTGGGGAGGGAAGGGAGTGTAAATTGGGCCTCTCCAGAGGGCGAGTTGGCAGTATGGATCAAGGGCTTTTAGAAAGTACAGTTGTTCTCCCCTTATCCTCAGGGGATATGTTCCACGACCCCTTGGGAATGCCCGAAACCACGGATAGTACTGAACCCTACATATACTGTTGTTTTTTTTTTTTCTATATATACATACCTGTTCACTGGAAGAAAGCACTTTACAGCTTTTCTTTGGCACATCTGAATTGCCAGCATCACTACTCTTGTGTTTTGGGGCCATAATTAAGTAAAATAAGGGTCACTTGAACACAAGCACTGTGACCATGACAGTTGAGACAGTTGATCTGATAACCAAGACAGCTACCCAATGACTAATGGGCGGGGATCATATACAGTGTGGATACAAAGAATAAAGTAATGTTTCATGTCCTGGGCAGGATAGTTGGATGGCAAGAGATTTCATCACATAATTCAGAATGATGTGCAATTTAAAACGTAGGAATTATTTATTTTAATAAACAATTTAATAAATTTTCCATTTAATAGTTGTGGATAGCAGTTGACCACAGGAAACTGAAACCATGGAAAGCAAAACCACGGATAAGGGGGAGACAACTGTACATACTCTCCCACCTGTTGGTTCACTTCTAGGAAGACTTTCTCTGAAAACAACCAGTGAGCAAAGATTTGTGCCAAGATATTTATCTTGGTGAGGCTTATAAATATGGAAAAACAGTTACAGTAACCTGTTGTAAACCCAGAACTTCCATATACAAGAATACTATGTAACCATTATGATGATGAAATAGCTATGTTCAATGACAGGGAAACATGGTCACAGAAACAGGAAGAAAAGTTTCCCACACACAGCGGGCGGTACGAGCTCATTTTTGTAAAATCACACAATTGCTTACAATTAAAAATATGTAAAGAAAAAAGTCTGGAAGGACATGAACCACAAAGGTTGCGATTATGGATAATCTAAACTTTTCTTCCTGCCTGTCTCACAAGAAATTCTTTTCTATAAGGAACAAAGGTGATTCTCATTAAAAAAAAAAGTGGTCAGGCTGGTTAGGTGTGGACGAGCACCATTGCCGAGGGAATGGCATTAGTGAAATCACAGCAGTGCAAGAAGAGGGCGTGTCTGGGAAATGACGAGCAGTTCTGTCTGGCCTGAGAGGTGGGTAAGTGGGGGCACAGAAGCTAGATGAGGGAGACTCGTTCCCAGGAGACCTGGGAGCTGCAGGCGGGGTATTGGCTTTATTCTGACCAGAGGTGCAGAGCAATGAGACAGAGTTGGGTAAAGCTGGGCTGGAGGCTGGGGACCAAGTGGCCAGCATGACAGACAGTTCAAGAGAGTGGTGGCTGGCTCCTGGTCCCCCATGGGCCATATGGCGTCTGCAGAGGGACCAGACACTAAGACAGAGAGCAGGGCAAGGCTGCACAGTAAGGCTAACTAGCGACTGTGGATGTGACGGGGGTGACAAATGCATGTCCCCAACATAGGGGATGGGGCCTGGCAAGCCAGAAACATTCTGAATCTTGAGGCCACCATGTGAAACATTCTCGGCATCCAAGCTACCACCCTGTCCCTCACTCCTCCCGTCACCAGGGACTGGGCCATGGTTGACACTCAATAAACATTTGCTGTGTGAATGAATGTTCAGATAATCTACATTCTCCCTCAGTCCCCAGACCCTTCATTCAGTCATTCACAGATTGTGGCTACCTCCAGGGATACAGAGATTAATAAGGTCTCTGCCTCTGAGAACTATATGGACCCAATGGCCAAGAAAGTTCCACCTTCAGTGCAGTGTGGAAACCCATGCTGCAGGTCTGCCGGTTGCTATGGGAACCCCGAAGAGAAGCATCTAAAGCTGACTGGGTTGGGCCAGGGAAGGCACCCTAAAGCAAGAGACCTGGGAATTGAGGGGTTTTAAAGCAGGTGAGTGACAGGGTGACATATGGCATGTTAAAGATTCCTTTGCTGAGAATGGTCTGGAGGGAGTACGGTGGCCCGTTACGAGGCAAGAACACTAGTGCAAACAGAGGATGACATGGCCTGGTCTAGGATGAAGGCAGGGGAGATAGAGGAAAGGGATGGAACCGTCCAGAAGGATAAAAGCCTTCTGGATGTCAAAGGTCATGCTTAGGTTTCTAACCAGAGCCACTAAGTAGAGAGCAGGCCGTTCATTAAGATGGGGATACTGGGAAACAAGCAGTAGGCTGGTGGGAGAGTCAAGGTCAGTTTGGAAAACACTGAATTTGAAGGGTTGAGGCGTCTGGAGCTCAGGGGAGCTTCGTGGTTGAAAGAGTGGTAGCAAAATAAAGGGGAAATTTAAGCTGTAAGGAGCATCGACTCAGCACAGTGTGAGCTTAGGAAGAAGAGGCCTGGGAATAACCCTGAGGACTGCTGAAGTTAACAGCTGGGAAGGGACTGCAAGAGAGGCACAGCGAGGCCTCAGGCGGGTGAGAACCAGGATGGGTGGTTCACAGAAGCTTCTGGAAGTAAAAGGAGACAATTTGCCAAGCTCTGTGACAAGCTCTGTGAACAGGAGCAGGAGGACAATAGCTAGAGCAGTGGTTCCCACCCTGAGTGATTCTGTTTCCCAGGAAATACTTGGTGATGTCTGGGGACATTTTTTGACGGTCATAACTCGGAAAAAGTGCCTCTGGCATCTAGTGGGTAGAGATCAGGAATGCTGATCAGCATGCTACAATGCACAGGATGCCCCCCACCCCCAAACTTGAATTATCTCATCTCAAATGTCAATAGTGGTCAAGCGCAGAAACCCTGAGCTACAAGAAGTCAGAGGATCTTAGCAAGGATTTTTTTTTTTTTTTTAAAGAGCAGAGACTGGAGGATGCTGAATGCTGAAGGAACAATCTTGGGAAGACCCAGAAAAGTAGGTACTTGCATAGCTTGAGGTTCCTGGGGTGCCGAGAAGGAATATGATCCAAGACAGAGGTAGAGATGGCTGTTATTTTCACTGCAGAGTAGGAGGCAGCCATCAGCTGAGAAGAAGGGGGCCTGAGGAGGGGAAATGCGCTGAAATGGTTGCTGTGGGGGATGGGGAGAGCCCTCATTGCAAGCCGAGCTCAGCTGGAGATTTGATTTGACACGCCTGTCTGTCTCTGGGGTGGGCAGCAGGAGCCTGGCTGGGAGAAAGCAGTTGGAGGAAAACAGCCATGTCTGGGGTTTCACCAGAGCAGTGTAATAAAAAGACAAAGGGGCGGCGAACTGGACAGCAAAGAAGTTTTCACACACTGGTGACAGGAGAAGAGTGAGCACGCAGTAAGTTGGTCATAAAGCTACATTCATTTAATTTAAGAACTGCTAGCAAGGTGCTGAGCTGAAATGCAAGTCCAGGCCCACCAATTCCATGACTCCGGTACACTACACTTATCTTGCTTAAAGATAAGAAAAAGTTTATCTCCGAATTGAAATAACTTTCCAAGTACACTTTTACTGCTTTCACGGTTCTCAAAACCAGTTCTCTACCCTCCAGGGCAATATCACCAAATCTAGGTGTTCCTACCAACATAGCTCACATTCCTTTGAAAACCACAACAAGAGAAGACACAAAGAAGCCAGGTACCACAAACGCAGATAGGAAGGCAACACTGAGGAACATCAATGGGGCTGAAAATCCCCTTCCACCAGAACATAAATGGAGATGGCTAGTGGCAGAGGAGAATTTCAAAACCCTTGTGAACAAAGGCTCTCTCATTCAGGAAGGTCTCCTGATACAGGAGATAGTGGCTTCTAGAACATTCTAACACTGTTCAATTTTGTATATTATCTAAAGTTCCTATTTAGAAAACAGTTATTAAATCACAGACTCTCAGAATTAGAAGGGTCCTTAAGTCTCTGAGCCCCGTGCCCCGCTCTGGTGAATGTCTGGTGAACGCCAGCCCTTCCAGGTGGCATCCTGGGATGGTGTCCTCCGGACACTAGCAAATGCTGAGAGTCGACACAGCAGGACAATGGGTACATGGGGGTCAATATGTTACTATGCTTTTATATAAATTTGAAGAAGAGATTAATTTCCATAAGCAAAATAAGTTGTTTACTTTAAAGTTACTTTTCAGTGTAGAGAATTATAGTTGCACAACCCAGAATCCTCCTGGGAGGACCATCCATTCCTCACCTCACCAGAGTAGAGCGGAGAAAGTGGAAGGGGAGTCGGGGAGGGGAGGAAGAGAGGGAGAGCTCCCTGACGCAGTGTTCCTCCCTGGGCAGAAAAAAAAGGCAGAAGTGCTTTGTCAGACCTAATCTTTCCATGTTTTTCTCCAAAATCCTTGAAACCGTGTTCTCCGAATGAGGGCTGCTCTGTGAGGTGGGCCTTACCAGGTACTGGGCCTTCCACAAACCCTTACGAGGAAGGTAGTTGCATCAGGAGGTAGGCACCACCACCTCCACACTATGGATGGGGGCACTGAGGCTAGAAGTCACAATGTGGAGAAGTAGAAGGTGGGGCTTTGTGTGGCCTGCTAACCCCACAGCCAGCCTGCTGAGCTGCTGCCCTGCTGCCACCCCCACACTGAGTTCAAGCTTGGTACATTTCAGATGTTCAAGTTGATGGCGTGACAGAAGTCAGGGTGACCCAAATGTAACGAAGGGCCACCGATGGGGAACTCAGCATTCTGCTGCAGGCCTGGCCATGTGTGGGGACCTGGGAAGACAGGAATGGGCCTGCCTAGGGCAGGGATTGGCCAGAGTCCCTTCCACAAGTGGGCCCAGGCCAGGCCAGGCTGTCCTTCTTTGGTCCCTTCCAGTTCTCAGAGTAGACCCCGTTTCTGGTGTTTCCTCGTTTTTCTTCCCCTCCCACCATTTTATTTTAGACGTGCTCTCTGTCTGACGATGAATTCTTCCTCTTTTGGGAACCTATGTTCAATATTACACCGGGGCAGTGGCAAAGCGGAGTTTGAGATAAAAATGAAACATCAGAGGCATCACTGCAAGACTGCAGCTCTTCTGCACTGAGGAACGTGGCAGAGTCACAGGCAAAGAAGATAGTGCTTAGCAGGACGGTCACAAGCATCCCCTTTACAAAAATGTCTCGGTTTCTTTACCTGCGACTTTATCCCGAATAAGTTTTGCAGATTCGACTTCACCGATACTGCTGAACAGACTTCGCAACTCATCCTGGGTCATGTTCTGAGGCAGGTAGTTGACGATTAAATTCGTTCTCCCGATGTCATCCCTGCAGTCTTCGGCCATGTGGTCTTCATAACCATTAGACATTGTATTTTTCAAAAATCTGCAGGGGGAAAAAAAAAATCAAGTAAATTCCTAATATTCATATTGCAGAATGTGAGGCAAAGCTAATGACTACACTGGCACCTAGACGGTTTTCTCTTCAAAACTCAAGTTCAACTTATGTCCACACAAAAACTTGCATACAGATGTTTATAGGGGCTTCACGCACAATTGCCCCCAAACTAGGAGCAACTAAGATGTCCTCCAGTAAGCAAATGGAGAAAGAAACATCATACAATGGAGTCTCACTCAGGGATAACAAGAAATGAGCTATAAAGCCACAGAGACATGGAGGAACTTGAAATGTATGTCGCCAAATGAAAGAAAGAGCTTGAAAGGCTATATATTGTATGATCCCATTTATATGACGCTGTAGAAAAGGCAAAACTATGGAGACAGTAAAAAGATGAGTGATTGCTGGGAGATGGGGGGAGGGAGGGATGAACAGGCAGAACACAGATTTTTAGGGCAGTGAGGTGATTCTGTGTGATACTGTAATGGTGGATACATGTCTTTCTACATTTGTCTAAACCCATGGAATGTACAATACCAAGAGTGAATCTTAAAACAACTACAGGCTTCAGCTAATATGTATCAGTACCGGTTCATCAATTATAACAAAATACCACACTAATGTGAGTCGTTAATAATAGGGGAAACTGTGTTGGAGGAGAGGTATACGAAAACTCTGTACTTCGTAGCCTGTCTGTAAACCTAAAACTGCTCTAAAAAATAAAGTCTATTAAAACAAAACAACTGCAAGTTCAACCATTTCCACTTACTATGAAGGTTTCAAAGAGACATACAATTTCAGCACTGTCATTCAAGCTCCTGTGAAAAATGTTTTGGCTTGTCTCTTGAGAGCGTTCCGAAGATTTCGGGTTGCTTTCTCTCGTCTCCACGTGCACTACTGATGGATGCAGCTGTACGTTGAGAAGCCTGCGATATCCAACTTGGACACCCTGTCTGTCCTCGGACAGGCAGGCAATGGTGCCTTGCATCCCTGTCTTTCAAAGGCCATGGTGATTGTGCCAGGAAGGTTAGGGTTTCTCTAGCAGTTAGAGGAAGTTGGTCTTGAGAGCTTGCAGGCTTTAGAACGCCTTTAGCCACCTGCAGAAGTTCTTACTTCCAGTGACAAACATCAAAGTACAGTGATGGATTTGGAGTAGAGTCTGGATTGGTGCAGCTGAGAGCACCAAGATCACTCTTTCAACTCACACTGGGCTCACTTATGAGCACAGCTGTGTGGCTGTCTAATCTAAGCTGTCTCAAGTCCCTCCCTTTAAATACGCAGGCACTCACAACTCCCCTCGCCCCCGTGGCCCAAAACCATCATCACCGAGAGAAAGCCTTGCTGCCCATTAGCCTGGAGGTCTCAGGGAACAGCCTAACCCCTTCTTCAGACCCCTATAGCCCAAGCTCTGCTCTTATGCTTGAACACCCTGTGCCCACTGTATGGCAAAAGGCATCAGAAACAGACAAGCAGCAGACTGGGAGAAAATACAGTTGACCTTAACACGAGATCGAAAGCTTGTAGGCTTTAGAATGCCTTTAATGGACCCACGCAGTTCAAACCTGTGTTGTTCAAGGGTCAGCTATATATTTACATGTGGATTTTTGACTGCATGGGAGGTCAGTGCCCCTAGTCCCCTGAATTATTAAGGGTCAACTGTACTTGTTATTATATTACTTAGATCAGTGGTTCTTACCCTGAGTGACATTAGGTAATGTCTGGAGACATTTCTGGGTATCACAACTTGGCGGGGGGGGGGTGGGGGTGGGGGTGGCAGTATTGCCACTGGCATTTAGTGAGTACAGGCCAGGGATGCTGTTAAACATTTCACAAAACACACGAAAAAACCCACCACCAAGAACTATCCAGCCCAAAATAACACCAGCGAAATTGAGAAAACATCATTTGGAGTATCAAAAAATTAAAAAGGAAAAACAACATGTCACTAACAGAGAAGTGGACAAAAAATATGAGCTGTAACTAAAAGATGCCAGCAATTCAAATGGCTAAGAAACTATGAAAAGAATCTCAAGTTCACGAATAAGGAAGAAAATATGAAAAGAGATGCTACTTTCTGTCTGTCAGATGGAATAAATCCAGTGTAAAGATAAGCGGGAGATACCCTCATACACCACTGATATGAGTGTGACACAATACCACCCTTTTGGAGGATAACTTGGCAGTGCTTACCAAAATTTTTTATGTGAATGCTACCCTCCGACTCAGAACTGTAGGAATCTGCTCTATGGAAATAATCACACATGTGCAAGGAAATATGTGCAAGGAACACCCAACCTTTTGGCTGGTAAAAGTAAAACACTGAAAAATCTAAATATGCATTCATGAGGGATGGTTAGATAAATACCAATTTTCAGTAGAAAGCATGGGACCACCAGCATTAACAGGTTTAATCATGAAAAACTCTACGAATCTGTTAAACCATCTGTGGCTAGATGACTTTGTTTTTAAGGTCAACAGCTCAAAAACAAAGAAAAATGTCTGCTGAAGCCTGAACCAAAGTGCAAGGGTAAACTGAAAAATTAAAATGCACACTGAGGTTGGCTCCAAATGTGACTCAAATATTTCTCTTCTCTCTTACTTTTTTTTTCTTTATCCCTCTCTCTCTTCACACTTGTTCTGAGTTAGGCATCTACTGTGCCTTCTCCCTCACTCTGCCTTCAAGGACGGTGAACTGGGCAATAATTACCCTGTTGTCACAATCCAGAGAAGGGGGTCTTCTGTGACTGTACAAGTTAACTTTCTGAAGCAGTGGTCAGCCAACCATGGCCTGGGGGCCCACTGTCTGTTTTTATAAATAAAGTTTTATTGGCATGCAGCTACTCTCATTTGTTTACGTATTGTCTATGGCTGCTTTTGCGTTATAGCAATGGAGTCGAGTAGTCGTGACAGAGACCATTAGGCCCACAAAGCTGAAAATATTGACCATACGGCTCTTTACAGAAAAAGTGTGCTGACTTCTCTTCTAAAATGTAAAAATAGAAAATCTCTAGGAGGAAATCTTTGTCACGTTGGGTGAAACAAAGATTTCTTAGATACCATACCAAAAGCCCGATCCATTTTAAAGAAATGTATAAACTGGACACCACCAACATTTAAAAACCTTTGCTCTGCAAAAGACACTGCTAGGAAAATTACGATCCATAGACTGGAAGGAAATATTTGCAAAGTACATATCTGAAAAAGGACTTGTATCAAGAACGTATTTTTTAAACTCTCCAAACCTAACAATAAGAAAACAAAAAACTCAATTTAAAAAATGGCAAAAAGATATAAACAGACACCATATCGAAGAAGATGTATGGATGGCAAATAAACATGTGAAAAAATGCTAAACATCATTAGTTATTAGGGAAAGGGAAATTAAAATCACATCGAGATACCACTCCCTATCTAGAATGAGAACTGAGATACACTACCCATTTATAAAGGCTAAAAACAAAATAAAACACAAACAACACCTGAAACTAATATAATACTCTATATCAACTATAATTTAAAACACGCATACACACAGCAAGCAAATAACAACAAAACAGACAATATCAGGATGTGGAGAAACCATAACTTTCATCCATTGCTTGTGGAAATGTAAAAATGTTACAGCCACTTTGGAAAACAGACTGGCAGTTTCTTACAGTTAAATGTACACTTACCATATGACCCAATCCCAATCCTAGTCTTCACACAAAAGAAATGAAAGACATGTTCATACAAAAATCTATATATAAATGTTTATAGCAGCTTTATTCACAACCATAAAAAACTGGAATCCAAATGTCCTTCAAGCCATAGTGGATAAACGATGGTACACCACACAATAGAATACTATTCAGCAATAAAAAGGTACTACTGATCCATGCAACTTGTATGAATCTCAAAAACATTTTGCTGAGTGGAGGAAACCAGACCTTGCATGATTCCATTCTGGAAAAGGCAAAACCAGAGGGCTAGATCAGTGGTTGCCGGGGCCAGGAGAAGAGCTGACTACATAGGGGGAGAACTGAGGGAATAAGTATCTTTAATCCACAGTTGGGAATCTGAGCATGTGGAGGGCCCACTTTAATTACACGAGGATTTTTGACTGCACGGGTGCTTCACACCCCTACCCCTCGTTGTTCAAGGGTCAACTATATTTTTGTTTCTTGGGTAATGGAACATTCTGGTATCTTGATCATGGTGGTAGTCACTTGGCTCTGCATTTGTCAAAACTCAAAGAACTCTACAACAAAGAGAGTGAGTTAAAAAATAAATTTTCAAAGATTTAAGAAGTGCACCTTTGACTTTGTAGCCCTGTTCCCCAGCATGCTTGTTCTTCCTGACACCCAGTCAGGGCTGCACGGCCCCACAAAGGACCAGTTCTTAGTCACCTGGCACCCAGTGAGAAACCAAAACCCCAAAAGCATAGTTTCTCAGTGCTTCGGAAAGGACTCTGCTCTCCAGATCCCTTCTTCTTACCTGTTCCAAACCAGCTTCTGTTCCCACAAGCTCCAACCACAACCAGGCCTTCATCTCCACTCAACGATTAGCGATTTCCAAGTCGTGGCCACTTCCGGCTGTCTCTCAGATCGCCTGGCCCTGTCTCTTCTCACTCAGTGCGTCTCTCCGCACAAGCCCTGGAGATGCCTCCAGGTCGACATATTCAGCCCCATCAAGCCAGCTCGTCCCTGGTTCCTCCACTCTGTGGTATCACCGAGGCTCAGAAGTTACATCACTTTACTCAGGTCAGTCATACACTGTTAATAAGTGGCAGGGCCAGGCCTCAAGTTGTCACTTGAGAGCAAGGATGAAACACAAGGTCCTTCACCTTGGCCCCCAGCCTGCTGCTCTAGCCCTTACTCCCCTCACTAGCTTCTCTCCCAGCACACCACAGACCTTCATGTCTGTGTGCCTGTGCGTGCCTTTGCAGGATCGTCTGTCCCTCCATCACTTCCTCACTTATCTTTAAAAAGTCTCCCAGGGCAATAGGTTGCTCTTGCTCTCACTGCCCATACGCCATTGGTGTAAACCTTTATCACGGTACAAATCATTCTCATTCGTAACTGTTTTTCACCCACATCATCAGTGAGAGCCTTGAGGGCCAGGGCTGCACCACTACCATCTTCGTGTGTACCTGTGTGATGCACTTATAGTTTACTAGGTACCCTGGTTTATTGAACCTGGTGGCTGTGCGCCCTCTCATACTGTATGTACCTGCATGATGCATGCAGGTACATACAGTATGAGAGGGCGCACAGCCACCAGGTCTCGGACCCACCCAGTTATCATGTGCATTTGGTGTGCATTCTTTTATGTTAAAGAAGGGCAGTTGGAAACTGTCCTCATAGTCTGTTAATACATTCAGTATCCTACTTTTTTAGGATCATCAATAAGTACCATCCCATCTCACAGAATCAAAGTCAATTGCAGGGAGCAAAAAAGGAAACTGTGAGTTTATCAAAATGACTCCTGCTGATTTAGAAATGTTCCCAGTAACTGGATATATCATAGAGAAACCCTGTTGGGATGATCTGAGAGTTTTCAGACCCATTGCACTATTTTAAACAATCCTGCTTGTCTGTGTGACTTCAGCAATGTTGTTCACATCAGTAGTATACCTACTGCATATAAAAGGGAGAGATATGTATAGAACTGACATAAAAATATACACAGGTGGTACATACGTAAAGCAGCAAGATTAGTTTCCATTGGGCACCCGTGAGAATATATCTCATTTTATAGTCACAGAGCAGACTTTTTAAACTGAATGAGAATAAAACTATCAAATGTATCCTCAGGCTCAACCTTGACACTTCACACATCATGTGATGGGGCTTGGTCTCAATTATTTCTAAGGTCCTTTCCAGATGTAAAATTCCAAGTTCTTCAGGGTAAAAGTCTTTGGAATGTAAGGTCTCCTAGGAAACGCTCTAGTGCCAGGAAAAAAACTGAATGTACCACCTGAATGTACCAGAATGTACCAAACTGAATGTACCACAATAGCTACAAGAGGTGAGGGTTCAGGTGGACGTGGTACACATTTTCTTATTTGCCCCTTACAACAGCCCACAGAGGGGAAAGCAGCCTGGCTGGGGTGGCTCCAGCTAAGTCACAGCAATTCCATATCTGCCAAGCTGAGATGCCCCGGACAGAAGTAGATCAGGTGCAGCCTCGTGTCTGGCCCAATTGAAGTGCTCCATGGGCCCAAAGGGACCTAATCAGCTCCACAGCCCTGCTAAGAGTTCTAGCTTCTTTTTGTCTGATGAAGGCAACTCCAGGGCTCTCGCACAGAACTACAAAGCCATATGGCACAGCAGAAAAAATCCATGGGCTTTGGAGCCTGGCATATCTGGGCTCCAGTACTGACCCTACTGCTAATCATCTAAACTACTGATGGTCTGTTACTTCCTCTCCCGGAGCTCAGTTTCCTTACCTGCAAAACAGGGATGTTACCACCTGCTTCTCAGCATCCAGCACAGTTCTTGACATTCAGTAAGCACCCACTTCACCTCCCATCTCTGGGTCCACTAAAGAACACTTTGACCCTTTTCCTTTGGTACCCTAGAAGAGATCCACACTTTTGGTGCCATTTCTAATGGGCCTGGGGTCCAAAGAATCCAGTGTGGTTACACCAGCCGGGGCTCACCATCACAGCATTCCATAGAAAGTAGAAGATCTCATTCGTAGTTCCCTGCTCAATTGCACACATAACCTTGGACGAACCAGCTGGCTTCTTAATCTGTTCACCAGATATGAACTTATTCAAGTCCTGTCCCCTCACTCCTAATTCAGCAACCAAACCAAGGTGAACATGTGTGTTGTGTCCCTGACCTTCCTGTCTCCAGCTGCAAGTACTCTCACCTCCTCTTCAAATCTCCTCCTCCCCGTGAATCACTTCATTTGATGGCGCATACACATGTCCTCTAAGCCACCCTTCTCCATCTCCTGTATGTAAGCAAACTCAGCACTTCCAAATCCAACTTGGTCTTTTCCCTCCAAATCATTCCTCTTCCTTCTATCTCCCTGTTTCTGTTTATGGTGACAGTCTTGCCATAGTGTTTTGGATCGTTCCCTCTCCTGACTCTTTCCTTTGACATAAGTGTCTGTGATAGGTAACTGAATCTACTCACTTCTGAGCTTCCTTCTAACCTTTTCTTCACCCAGCACAGATGGAGTGCTGACCACATGCTAGGCACAGAGCAGGTGCTGGGCATATAAGATGAAGCAGTCCCTGTCCAGATCTTCAAGTTCAGGCCATTGCCAGCCCACCTCGGTAGTGCAAAAACCTCCTGACTAGTCTGTCCACCCTTGTCTTGTCCATAGAAAAGCTATCTTCCAAGATCACCTCTCGACTGTGCCCAGAAACCCTCAATTCCAGCATACTTTTCTAACTTTATCTCCAAGTTCACTTTCTGACCCTCTGCCTGCCCATACTGGTCCACTCACGCTTCTGGACCTCCTTGTGCCCTCCTCTTATTCACTTGGCTTGCTGGCTGCACCCGGAAACACCTGCCCACACCTCTCTGATCACAATGACCAGTTTGGACACAGCACTTTCATCAAAACCAAAAACCAAACAACAGACAATCATTTCTTTCCACACTCTCTCGATGCTGTTATGACCCACTGCTTCAACCTTCTGTTGTTGAATCTGACACATCTATGTCTTTTCTCCCCAGCTCGAGGTTTTAGGTTCCTTGAGGAAGCAATTTCTTCCACTTCTCCCTGTTCCCCGTGACAACCGACAAGCAGTAACATTTCATGTTTTCAGGCTATAAAAGTGTGATCATGGACCTGGCCAACATATACAGAGGCTCTGGGTCGAGTATGTATGGATGGTGATCATATACGTGAGTCGCCCCAAAATGGACACTGCTTTCTGCCACCTTCCTGCTTCACTGTCTGTATACCCATGAGCACTCATTCTACTTGAGTGATGTGCTTTCTTGCTTATGTCCACATTCTAAACTGTTTCTTCTCTCACCTTCTCTATTTTCCTTAGTGACCAATGTTCAACTACCAGTCACCTGGAATCATTCAACTCTTGCTCATGTACCACATCTCAATACCCACTGGAGTCCTGTGTCTTTTAGCCCTTAACCACATCTCAAAACCATCCCCTCTTTCCCTATCTCTACAGCCTAGGGGAGTTTTCCTGACTTATCTAAAGGAAAGGAATCACCTCCTAATTGATTTGCTGACCTTTAGCATTATCCCCCTCCAATTCGTCCTCCTGTGTACGAATCTGACCCCTTCACTTTGTGGACTAAAACTCTGGCCTGGCCTACACGACAACACCCATGTCCTTTGCACACCAGGCTAGTTGAGTCCTTTGGTCACTACTCATTTCACCTCTCTTGCTCCTGAAGTACCAGACCCCATGTTGTTCCCCCAACAAACCGAAATGTTCCCACCTCCGTACCTTTGCCAGTGCTTGTTCCTGCATCTTGCAAAGACCTTCCCCACGGTCTTTACCTGACTAACTCCTTCCCAGCACACATGCTTCACCTACTCCAGGAAGCACTCTGTGATCTCCTTTGCCCATCAGGGCTTGGTTATCAGTGCCCTTTTTGGTGCTTTCACATCAGCCAGTTATTACCACTGTACTCACCACAGTGGGCTAAAATGACCTACACACACAATGTAATCACTACTCCCTCCTCAGAGCCCAGCTCAGGGCCTGGGACCCAGCAGTGGAGCAGGGAGAGTTGGTTAAAGGAGAGAATCAAGACTCACTTCCCCTCAGGAGGCTGGTTTCCTCCCATCTTCCCCTGACCCAGTCTCAGGTTGGCCTGTTTCACCTACTGCCACCTAGGGGCGAAGATAGCAACTGCACTTCTCTCACCATTCACCATTTAATTTGATTTTAATAAATTGCATGGATGGGGACACAACCCAGGGAACGGTTGATTCTGGTGGGGGTGGAGGAAGAGTGGCAGTCAGAGGAGGCTTTAAATGGTGAATGAGCTCTGATCTGGGTCACACAGCAAGAGGAAGAGATCTCTACGTGGAAGAGAATGACGTTCCAGGTATTCAGGGCAACAGGCAGAGAGACAGTTGGAATTTGGGGTCTACGGGCAGGTAAAATCTGAAAGGAAGGGATAGAATGTGCAAGACCTGGAATCCCGAACTCTAGCTTTTAAGCCACCTAAAGAGGTTTAAAAATTAATTTGTTTTTTTCTTTTTCTGCCCAAAGACTTTAAATCAGGAGTGACATGATCAGATCTGTGTTTAAGACAACTCACTGGAGTGAGGAAAAAGGATAGAAATGGGAGGCAGGGAGTGAGAGAACTAATAAAGCAAGCATCAGGAAGACACTATTTTCACAATTCCCCTCTTGTTGCCCCATGGCCTCAGATTCAATACATCCGAACTGAAATTCTGCTCCCTCAAAGTCAGTATTTCAACATAAACATGATTTGTTTCCACATTTTGCGTTGTTTATATACCTTGGCCTCTTTGTGAACCTTGAGTTTTACAACAGATCTCAGCACAGAAGATGCTCAACAACAACTAAACAGAATTCTTCTCGGGGTCCCCTGGACCCTTGTGATTATAAGAACAGTAAAATCTGGTGGTTAAGAGTAATAAGGACTCTGAGTCAGAGGGCCTGAGTTCAAATCCTGCCTCAGCCACTTTACTGTGTGAGACTGGTCATATCAAGGGACCCACTTAAGCCTGCTTCTTTGTCCCTAAAAAGAAAATTGTAATGGCACCTACCTCGATGGCTGGAGATAAATGTCTGTGAAGTGTCAAACATAAAACAAATCCTCAGTAAATACTGGTGATGATTTATAACATCATTTATTCAATGCCTGCTACTCACAGGCCATGCACAATGCTAGGGACTTCCCACACTCTTAAATCTGCACAGGAAGATTCTTGTCAATCCTATTTTACAGGTAAGAAAATTAAGGCCCCCACAGTTGAGTTTCTTCAAGGTCTTGGGAGCCCTGGATCCATAGCAGGTGTCAGAGGTGGGGCTGGAGGAACTTTTAGAGGAAGCTCATTTAGTCCAGGGTGGTTCTCACATGTGTGTATGTCTACATGTGAGAGAATGTGAGAGAGAGAGAGAGAGAGAGAGAGAGAGAGAGAGAGAGAGAGAGAGGTGTGTGTGTGTGTGTGTGTGTGTGTGTGTGTGTGTGAGAGAGAGAGAGAGAGAGAGAGACAGACAGACAGACAGACAGACAGACAGACACACTTTTGGCAATGTGAAGACGTTGATCTTCACAGCTGAGGGAAGGGGGACGCTGCTGGCATCTAGCGGGTCGAGGCCAGGGATGCTACTCAATATCCCACAATGCACAGGCCAGGCCCCCCAAACCAGGAATGGTCAGACCTAAAATGTTAGTAGTGCCGAGGTTGAGAAATCCTTCTCTAATCTGATCATCCTCCCCATCTTCTCACTTCTGGAGCGCTGGCCATCCGGAACCCAAATGAATACTTTCAGTAAGAGGGACTCTATCCCTCCAGCGCCAGCGCAAGCAGTTCTTCCTCACCCGCTGTGCACACAGTAGGTTTTAGAACCCATTTTAATAAGCCTAGCAACAGAGGACTCCGGAAAAGGAAGAGCATCCATCCCCCATTGTTCAGTTACCTGCAGTTTGTCTTTTCAACACACACACACGCACACACACACACACACACACACATTTTAGAAATCTAAACGTCCCCCGCCCCAAAAACAGCTTTGTTAGAGATGGCGTTTAAAAAAATTTTTTTTTCTAGGACTCTCATACGTATGAAAGGTTTGCACACTTCTCAAAGGACCTCGGATCGGCCGCGGTCCTGACAACGACCACAAAAGAATCCGTAGGATTTCCCAGGGGAGCGAGCCCGTGGGCCGTGACCTCTGCGCGCTGAAAGCGCTCACCCCACTCCCTCGCCTCTGGCTTCGCTCTCCCGCCCCCGGATCCCCGACTTCCAAGACTACCCGGGTCCCGGCCGTGGAGCCCGGCCGGCAGGCGCGTGCCCACGCCGTGTCCTCCTCGCCTGCCCCTCGCGGCGGCAGAGGAATCCGGCCCGGGGCCTGTCGCCGGCGCCCACACCGGCCAGTCCCCGCCCGCCCGGCGCGGCCCGCGCGCGTCCCCTCCCGCTCCGGTGCGGCCTGGGCCTCGGCCGGTGCAGGCCCGCGGACGCCCGCGGCCCGGCCAAGCGAGCTCAGGCCTGCGGCGGCCTAGCCAGTCCGGCGCCGCCGAAGGCCTCTGCCTCACCTGGACCCGGGCGGATGGGCCCAGGGCTGCTCCGAGGCGGACGGGCGGCGGCGGCTCGGCGCTAACGGATCCGCTCGGCCTCGGTAGCGGTAGCGGCGGCGGCTACGGCGACGGCGGCGGCGGCGGCGGCGGCGGCGGCTCCTCCTCAGCGCGCACGACCCGCTCCGGCCCGCGGCCCGGACACGCCCCCCCCGGCGCGCGAGCCCATTGGCTCGCGTCCACCACGGTGCGCTTCTCATTGGCCAACATAGCTGTCGCGGCGCCCCAAGGCGCGCGGTGGAGGCGGGACTTCCGTCCGGCACCGCCTACGAAGGGTTGGATGGCCGGCGGAGACGCGGGTGGCCGGCGGTGGCCACGGAGGAGTCCACCTGGGGCCTGGCTCACGGAGGTCGACTGAAGGCGGTGGTTGAAGAGCCATGCACCCTGTCGAGCGCATGTAGTGTGCCTGCGCCTATCTATCCTGCCGCCGCCGCGGTCACCGCCCTGCAAGGTAGGAACAGTCACCGCGCCAGGGCCATGGGGACGGGACCGGGGTTCGAATCCCGGTCCCGACGTTTCCGCATTACGTGCCGTTTGGCAGAGGCTGACGTCATCTCGCTGGGCCTCAGTTTCCCTTACCTGGTGTGGTAAGGAGGTGGGGCATGGGATGAGGTCGGTGTTCCAACAGTGCTGACTATTAAAACTAGCGAATTCCCAGAGGCTCAGTCTAACATTCATTCATGAAAATGTTATTGAGCTTCCATCTACTGTGTGCCAGTCACTGCACGGGCAGTGAACTGACAAAAATACCTGCCCTTATAGGGTTCACATTCTAGACCAGCGCTGCCCAGTAGAAATATAAGCGAGCCACAAGCATATTTTTAAGTTGTATAATAGCTGACATTTTAGTTCAGCGCTCTCCAGTAGCCACAAATGTTGGCCACATGCATAAGTTAAACTTTCTAGTAGCCATGTTAAAGAAAAAAAAAATAGGTGGTGTTAATTTTAATAATTTGTTTCATTTAACCCAATTTATGTCCAAAATGTTACTTTAACGTGTAATCGATATAAAAAGTTAGGAGATCTTTTACATTTTTTTGTTTGTTTACACATTTTTGAAATCTGATATGTCTTTTACACTCACAGCATATCCGAAGTTGGACTGGCTACATTTCAAGGGCTCAACAGCTACACATTGCCAGTGGCTACTGTGTTAGACGGTGCAGTGCTAGAGGGGGAGATGGAAAAGAAATCAAGTGGATTCCACATAAAGAGGTGGAAAGTGGTAAGAAGAAAAAGTAAATTGGGGAAAGGGCATGGGGAATGTGGGAGTTGCAATTTGAAAGACAGTGTTCAGGAAGGTTGAAAAGATGGCATTTGCAGAAGGACAGGAAGGAGTCAAGAACACTGAACAAATAATTGCTACACTCTTCATTGTAGTAATTAGTGCAGCATTCATCCTGGTAAAACATTATGTGATGGATATGTTTTATTAGCACTAATTTAGTAGCCACTAGCTCCATGTGGCTTTTTGGCACTTGACATGTGGCTGTTGCCACTGAAGAACTGAATTTTTCATATACTCAATTTTTACTTAATTGAAATTTAAATAGTCACATAAGGCCAGTGGCTTCCATAGCAGATGACATAAATTTAGGAGAATGGTGGCAAGTGCTCTGAATTGGGCGTGTACCACTTGCTAAATGGTTTATGCATGTTCTCCTGTGTAATTCTTGAAACATCTCTGTGAGAAGAGAGCAGTAATCGTTGTCACCATGAATAATGAAGTCCTTCATTCATCTATACTTTATTGTTATAATTATCATTAATAAACTATTTTTAGAACAGTTTTAGATTTACAGAAATATTGCAAAGAAGGTACAGAGTTACCATTTTCTCCACACCCAGTTTTCCTTATTAGTTACATCTTTTATTAGTATGATACATTTGTTATAACTCATTAGTTATAACTTATATTAGCCATAGAGTTATAACCCATCAATATAACTAATATTGGTATATTATTATCAACCAAAGTTCATAGTTTATTTAACTTCCTTTGTTTTTAACTAATGTCCTTTTCATCTTCCAGAATCCCATCCAGGATACCACATTACATTTAGTTGTTCTCTCTCTCTTTCTCTCTCTCTCCATCTCTCTCCATCTTCCTCCCTCCTTCCCTCCCTCCCTTTCTCTCTCTCTCTCTCTCTCTTTTGAAATGTAATTGACATGTAACATTGTATTAGTTTTAGATGTACAACATAATGATTTTATATATGTATATATTGCAAAATAACCAGCACAGTAAGTTTAGTTAACATCCATTACCACACCTAATTACAAATTTTTGTTCTTGTGATGAGAACTTGAAAGGTCTATTCTTATTTAATTTATCTATTTGCTTACTTAAATTAGTTTCATGTATACAGTACATTGGTTAGACATCTGTATAGTTCATAAAACGATCCCCCCAATTGCTCCCTCCCTCCCCTGACCCTCCACCTAGCCATCATATTAATCCTAACTGCATTCCCTATGCCCTGCTCCCCATCCCCGTGACCAGCTATCAACTACTAATTTGTACTTCTTTAACCCTTCACCCCATTCTCCCAGCCCTCCAACCCCGCTCCCCTCTGTCCATCACCAAATTGTCCACTATATTTCTGAGTCTGTTTTTGATTAGTCTGTTCTTTTTGTTCCTTAGATTCCACATATAAGTGAAATCATATGGTATTTATCTTTCTCTGTCAGACTCATTTCACTCAGCATAATAACCTCTAGGTTCATCCATGTCATTGCAGACGGTAGGATTTCATTTTTTTAATGGCTGAGGAATATTCTATTGTATATATGAACCATAATTTCTTTATCCAATCGTCTGTTGATGAGCATTTAGGTTGCTTTTATATCTTGGCTACTGTAAATTGTGCTGCCATGAATATTGGAGTGCATAGATCTTTATGAATTATTTTTTTGGTTTTCTTTGGATAAATACCCAGAAGTGCAATTGCTGGGTCAAAAGATATAGCCATTTTTAATTTTTTGAGAAACGTCCATACTGTTTTTCATAGCAGCTGTACCAATTTGCAGTCCCACCAACAATATCTGAGGGTTCCCTTTTCTCCGCATCCTCACCAACACTTGTCGTTTTTTGATTTATTGATGATAGCCATTCTGACAGATGTGAGGCGATATCGCATTGTGTTTTTAATTTGCATTTCTCTGATGGTTAGCGACCTTGAGCATCTTTTCATATGTCTATTAGCCATCTGTATTTCCTCTTTGGAGAAGTATCTGTTCAGGTCTTCTGCCCATTTTTTAATTGGATTGTTTGTTTTTTTGTTGTTGAGTTGTATAAGTTCTTTATACATTTTTGGATATTAACCCCTTGTCAGATATATCATTAGCAAATACCTCTCAAACAGTCGGTTGTCTTTTTGTTTTGTTGATAGTTTCCTTTGCTGTACAAAAACTTTTTAGTTTGATGTAGTCCCATTTGTTTATTTTTTCTTTTATTTCCCTTGCCTAAGGAGATATATCTGAAAAAAAATTCCTGTTAGTAATATCAGAGAGTTTACTTCCTATGTTTTCTTGTAGAAGTTTTATGGTTTCGAGACTTGTCTTACATTTAAGTCTTCAATCCATTTCAAGTCTATTCTTGTATACGGTATAAGAAGGTGGTCCAACTTCTTTCTTTCTTTCTTTCTTTTCTTTTCTTTCTTTTCTTTCTTTCCTCTTTCTTTTTATATATCTGTCCAATTTTCCTGACACCATTTATTGAAGAGACTGTCTCTACCCCATAGTATATTTTTACCTGCTTTGTCATATATTAAGTGAGCATATAGGTGTGGATTTATTTCTGGGCTCTCTATTCTGTTCCATTGATCAGTGTATCTGTTTTGATGCCAGTACCATGCTGTTTTGATTACTGTAGCCTTGTAGTATAGTTTGATATCAGGTAGTGTGATACCTCCAACTTTGTTCTTCTTTCTCAGGATTGCCGAGGCAAGTCAGGATTTTTATAGCTCCATATAAATTTTAGGATTATTTGTTCTAGCTCTCTGAAAAATGCCATTGGTATTTCGATAGGGATTGCATTGAATCTATAGATTGCTTTGGGTAGTGTGGCCATTTTAACGATGTTGATTCTTCCTACCATGAACAAGGTCTATTCTCTTGTTTATCCTGTCCTTTTAGGCTCCTCTTGGCTGTGGCACATTCTCAGACTTTCTTTGTTTTTGATGACCTTGACGGTTTTGAGAACTAGTTAAATGTGTTATAGGGTGCCCTTCTGTTGGGATTCATCTGATGTTTTCTTCATATTAAGACTGGAATGATAGGTTTGGGGGAGGAAGACCGAAGAGGTCAAGTGCTCTTCTAATCACATCATATCAAAGGATACAGACCATCAACATTGTCTCTACCTGTTGATGTTGGTCTTGATCACCTGGCTGAGGTAGTATTTGTCATCTTTCCACTGTAAATGCCCCCCCACATACTTCTTACTGTATACTTTGGAAGGAAGTCACTGTGCGGTCCACACTTAAAGAGCAGAGAGTTACGTTCCCTCTCCTTAAGGTGGATATCTACATAAATTAATTTGGAATTCTTCCACATGGTAGATTTTTCTCTTCTCCCCCATTCAGTAGTTTATTCAGTCATTATATCAGTATGGCCTCCTGAGTATTTTATACTCTGAGTTTTAACCTAATACTACTTTACTTATTTTGTTGCTCAGATTGTTCTGACTTTAGCCATTGGGATCTCTTCCAGTGGCTCCTGTAGCCCTTTGACACACTCCCATCAGTGCATTTGACTTTTTTCATTTTGTTTTCTTTGGAACACTTCCTTACTCTGGTACTTCAAGATGCACCAGGCTCATCTTGTATATTTCCTGCTCCAGTCCTAGAATCAGCCATTTCCCCAAGCCTGGTTCCTTTTATTAGAGAATAGTGTTAGAAACCAAGATCTGGGCACTAGGAGTGCTCATTATTTCTGGAGTGTTGTTTCTTACAGATCATCAATCTTTTTTAATTATCCACAGTGTACCAGGTACAGGCACTCAACCCTGGGGATACAACAATGACCATGCCAGATGTGGCATCTGCTCTCATGGAAGTCACAGTCAGTTTCCAGAAACAAGTTTAAGAGCGCAGCTCTGACACCGACTAACTTAGGCAAGTATGATCTTGGGCAAGTTATTTAATCTCTCTGAGCTTCAGCCTCCCCTTCCATGAAATGGGAGTGATTGTAATACTTCATGAGGGTACAGTGAGAATTAAATGAAATCATCTATTTTTAGAATCACCGAAACAGAGCCTGGCATCAAGTGCCTACTAAGTCTTACTAATAGTAATAAGAAATTACACAAATCATTATAATCTGCAGAGGTTCGGAGTGCCAGCAAAACATATAACAGGAGGACCTGACCTCATTTTGGAGTCACTAGGGAAGGCTTGTCGAGTTGGTGGTGTTGTAGCTGAGGCAGGATGGGCGAGTCACCAGGCAAAGGGGAACAGACCGTTTTAGGCAGCAAGAACAAAGGCACTGAGGCGGGCAGGAGCTTGCACACTTAGTAACTGAGAAAAGGCTAGTGGCAAAGACATGGGTAGAAAAGGAGACTCTTGGGCTTGGAAGAAGCAGGTCACATAGGGCTTGGCTGGCCCTAGTAAGATGAGACCTGTTCCTAACAGCAAGGGAGGTGACTTGTCCAAGTGCACATGACTAGTTTAAGGACAGAGGCGGGATTTGAACCCAGGTCTGCTTTGTCTCAAGAGAGCTTTATTTCCCTGGTCTGAATTTGAAATGGGACGTTCTCGTTTTTTAATTTTGGGTTTGTTTTTTTTTTTTTTGAGAGAAACACAATTTTAGTTCTTAGGGGTTGGAATCAGTACACTCCAGCCGCCGAAGTTCTATGTCGTTCGAGCTCTGAGGGTCTGTGAGATCAGAGGACTCAAAGGTGACTTAGTCTTTGTCCCTGCTCTTGAGGACATCACTGCCCCAAAGGAGAGGAGGACACAGAGACATATAAATACAGCCAGGATGATAAGGAGTGAGTATAAAGCATCACCTGTCCTGAAGGGTAGTGTGTGAGCAGAGTACAGCAAGAGTGGGAAGTGCCGGGTGTAGGTCGTGAGGGAAGAAGACAGTGAGATGGGTCTGGAGAGGTGTCTGTCTCCAGCTCTAAAGGGCCCGACAGGGTCAGGCAGAGGAGCTGGCATTTATCCCATAGGCTGAAAGCCGGCAATCTGCAGCCATGTTTTTGCCCAGCCTGTGAGCTATAAATGATTTTTACATTTTTTAAATGGTTGAAAAAAGCCAAAAGAAGAATAACATTTTGTAACATGAGAAAATGACATGAAGCACAATTTCAGTGTGCGTCAAGTTTGATCGTAACACAGCCATGCCTGTTGAGTGTGTGTTGCCATGGCTGCTTTTGAGTGGCACTATCAGAGGGAGATTTGCCCAGGCAGAGCCTGCTTCATGGCTGTGGAGACTGTCATCACCCGGGGCCCTATGCTTCTACTATTGCCATTGTGAAATATTTAGTAATCTATGCATAAATGAGAGGCCGTGCATTTTTATCTTGCACTGGGCTTTGAAAATTACATAGCCAATCTTGGCAACAGAGAATATATGGCCCACAAAGCCTACAATATTTACGATCGAGTCCTTTTCAAAAAGTGTATGCTGGTCCTGCCATGGTGGGCAGAATAACAGCCCCCCAAAGATGTCCATGTCCTAATCTCCTGAAACCTGTGACTATGTTACCTTTCCTGGCAAAAGGGGCTTTGCAGATCGGATTAGATTAAGTATCTGGAGGTGGGGAGATTATCCTGGATTATCTGCATGAGGCCAGTGTAATCACAAGGGTTCTTGTAAGAGGAAGGCAGGAGGGTCAGAGTCAGAGAAGGAAATATGACAGTGGCAGCAGAGGTCAGTGATGCCGTTACCAGCTTTGATCATGGAAGAAAGAGCCATGAGCCACAGATTGCGGGCGGCACCCAGAAGCTGGAAAAGGCATGGAAACATTCTCTCCTAGAGCTTCCGGAAGGACTGTAACCCTACCGACACCTTGTTTTTAGCCTGATAAAACCAATTTCAGGTTTCTGACCTTCACCGTGATGCAGTGGAAAGCCATGACATCTGAACCATTTACAGGGCTCCATATGTGGGCGGGGGTTATTTTGGGAACATAAGAAATGAGTTTAAATGTCAGGTTAGTTGTTCACTGGTCAGCTCCCTAACAGAGCTGAGGCGTCAAAGTGGAGTGCCTATTCTGAGAACAGAAGCCGGGCAGGCCCGAGCAAGCCCAGAGAACCTTCTGGCACTCAAGCTCTTTGGGGGCCCAACTTCGGTCTGATTCTGCTTCAGGTGCCAAGTAGGTCAGTCATGTAGGAAACCAGGAAGCTCTATTTATTTTTTCTTAGGCTGCTGAGTTTATTTCAGGTTAGCAACAGTTTGGAGTTCACGTCCTGAATAGTTCAGAATTGGAAGGGCGATAGCACTGGCTCTTTTGGGGCACGGGTCACCCATGGTTCCTGTGTCTGACCTGGAGAGCCTGGCCCTGGAGGGGCACGGAAATGCAGGGCTCCCCTTCCGGAGCTGCTGTGCTAGTAACCTAACTTCCCCGAGCCTCGGTTTGCTTGTTTGCAAAAGGCAGGTGGCATTGCCACCTCGGGAACTGAGGAAAGCAGGCACTGAGCAGAGCATCTAACGTGCTGGGACATCTAACGTATCAGTGAGTCCCTAAAGAAGGGTCTGTGGTTAATGCCCCAGAGAGCATGAGGCTTTGCTTATTGTCTTAGAAATCGGCTCCTTGAGTGCCACCCCATGAGATAATGTGGGGTGCTGACCTGAGTGAGCTTGTCAGGTTTTCCAGAATTGTCTTTCTGGGTCTGACCCATTACACTTCGACTCCAGTATCTTTCTGGCAAGAACAGCAGTGGGAATTTTATCTCCCAGAGTGTCAAAGGTTAGAAAGGTCCCCACTGCTCCAATTCTCAAGGTCACAGAGTGGCCTGATTTCCCCTGTCTTCCCAGAGCAGTATTTCATATCTAGGTGTTGTCACATGGTCACGCTCCTTATTGCTACCAGTGACTCATAGTGGTCACTATCATTTTTTTTTTTTTTCATTTTTAAGATTTGTTGTTTTTTAATCCGGCTATTTTTTTTTCATGCCATATCAGTTCTCTTTCTTGATTTGTCTCTAAGTGTTTTACATGTATTTGCTGGGCTTTTTGCAATGCTTCTTTAAAAAAGTGTTAAGTGAAATTCAGTGGTTTCTAGTAAACTCACAAAGTTATGTAAATATCACCACTATCTCATTCCAGAACATTTTTACCACCCAAAAAAGAAACCCCATGGCCTTTAGAAGTCACCCACTAGCTCCTGGCAACCACTAATCTATTTTTTGACTCCATGGATTTGTGCTTCTGATTACTTTATATAAATAGAATCATACAATATGTGGCCCTTTGTGTCTGGCTTCTTTTACTGAGCATAATGTCTTCAAAGTTTATTGTGCTGTAAGGTGAATTAGTATTTTGTTCCTTTTTATGGCTGAGTAATATTCCACTGGGTGGCTATGCCATATTTTGTTTATCTATTCATCCATCAATGGACATTGGGATGTTTCCACCTTTTGGCTATTTTGACTAATGCTGCTGTGAACATTCATGAACAGGTTTTTATATGAACATTTGTTTTCATTTCTCTTGGGTGTATACCCAGGAGTGGAATTGCTGGGTCATGTGGTAACACTGTGTTTAAGAGGAACCGCCAGACTGTTTTCCCTGATCCTTATAAATGAGATGGAGGCTTCATGCTTATCAGTCATTGGCAGGTGATCAATTTGCTGTGACAGTTCTCTAGCCTTGCTCCATGTCTAGCATCCCATGGGAAGCAGGCCAGGTGCCCATGGATTTGCCTGCGCAGTGCCTCCCGCCTTCCCTTGATTTGCTGGGGCAGGAGCATCAAGGATGAGTGTTCCCGTTCCCAGCTGCTGCCTGACCCTGGCAATTCCCACATTCCATGTATCACAAAACCCACAAGCCTCCCAGCTCCCTAAGCACATCCAGTGGCATTCCTCAGCTCTGATCACGTGCAGTGAAGAGCAGTTGTGCAAGGTGAACAAGCCAGGTGTTATCAGTCTGTTAATGCTCACAAAATTGATAACAACAAATGGAGCAAAGATCAGAAACGGACACTTCACAGCAGGGAGAGTCAACAAATGTCATTGTCTCCACCAAGTTGTGGGTGGGGGCTGCTCAAGGTGAAGATCATTGTAGCGCTCCCAGGACCCCAGCACTACCTTTCCTGGGGGGTGATGGCCATGTTCATCTGAAAGACCCTGTGGAAGATACCAAGATATAAAAGGGCTAATAATCTGATGCTGTGGTCATACCTCCAAAAATTATCCTGTGACACCCATGGAAGAGCTGTCCGCAGGAAGACATTCCTGTCTTTAACGAAATATCTTCAGATTGACAGTTTAAATGCCGAGCAATGAGGCTCGCTTGCTCATCCACTAGAAATGATGGAGGCCTGCAACCCATATGGAATAAGTAGCTCCCTGGGCTTAGCCCTGTAGGCACAGTTTAATGCTCATGGTGAGCCTATGTGTTGAGTCCTGTTAGTCCCACTTTATGGAAAGGTCAAGTGAGCCCGAGGTCACTCACTCCTAGAAGAGGGGCAGAAAGGGGTCAGAGTCTGGGACCAACGGAGCTCAGAATTCATGCGTGGAACCCTGATGCCAAATTGCTCGTGACTTAGAAGGGCAGGGCACAAAGTTGCACCTATCCTTTGCAGGGTCCTCCACCTGTGACGGGAAGGGTACGGGTAGGGGCGTGGAGAAAAGGGAAGGAGATGGACCAGCACTGAGGGAGGCCCAGCCCCAGGGCTGATGGGCAGCAAGGAAGGACTAAACAGGATGCAGATGAGAGGCAATGGGGCTGGGGAGAGAGGAGGGGCCAGGGGAGAAGGTTTACATGGACCGCTCAGAAGAAGGAATGCATAGCCGGTTGGGGGGGGCGTGTAATTTGTGGGATAGTTCCACTCTCCAATCCAACCAGGGCCCAGCATCTTAAGATCGGAGTGAAGGGGGCATCCTCAATTGTGCAGTGAAAGCAATGGATTCAGGTCTGTATGGGAGAGGGGAAGAAGCCGAGGCTGTGGAAAAATGGTCCATCTTCATCCTGTTCCCTCCCACATCCTAAGAGGAGCTGCTGTGTTACTCAGGTGTGTTCTGGGTATATGAGTTCCCTAGGGTTGCCATAACAAAGCACAGACTGGGTGGCTTAGGAACAAAAGAAATTTAGTTTCTCACTGTTCTGGAGGTGAGAAGTCCAAGATCAAGGCGTCAGCATGGCTGGCTCCTTCTGAGGCCTCTCTCCATGGCTTGCAGATGGCCATCTTCTCCCCGTGTCCTCACACTGTCTTTCCTCTGTGCGTGTCTGTCCTAATTTCCCCTTTTTATAAGGACACCAGCCATGTTGGATCAAGGCCCACCCTAATGACCTCATTTTAACTTGATAACCTATTAAAGGCATGATCTCTAAATACAGTCACATTCTGAGGTCCTAGGGGTTAGGGCTTCAACATAAAAGTTTTTGGGGAACACAGTTCAGCCCATAATGCTGGGGCAACATGTGAGTCTGTTATGGCCCACTGGGTGTCAGCAAAGGTGGGCAGGGGAGCTCAAGTGGATCTTGTCACCCGTGGGCATTGCCTGGTCTCCCAATGGAGGAGTCAAAATTCTAAGGTTTGGACACCCCATTCTCTGGCTGGTGGGAACTGACCTTTGGCCTCAGCAAGTGGATGGTGCCATATGTCAGGGGTTTGGGCTCAGTGGGGGTCTATGTGGAAATGCACAGAGGCTGACCAGAGCAGCTACAGCCAGCATAAGGGCAGTGGGGGAGAAATCCAGGAGCCGGTGGTGGGAGGGGTGGGCTTTCTCCCCAGACCAGCCCCCTGGAGCAGGAGTCTTCCTGGGCTCACTCCCACGGAAGCCCCACTGGATATGTGCTCACCTTCCTCTGTGAGCTGTTTCACAGGGGCTTTCTCTGCTCAGATCTCTGCTGCCTCCCTTCCCCCCACAAAATGCAACTGCTCTGCTCCCACTGAGAGGTGAGGCACCTGGCAGAGGGGCTGGCTCTTGGTCGAGGAGTCAACTCGAGAGAGCCCTGCTCTCCCAGTTGCTGTGAGCTCCTTGAGGGGACAGCTGGGTCCTGTCCACATTTATATCCCCAGCACCAAACCTAGAGCCTGTAGGCATCAAAAGTTTGCTGACCAAGTGAATAAGCAGTGGAATCTTTTTGCAAGGGCCAGGGACAGTAAGACTCCAGCTTAGGTTTATCACATCCCAGCAGAGCCCACTCCATCCTCCCCCCGCACGTACACAGGGTCATGCCACCCAAGCTGGGGTCCCTTACGTGGTGGGTGAGATAAGCATCCCACTCCCACCCTAGCCCAAGGAGGGTGTGTCTAACTCCAGGGGTGCCGCTGACAGCATTGTGAGGTGGCAGCAACAAGGAGCTAGAAGGGAATGCCCCAGCCCCAGCTCACCCCCCGCCTCCTGTCACCTGCTGCCCCATGAATAAAGTAGCTTATTCCCTACCCAATGACCGGCACAGGCTCAGTGGGTGTCAGCATACTATCTGCCTCATTCACCTTCCCAGTACAGGGGCCCAGAGGCTAGATCAGGTTGGGCCCGGGGGTGAGGGGTAGGGATTGAGGGTGAAGAAACTCTTAAGTCCATCTTCCTCCCCTGCCCAGGCCAGGCCCAGCCTTCCCATTCCATAGGTAGGAGCATTCAACCCACACAACTGCTTCCATTCCCTGAGCAGGCCAAGAGTCACTAGAAACAGCTTTTCCCAAGAAAGGTGGGGTAGGGGCAGAAAGGTCAAAGGTCCCTGAGCAGAAACCCTCCACGGAGGAAGGAAGAAGCCCCTCTGGGTCTGGGAGATGGCCAGCAAGTGGCTGTAAGTGGAGCTTCTCACTCAGTTCTTCGTGGCGGGGACAGAATTGTACATTGTAGGATATTTAGGAGATCTCTAGCCACTGCTCACCAACTGTGACAGCCAAATATCTCTTCATACATTGCCAGGTGTCCCTGTGGGCAAAAGTGGCCCAGGGGAGGACCCCCGCTTTGCAGAACCGAGCCTGGAAAGAGCGCTCCCTTGCCTGGGTCCTTGAGCCGGTGTTAAGGGCCTTTGGGGCACATCCAGGCCAAGGTGTTCAGGGAGCCTGCTGTTCTATGTGCCATTTCCTGTGCCTGAAATTTTCTGTCCCCTACCTCCAGCCCCACCTGCCGTCTTCCAAAAACGAGTCCACGCATTACTTCCCCAAAGAGGTATTCTGTGGGCCCGCATCTTAGGAATGTGGCCCCTGTGGGTGCCATGGTAGGCAAAATAATGCCCCCCACCCCGTACACTGGGAATATGTGACCTTACCTGGCAAAAGAGACTTTGCAGGTGTGGTTAAATTAAGGCTGTGGAGATGGGGAGATTTTCCTGGATTACTCAGGTGGGATAATGTTACCACAAGAGTCTTTATGCGAGTGGAAGCAGGAGGGTCGGGATCAGAGAAGGAGATATGATGATGAAAGCAGAGTCAGAAAGGGATCGGAAATTGCTTCTGGCTTTGCACATGGAGGAAAGGGCTATGAGCCAAGGCATGTGGTCTCTCTACAAAATGGAAAAGGCATGGACTTAGGTTGTCCCTTAGAGCCTCCAGAAGGAACGCAGCCCTGCTGACACCTCAATTATAGGACTTCTGCCCTCGAGGACTGTAAGATACTTTGGGATTTAAGCTACTACAGTTGTGATAATTTATTACAGCAGACACAGGGAGCTCACACAGGTGTCTACTCTGAAACTCCAAGTCGAGGAAAGCTGTTGTGTGGTTAGGCTGGCATTTGTCTCTCTTGGCATGAGCTATGGTGCATAGTGGTGCTGCTATCTCCCACTAAGTAGGGAGAACTCAGTGGATGAAAGTTGGGAGTCAGGGCTTGGGTGGACCAGAATTTCTCAGGTTTAGAACACTGAGAAAGAGAAGCAAACAAAATGGCCGCTTTTGCTCTCCAAGTTAAAAAAAAAAAAAAATGCTTATAAAGACCAAAAATTCTCAATCATTGCTTCAGGTAGCTGACTTTGAGAGGCTTCCCACATTCTTCAACATGTCCTGGGCCAATTCCTTTTTCCCTTCCCTAAGAGAAGACATCTCTGATTTTTATAACCACCGTTAAAAGGAAAATGAGTTTTTCATTGAAGTTCAAGGTCAAAAGGACACATAGACTATGAAGCTTCTCCAGCCCTTTTGTCAGCAGCTAAAATACCAAGGGAAGGTTTGTACAGCCTCCACCTGATCTCAGAGAAAGGGACCAAGAATGGATCCTTGAGAAAATGCCCTTGTCTCAAAGATGATGAAAAAGAAAGGGGACAGGACACAAATGGGTTGTGTTTCTAAAGTGATGGAGATGAGAGCCCTGCCGAAAAAATGGCTGGAGACCTGAGGGCGAGGGGTGACTGCTGGGCTTCAATCTGGAGCCAGTGCAGGAGTTCAGGAGTGAGAGGTGACAGGGTCAGTAAGGTAGGCAAGTGTCAGAGATGCCAGGTTTCTTTGAGTCAAAGATATTTGAGAGCTGTCCTTGGTATTTATCCACTGCCAAAGGGAGTGGCTGTGAAGACAGGGAAAAGAGCATAGTAGGTGGTGAGAGAAGAGATAATGAGCATATTAACCGTGTTTTTTATTTTTGGTATTTTATGATGCTTTGACATCTTGGGGCTTTGCTGATCTAGGACAGATTGGCCCTCATAAGGCTAGCTAATTCCTAGAGATAACAAATGATTCACCTGGGAGTGCACTTTTCATATACAAAACAACCCAGAGCTCACACCCCAACCACCTCCTCTGTCAGGCTCTCACACTCGAGGAGGCAATATCCCCCTGCCCTAAGCACCTCAGGGCCAGCTACCAGACAACTAGGGATAGCACCTCTGTCCCAGAGCCTGCTGAAATTATTCACACTAGCCAATTGCAAATATGTTTACCCTGAAGTAAAGTCAATTAAAAATACCCACTTTGAGAAGCCAAAAGAAAAA
>NW_024341895.1:559111-560761 GCF_902729225.1 Pteropus medius | reverse complement strand
AAGCCTGAGACTCTTTTAGGATACAGTCAAGTGTACAGACATACATATAATGGGAGTCCCAGAGGAAGAAGAGAGAAAGAAAACTATTTTAAAAAAGTAATGGCCAAAAACTTCTCAAATTTAATAACAGTCATGAATCTATATATCCAAGAATCTCAACAAACTCCAAGCAGGATAACTCAAAGACATCCACATCAAGACATATTATAACAAAATTCTTGAAAGATAAAGACAAAAAGAATCTTGAAAGCAGCAAGAGAGAAGTGGCTCAGCACGTATGAGGGATCTCCACTAAGATTAACAGCTGATTTATCATCAGATATCATGGATGCCAGAAAATAGTGACGAGTGCTTAAAACAATGAAAGGATAAAACTGTCAACCAAGAATTCTGTATCTAGTAAAACTATCCTTCAAAAACGAAGGAGAAATTAAGATATTCCCAGATAAACAAAAGTTAAGAGAGTTTGTGGCTAGTAGACCTGCCCTACAAGAAATGCTTCTCTTTTTTAGGAGAAATTAAAGGACACTAGATAGCAACTCAAAGCCATATTAAGAAATAAAGAACACTGGTAAAGATAACTACATAAGTATAAAAGCCCGTATTATTGCATTTTTGGTTTATAACTCCTCTTTTTTTTTCCTATGTGATTTAAAAGACAAGGCTTAAAACAATAATTATAAAGCTATGTTAATGGGAATACAGATGTAATTCGTAACAACACAATGTAAAGGGGGAAGAATGAAGCTGTGTATGAGCAGAGTTTTGTATATTATTGGAGCTAAGTAGGTATTAATTCAACCTAGATTGTTACAGGTTGAAGATTTTAACTATAGTCCCCAGGTAACCGGTAAGAAAATAACTAAAAATATACAAAAAAGGAAAGAAGAGAGGAATCAAGTGGCACACTAAAAAAAAAAGTAACCATGTGCTTCCCCCACCAGCCCACCTGCCCGCCCTACTTCCACCCCTGACCTATGGATGTTGCCGTCTCCCTTTAAGGACTGGATCTCTGAAGGCGGGGCGTCTCCCCAACCCCACGCATGCTTGTGGCGCGCACCCGGGGTGGCACGCTGGGGTGTGTTCCGTGGCTCCACCTGGGGTGCGAACCCAGGACCTTCTGTGTGTAAAGCAGACGTGCTAACCATTACACTATGGAGCCACCCCCAGCTTGTGCTTTTCTTTTGAGGGCTAATTTGCAAAGCCTTCAAAAGACAAGCACATGTTTGGACAGTGCACAGAGGAGCAGCAATGTGACACACACAGACTCAGTCATGGTTGATTTTCCCTATAAAAAGCCAGTTGTTTAATAGCTTCTCAAGGACATTGTGTGACTTCCTAACTGATGGGGTAGCAGTTACAAGGTATTGGGATCCTCAGACGTCCTTACATAAATCTGAAGAATTAGGTCTTAAATCTTTAATTTGTTGTGGAATGTTTTTTTTTTATAAAATGCAATTTCATATTATATTTACATTATGTATATATAAATTTATATTACCTCATTAAAAATCAATTAAACACAAAAGAAGATCGTAATGGACAAATTGAGGAACAAAAAAGTTATAAGACATACCTTTAAAACAAGTAGTAAGATGGCAAAAGTAAGTTTTTTATCAGTAATGATTTTAAATGTAAATGGATTAAACT
>NW_024341895.1:514168-559100 GCF_902729225.1 Pteropus medius | reverse complement strand
TTTAAATGTAAATGGATTAAACTCTCTAAATAAAAAAAAAAAAAACAACAGAGACTGATAGAATGGGTAAAAAATGTGACCCAGCTATATGCTGTCTACAAGAGACTAACTTTAGATCCAGAAACACAAAAAGCTTGAAAATGAAAGAATGAGAAAAGGTATTCCAAGCAAATAGTAAAGTAACCAAAAGAGAGCTAGAATAGCTATACAAATATCAGACGAGATAGATTTTAAGTCGAAAATTGTTAGAAGAAACAATGAAAGGCATTATCTACTGATAAAAGAAAAGGGTCATTCCACCAAGAGGATACATTCATTATAAATGTATATTTACCAAACTACGTGGCCCCAAAATATGTGAATCAAACATTGGCAGAATTGAAGGGAGAAACAGACAATTCTACAATAATAGTTGGAGACTTAAATACTCCACTTTCAATAATGATTGTAACTCAACCTAATATGTAAAACACTTCACCCAACAACAGCAGAATACACATTTTTCTCAAGTGCACATAATACATTCTCCAGTATAGACCATAAGTTAGGCCACAAAACAAGTCTCAATAAATGTGAAAAGTTTGAAAGCATACAAAGTATTTTTTCTGACCACAATGGAATGAAGGTAGAAATCAATGACAGAGGGAAAACTGGAAGATAACATACTCTTAACCAATGAGTCAAAGAAGAAATCACAAGAGACATTTAAAAATACTTTGAGATAAAAGAAAATGAAAACACAATATACCAAAATCTATGGGATGCAGGAAAAGCAGTGCTCAGAGAGAAATATAGCTTTTAAGTGCTGCATTAAAAAAGAAGAAAGATCTTCAATAGATAACCTAACTTTATACCTTAAGGAACTAGAAAAAGAATAAGCTAAACCCAAAGCTAGCAGAAAGAGGGAAATAATAAAGATTATAGTGGAATAGTAGAACAGAGAATAGAAAAGCAATAGAATCAACAAAACCAACAGTTGGTTCTTTGAAAAGATCAACAAAATTGACAAACCTTTATCTAGACTAAGAAAAAACATAACTAAAATCAGAAATGAAAGTGGGGACATAACAACTGACTTTATAGAAATACGAAGGGTTATAAGTAACTATGAACAATTGTGTGCCAACGATTTAGATAACCTAGATGAAATCGACAAATTCATAGAAACAAACTACCAAAACCGATTCAAGAAGAAATAGAGAATTTGACCATTTCTATGGGACTCTACTTTTCCCTCTAAGCAGGTGGTTTTCAAACTCTTTTCGGAGGCCTATGAGTTTCCACATATCTGGGGTGGATGGGGGTGAGGTGGGGCTGCTCTGAGGCCCCCAACTCCTGGTTGAAACACACAGTTCTATTTACAGTTGATCCTTGAATTATGTGGGTTCACTTACATGTGGATTTTGTTCAATAAATATACAGTTGGCTCTCCATATCCCTGGGTTTCACAACCACAGATTCAACCAACCATGCACCAAAAACAGTATTTTTAAGCCACGGTTGGGAATCCATGGATGCACTCTTCTACATCATCTGAAATCAGAGACTTGAGCATGTGTGGATTTTGAGTCCTGAAACCAATCTCCTGTGGATACTGGGGGAGAACTTTAGTTAAATTCTTGAGGAATCAAAGTTATATGCAGGGTTTTTTTATGGTATAAATGTTTATTAACATGGAACATGTTTTTTCTTCTTACTAGGTTTGATTTTATGTCACCCATGGTCAACAATTTGCTTTTTCTCCTGCTCCAATAGTATTCCTAAGGTAAGACCAAATATTGACTTAATTTTCCCTACTTTTTTTCTTAAGTATTATTTATAATAAAAGGCAAACACATAGCCAAACATGGGTTAACAAAAACTAATGTCTGCTATACTTACATTTAAATTACAGAGAAATAAGTATGTGGATGCTATCTTCATTTGCAAAGCCTTATAAAATATTTTGCAAATATTTTGCAAATGTAGAGACTACTGAAACACAATAGATTTCAGTTTCCTTCCCTCTCCTCCTCCATCCTGACTTTATCACATCGTCAGGGAGCAGATGAAAATAAATTCAGACTCTGAAGAGTATTTGATCAGTAGATTACACACAATCAAAAATACCAACTTTTATTTTAAAATGTTAAACTTACTACAAGCTGATCAAGAAAGATCAAATACGACTTTAGTAAACATGCAATATTTGAAATTGGAAAATTTTGGCTTATAACTAATATATCTTTTTAAGTTGCAAGAACATTTCATAGAGATGTTGCCCGTTTCAACTATTGAATGTGATCTCTCTCACTCTTCTTTTGAAAACCAGCAAAGATCATTTTAGTTTCAGGGATATATTTCTTTGCATTCCATCAGAGGTTTCTCTTCCCAGATAACAGAGTAAGAAAATCAGAATAAGAACATCCTGGTGCTTGCCCTGTTTTGTGGCAAAAAGGCCCCAGAGATTTGGACCAGTCTTGTGTTTTCTACCTTTTCTCACCGTGTGGCACTGAGCACATTTTTTGAATAAAGACCGTCTTGCCTGCTTCATCATCTCCCATTTTGTACAGAGGGCCAGCGCCCCCGCCCTCCACCTCTCCAGGGAACCCTGAGCAGTCACGGGGTGGGGGGAGTGGGGGGGCCACTGTTGGGCCAGAGCCCACACCCCAATTTTAAGGTAGTCTGACAGCAGAGCCTCAAAGACCTACACCCCAGCTAGGCCTGTGTTTCCTATCTATACGCAGATTTTTTATTGCACTTGCGTGGAGTGGGGGGTTGGCGTCCCAACCCCCCCACCACACACACACATGCACCCTTGTTCACAGGTCAACTGTATTTTCGTTTGTTTTCTCTTGGGAGTGACAGATTCTGTTCAGAACATCTTAAAGAGTAGAACTCCTCCCCCCAGACTTGATAACCCTGTGAAGAAATATCTGGCAAGGTGAAGGCGTCAGGGCTCAGGGGCTGAGTGAGGGGCAGTGCTGGACTGGGAACTGCTGTCAGAGAGGACACGCCCGACCGTGGTGGCCAGAGGGAGCTGCGGGTTCTGACAAAGTATGGGAGGAAAAGGGCTGGTCCTAATGCAGGGAGGAGGCAAGAGAACTAATGTGTAAATCAAGCCGTATTCAGAGACTGCGGTACGCTGATCAGCCCGGCAGCCAGACCCCGAGGACACCTGCAGAAGGACGATTTCTGCTGGGACTACTGACAACCCATTTCCCCGCACCCTGAAGGGAAAACAGGAAAAGTTTTTAAGTGGCGCCCTACACAAAATAAAATCATTCATTCCCTATGGCTAAAACCATGGGGAACCTATGGATCACAGGCTGGGAACTGCCAGCAGGCCTTTCACACTACATATTCTTACCTTTTCACGCTAAATACTCTTCCCCTTCCCCTTCTTCCTCACTATACATCAATATCAGAGGAAATGGGTAAACAAAGTCTTTAAACTATAACTCACAGGAACTAAAGAATGATATAATAACTGAATTCCCTGAACATTCAGTGTCCCTCTCTCTGTCTCTCTCACTCTCTGCCTCTGAGAGGAGACCACGCTCTGTGGCACGTCACCTCTTCTCTAATAAACTCTCCTTTTGACTCTAGCTTTGGTGTGTGTTTGGATGCTTTCTTACTCTCCGCCAAGAACCCTCTTCTCTCTCAGTGCAGGACTTGAGTCTCGCCCCATTCGGACAAATTTGCCCTGTCCTGAAGGGGTGGCCCTGGACCCCATTTGATTGGCTGTTGAGGGCCTCCTGTAATTCCATATTAATATTTGGTCTGCTTTTCCTATTGTGCAAAAAAGGTCATTGGTATTCTGATAGGAATTGTATTGAATGTATAGATCACTTTGGGGAGCACTGCCATCTTAAGAATATTAAGTCTTCCAATCTGTGCCTCTCTTGAATTTCAGCAATGTTTTGTAGTTTTTTAGTCTATACATTTTACATTTCTTAGTAAAATTTATTCCTATTTATTTTTTTATGCCATTATAAATGGAATTGTTTTTAAATTTCCTTTTCAAATTGCTCATTGCTATTGTATGGAAATGCAACTAATTTTTGCGTGTTTGTCTTGTATAGTGGAACTTTGCTGACTTTCGTAGTTTTGATGGTTGTGTGTGTGTGGTTTTAGTATCAAGGTTATGCTGACCTTATAGAAAAGGTGAGCAAGGATGTGTTCCCTCCTCTTCTCTCTCTCTCTTTTTTTTTTATTGGAAGAGTTTGAGAAGAATTTGCATTAATTTTTCTTTAAATGTTTGGTTGAATTCACTGGTGAAGCCATCTTGTCCACGACTTTTCTTTGTTGGGAGGCTTTTGATTACTGCTTCAATCTCCTTATGTATCATAGGTCTTTTCAGGTTTTCTATTTCTTCTCCAGTCAGTTTTGGTAGTTTGTTTCTAGCAATTTGCCAATATCATTTCGGTTATCTAATTCGTTGGCGTAAAATTATTCATAGTATTCTCCTATAATCCTTTTTATTTATTTCTGTACGGTCAGTAGTTATGTTCCCATTTTCATTTCTGATTTTAGATATTTGTTTTTTTCTCTTTTCTAGGTCCCTGTTTTATGTCATTTCAGCATTCATCAGTTGCTATTGTAACCTCTTTGTTAGAAAAACAAAAATGAAAAGTCTCCATGGCAGTAGGGACTATATGTTTTGTTACTGTTGTAACTACTCAACCTGGCACATAATAGACCTCAGTAAATATTTCCAGAATTATTTCTTGCTGGTAGAGGGCATGAAAGGACTGGGAAAGGGGCTTCCTCACAGCCCTCAGGGGAAGACAGGCTGTTAACTGTTGAGCCTTCTTTCACCTGGGCTCATGGCCCCCCAGTGCATCTTCCCCGTGACCTCTGCAGAGCTCCAGCGCAGACCTGACTGCTACCCTCACCTGGCTAAATCCCTCAGCAGCTCCCCAGTGCCCTCTCGATGAAGGTCACCCTTCTTGGCTTAACATGTGAGACCCTGAATAGCCTGTCCCCTCCCACCTTATCTTCTGTTACCCAGCCCCATCCCCATCTTCTGTCCTAGCCATCCTGCACTTGGCAGGTCCCTCTGACATCCTGCTCTGGTCTGGCCTCTGACTAACACCTGTTTGTCCTTCGGGTCTCCATTCAGCGGTTGTTCCCTCTGGAGGCCTGGTGGGGTGCCCTCTGCACCCCCATAGCCTGCGTGTGGACGTTCCTCTAGAATGCTGACCGAGCAGCCTTGCAGCATCCTGTGAATGTCCCCCACTGGCTTCGAACCCCACATGGGGAGTGGTGCATCTCTTATCTGTCCTCTGTCTCTGGCTCTGCACTCATCACTTGGCACCTGTTTTAAAATGTAGATTTTTATTATTATGCAGGTCTGGTGAGGTTAACAGATCAGGAGAGGATTGCCATTAAAAAGACACTCTGTTACTCACAGATCTCAAGGAGGGGGCCTGCAAGCCAGCAGAACTACATGGGGCAGCACCGGGGCAGTCAGGGGGCAGTCACGAGGCAGAGGAAGGGGGCGGAGGACCAGGCAAGAGCCTTTATTGTGGTTTCCCTAGGAAGGAGTGAGCAGGGCAGCATAAACGGGTTCGAGATCGGCTGGTTTGAATAATTTGAACATGCTCTAAGGCTTAGGGGCTGGCCCTGGTCGAGTGGCACCTGGCCCTGGGGTGATTGCGGCACAGGAACAATGCCTCCTGGAATGTGAGAGTCTTAACAGGGATGGGGGGCTGTGGAAGGGGTTGGGGGTATGGTTTTGGATTAGCTGTTTTGCATACGAAAGGTGCACACAAGCAACTCATTTACTATCTCTAGGAACTGGCTAGCCCTGGAAGGGGCAGGCCCTCCAGGTCCCGCAAGGTCCCAACTGTCAAAATATCAGAATGAAAAAGACATGCTTGGAGCACCGAGAGTTTTTAGGGCCGTGAAATATGATGATCAATACATGTCAATATACAGTTATCCAAACCCACAGAATGTACAGCACCAGGAGTGAACCCTAATGTAAACTACGGACTCTAGGCAATGATGACATGTCAGTGTAGGTTCACTGATGGTAACATATACTGTCTGGTGGGGACGCTGATTGTGGGGGAGGCTGTGCATGTGTAGCACGTGACGTATATGGGAATTCTCCGTACCACCTCCTCAGTTTTGCTGGGAAAATTAAACTGCTCTTAAGAAACAGTTTCGAAAAATATAAAAAAGAAACAACAAAAAATTATGAGTTGACCATCATCTACGGCTAGAACTGCACTGTCCGATAAGGTAGACAGCAGCCACACGTGGCTATTCAGCACTTGAAGTGTACTGCAGGCATACGATAAGCCACGTTTTGAAGACTTACTATGCCAAAAAGGAAAACATCTCATTAGTCATTTTCATTTTGATTACATGTTGAAATGATAATATGTTGTTAGATAGGGTTGAATAAAAGACATTAAAAAATTTTTTAAAGACATTTTTAATACAGCACTCCATAGTACATGTGGAACCTAAGCTTGGAATCTGGACTCTGCTCACTTGGTTAAGCAACTTAACCCCTCTGGGCCTCAGCTGATGGTTTTTTCCCCTTATAAAATAGGGATAAATATTAAACCCCTAGGTTTATGATTACTTCAAGCCACTCTTTTTAAAGGAGTTCCGCCGATCCCCAGCACCTCCCTATCACTCGGGATTTATAGCAATGATCCTAAACTCACAATATCTTGCTTCATTTTTTGCTGCTTGTCTTATCTGCTCTGCACTGGGACCATCTATCTGTCTCTTTCACTGCTTGTCCTGGCACCCAGCCCAGTGCCTAGCATACAGAAAGTACTCGCTTAAGTGCTGAATGAATGAGATAACAAGTGGCCTCCACACAGGTATCCACTGAGGATCAGTGACATCTTTGTCATATTCATGGCGGGGACACATCTGCTTCCTTACTGCCATTACCTCAGGGCTGGTATCTGAGGCACTCAGAAAACCCGTGTGGGAGGGGTGAACGGAGCTCGGCAGCTTTGAAGATGTCCTTGGGACCCTTTGGGATATTCTCTTCATGGCACACCAGCCACCTTCATCACTTCGTGCCTGCCCCAGCCCCAGCCTGGCAGGGCTGGTGTCAGGCAGTCCCCTCTGCAGCTGGGGGCAGTTCAGCTGGCCTGGTCCTCACACATCTGGTAAGAGCAAAAGCACAAGGGCTGAGGCCAAGGCCATGACCAGTGCCAGTAGCCCGAGTCCCACCGTGGCCATCATTGCAGTTGCCCCCTGGAACACAGTCTAGTGAGGGAAGCGCCTCAAAGCCGGCCTTGGAGGAGGGAGCAGGGCCAACCACACTGGGAACATAGCAAAAGGGGCCACACAGAGACAGTCTATAATCCAAGTTTCTGAAAGTCAAGACATAGGCCGGCAAGGCATCCTGGAAAATTCCTTCCCAGAACTCACCGCCCACCCTGCTCTGCAGAAGGGCCACCAACTAGAGGTGCCTTCTGCAGGCCCTGGGTTATGGTCAGTCTCTCCAGCTCAGCTCCAGGCTGGAGACCACCCAACGGCCACCATTGTCAGAGCTAGTGACCAGGAAGCAGGAAGCTTTTGACCCCCCAGCTGTGCTCATTCCACACATGATGAAAAGAGGGGCCCCTGCTGGAAGCAGTTTATCCTTAATGTCTCCAGCAGTTGTAGGAACGGAAGAGGCCTCCCCTCTCCCAGTTCAGCCCGTCCATGAATATGTGGCCCTTCCCACACTCAGCAGCTGCGGTCTTCAGAACTCCGGGGTTTCATTCAGGGCCTGGCCTCCTTGAGCATCTTGTCTCCCGCCGATACCTGGGTTCTGAACTGGTCCAACAGCTCGTAAATCCCTGTCTGCTCTGCTTCCTGGTTCTTCAGCAGCGACCCCCACCCCTCCTGCCCTGCCCCACACTCCCCGTGCCCTATCAAGGTTGTGGGTGGGACAAACCGAGAGGGGCCGGGCGGGGAAGGGGACTCACTCTCCCGGGACCTCGGCCAAGTCTAGGTAGTCAGGGGCAGGCAAGGGCAGTGGGCCGGAGCGGGAAGGCTGGCTCCGGCCGGTCCCGCCGCGTCCCCACGCCCTCAGCCACGCGGAGCCGTGTCCCGGCCCAGCTTCGCCCATCCTGGGGACGGCCACAGCGACCGCCACAGGACTGCTGGACGCCCGAGCCCAGGTGCATCTTAGCGGCTTGGGCAGAGCGAGTCCCATAAGCCCCGCCCCATGTCTAAGCCCCACCCAGAAAGCCCCGCCCCTGGGGCCTGGTACCTTCCGCCAAGTCCCGCCCCGGCGTTAAGCTCCACCCATCTAGTCCTCCCCAACCCTGCCTGCTGCAACCCCTCTGTTCTTGCTTCCAATCAGTCATGCGACCCAGGGAAAGAAGAAACGGCTTCTAGATTATTTGATTCCCGCCGGCGTGGTTACGTGGGGCTACTTGCTTTTCTCCCAAAACCCGAGCATTTCTTTGTTGTAGTGGTTAATAGTTTTATTGAGATTATTCTCAAGATAACGTTCAGAAAAATTCGCATATCATACAGTGCATCCATTGCAAGTGGACTATTCCGCGATGTTTATTTGCAGAGTCGCTCGACCATCACCATAATTTCAGAATCAAAAACACCCTTTTGCTGTCACCCCCTCATTCTCTACCCCTCCCAGCCCATGGCAGCCACTAATTTTATTTTCTGTTTCTACAGATTTGCTTGTTCTAACACTAGGACATTTCTGTGACATGTCACCCCATCTTGTGGAGGGAGAGAAAAATGGGATAAAGCCGGGGCCCCAGAAGAACAGGTGTTTTGGGAGTGGGGAGTAGAGGTGAAGGCTCTTCCTGGGGCTCTAGGCAGCCCGAGGCCTGTCCACAGGAAGCCACCCAGTGTGCGGAGGAGAGGGAATGGGAGGAGGAGAAAGGGCTCTTCAGGGAGAAAGGGTGCTGGCTGAGAGGCCTGGGATGGGGGAGGAAGGGGGGGGTCACAGGGCAGCCAGCTTTCAAGTGGCCTGGGCTGACCATCCGCATCTATCTGTCAACCTCTCATGGAGAGGGAGCCAAACCTCTGTTCTGCATCTGAGTAGTTGATTAAGGGAGTCAGTGTTTCTTGATTTGAGTCCTCTTGTCTCCAGTTACCCCCAACTCGCCTCCAAGTGTACCCTGACCTTGCATAGAGGAGCTAGAAAGAGAAAGGAAAAGAGAGGAGGGCAGGACAGGAGGGAGAAGCCTGGAGGTGGAGTGGTTGAGGAGGTGGGGAGGAGGAAGGTGGGTGGAGGGCAGGTGATAGCAGGGTGGGGCTCTATCTATAAAGGGAAAAAGCCTGCGGGCTGGTGGGCAGGAGAGATTGCTATACGTCCGGAGGCACCAGGGACTCCATAGGCTTTGGTAAGTGTAGCCCCCCCCAGGTGAGACCAACAGCCCGTCCCTCTGGAATGACTTGTCCCCAACCCGTGTCTGTCTGCCACTGGGTGTTCTCAGTGCCTGCCGCTGCTCATTTTGGGTCCTCCCTACCTCCACCTTCCCCGTTAGCTCTCAAGGCTCGCAAGGAGAACCAGCCTGTGCCATGAAATTGTGGCTCCTGGTCTTCCTGGTGGCCTGCTTCGTGGGCACCTGGGTCCCTGCTGTCCACGCTCCAGGTACTGTCTAGGCCATACCTACCCACCTCCCCCAGATTTCTCCTTTCCCCATCCATCCTTCTATGCCTCCCATTTGCCTGTCCCCAGCTCCAGAAGCCTTCCCTGAGTCCATCTCCACCACTGAATTCTCTGACTGGCAGACAGCTCCCCTGCGCCGAGCATGCAGAAACTCCTGGCATCTGTGCAGCTCCTTGGGGCTGCAGGGCCCCCAGCCTCTTTTCTGGAGCCCCCACCACAGTCTGTGACCCGAGTCCTCCCTGCGGGGACTCCAGCTGGCCCAGGGACTGCGGGGAGCAGAGGGTGGCTTCCAGCGGTGGCCTACTACTTACTGCAAGACACACCGCAGTGACCTAACCTAGCAGAGCCCCGGAAGCCAGCAGGAATGGGTCGCCATCCAGGCATCCCCCTACTCGGGCTAACTGGGTAGTCCGGCTGAGAGTCACTACTCAGCCTTTATGGGCGTCAGTTTCCTCATCTGCAAAGTGGGCTTCTGAATTCTCACTACAGCGAGGGGCTGTGAAGATCCGACGGGCTGATGCCTGCAAAACGCTTGGCCCAGTGTCAGGGCCAACGACAGTAAATATTACTGTTATTAATGGGAAATCCCTTCCCTCTTCTCCCTTGATTAGGCACTTGAGGATTTTGGTGACGAAACGCCAGTTCTGGGCATTCAGTGTCTCCCTCAACAGGAGCCCTCCCACTGTGTCCTCCATCCCTGTGGGCTCTGGGGAGGCAGCTGAACCCCAGCAGCAGGTGGAGCAGGGTCGAGGTCTCACCCCATGGCCTCACCCACCTGCCTCACCTGCCCCTCACTAGGTCTGAGGTCCTAGCCTGGCCCCTAGCAGACCTTAGCCTTTGCCCCGGAGGGGCTGGGCTCTCTTCCCATCGTCTGCTATCAGAGGCCCATTCCAGGAGCAGGGCCCAGCCCAGGCCCTTTGATCCCAGGGGTAGAAAGGCCTCCAGTCCCTGGAACTTCCTTCCTAGGACTGCAGCCCAGGGTCCCTCTGACTCTGCTTCCCCTTGCCCTCCCATGCCATTCAATCCCTTCCTATTGACCCCTCCCTCCTCCTCTGTGCTCTACCAGGACTCACACTTAGTCCCTCTAGGAGACAAATCCCAGAGAATCCTTGAGGCCTCTGCCTTGCCTCCTTTATCAATTCATCCTCTGCCTCCAGGCCCTCTGGCACTAGCACCTCCTCTGAGCACCTCCCCTCCAGGTCCCCGTGCTTCCCTTGCCAGCAGAGATCAACTTTCCAGTGTCCCCACCAGGCCATCCCCCATGACAACGCTGGATCCGATTCCCCTCTGTGTTTGTTCAGACACCTGGCACCGAGTAGGAACTCTAAATGCTGTTGTTTGACCAACGGGTAAATGAGAAGAGACCTCCTGGTCTCTTGCCAGGTGACTTGGAGTGGTCACTTGGATGGGGACAGAAAGGAGGAGGTACCTGAGATAGACCTAGGCGGGGAAGGGCCAGCCTGGAGCAGGAGCCAGGACACCAGGAGCAGCGGGCCAGGCGCTCATTTTAAGAGGAGGGACCCAGAGGGAGTGGTGGCCTGGGGCCCCTCCTCGGGGAGCTGCACCTGCCTTCCTGGCCCTCTGCCCCGGAGCAGGAGTGGAAATGGCCTTGGTCCCCTATTCATTTTGAGGTCCCGGGCCTTTCCCAGCCAGAGCGTGCAGGCCCTTTCTAACTCCTGCCAGCTGTCCCCATATCAAGGGCTAAAGGTGAGCCTAATGGCTTCCTTATTGCCTGGGCTGTCCCTCAGCCTCCACTGGGCTGTCATGCTATGTTTGCGGTATGTTTACGGCAGTGGCCATGCCTGCACACACAGTGTACATACAGCTCCACAGGCGCACATAGGAAAGGGAGCCTGGGGTGGCCGTGTGATTGCAGGAGTCTTTGAGGACTGCTGCCTGGCCTACCACCCCCACATTAGGCTGACCGTGCTCCGGCGTGCCCAATATTACCTGCGCCAAGATGTCAGCGGGAGCTGTAATCTGCCGGCCGTGATGTGAGTGGGGCCGTGGGAGCTGGGGGGACTCACACGTAACTTTGCTCACTGCTTACACACTAACCTGGCATCCCCACTGCCCACCTGCAGATTCTACTTCCCCCATAGACAGAAGATGGTGTGTGGGAACCCACGGGCCAAGTGGGTGCGAGATGGGATGAAGTTTCTGAATATTCAAAAAAAGGCCCTCCCAAAGCATCATCAAGACACCAGGAGAAACTTCCAAGGTAGGTGAGACCCCAGCCCAGCATCTAGGGTGCCTACCCTCCCTGCTGCGGGACTCTGAGCTTCTCAACCCCCAAGGAGGGGGTTGCAGCCCAGCATACTGACAGCTGCCCCACCCCAAGAAAGCTAGTTGCTGGGGAGTAGGAGACTGAGTGAAAAAAACAACTCTTTTAGTCAAAACACTGAATTGCCAGAGATGGAAAGGTCAAGTAAATGGGAAATTCATCAGCTCAAATGACCAGCCAACAGCTTCAGGCTCGGTTAGATGCAGATACTCAAAGGGTATTGGCTGAGCTCTTATCTATTTCTCTTTCCATGTCTCTTGACAGACTCTCACTCTGGGGTGAAGAAGTTTAGCTCTGGAACCTCCAGGCTACCGCTGTACATGTTTAGAGGTCACACCAGAAACAGCCAGAGGAACACCTCCCACCCAGCAGCAGCCGATCCAGGTAAGGACTCAGATCATGTGACCATCCCTTCACCCATCACCGCTGCTGAGGGATGAGGGCTCATCATGAGCCCAGACTGGGTCAGGGAACTCACCTCCAAGACCAAGGAGGGCTGGCTCTGTGGACAGCCCCACAGACTCACACACGGGAGGGTTGTAGGTGTCACTACCCTGATCCAGCCCCGGGGGGGCTTTGGCTCCACCCCAGTCCCCACCGCCTGCCGTTCTCTCCAATCCCTTCTGCAGGACCTTGAGCCCACACATCTCCTGCATCAACCAGCACAAAATGGGCTGGACCTTTCTCTACCATGAGCGTCACCCTGCAGCCCTGGCTGCCCCAGCCCGTGACCTTCAAGCCAAATCTCATGCCTGACTTTGTGTTGGTTCCCTCCCCGCTGCCCCTTCCTGCTCCTAGCCAGCCCTGGACAATGGGTCTTATAATCGTTGAGATACATCACCCACCTGCAGCCTCTTGCCACCCACCCTAGGCCATGCCTGTGTCTCTCTGGGTCCTTGCAAAGCGCCAGATCATCTAAGGTACCCCTCTCAGCCTGTTTTTAAAAAATAAACCTTCGATGGGTCATCATTCCTGTCTCTGTCACATTTCATTATGGGGTGTGAGTCCCTAGCCTATGCTGAATCCCACGTGATCCCCTCACTCCAGGATCTGTGCTCAGCCCTCACAGGAGACAGCTCTGGGGGGAGGGGTGGTGGTGGCAAGCACTGAAAGTGTTGGCTGCAGATCCAGGTATGTCCAGTTGGTGATCTTGAGCAAACCGCTTACTCTCTTGGCACCTCCTTTCTCATCTGTAAAGCGGGGGCTCTGCCCAGATCACAGGGCCATAGTGAATGGCTAATTAATAGACAGAGAAGCCTCTGCAAGCTCTGATAGGCGCCCAGCAGCTCCCGATAAATCAGGCGAACCAGACCCTGGCCAGGACTAGTGCCCTGGGGCCAGGCACTAGTGACACTCTGCAAGGAAGGCTGGCCACTCTTCCAGGTCCAGGTCATTACCCAGACTTGAGCCACTCAACTGTGTTGTCCTCAGGAAGCCTGTTTCCACCATGACAGAGAACGTTCTGGATGAAAACCAAATGCACCATCGTAAGGACAAGAGGCGGTTTGGGGCCAGGGACCAGACTTGGAAGAACCTGAGTCACATCCAGGCCCCACTACACTATGGGGGTAACCCCAGCCAGATTCCACAAACTCTCTAAGCCTTACTCTTCACCCCTGTAAAATGGGGCGATAACACTGCCTATCTCATACAAGTTTGTGGGGACTAAATACACTCCTGTCTGTGACGTGGACATGCACACGCTGACTACGTTAACGCGATGAGAATCCCGGCCATTCAAACTGGGGAGGTCTAGCCCAACCTGGAGCCAGGCAGATAGCCATCACGGTGGGTGATGGCATGGCTGCCTGACTTTGAACCTGGCTCTGCTACCTGCAAACTGGAGTCATCTTAGTCAAACTGCTTAACCTCTCTGAGCCTTAGTTTTCCAATCTGCAAAATGGGGAAAAAATAGTAGCATCTGTTCCGTGAGGTTGTACTGACAACTGAATGGGTCCATAACTGGAAAATACTTAGACCATTGCCTGGTACGTAGTACGTGGTCTGGAAACGTGAGCCATTTTCATCAGTATCCATGAACCCACTAGGGCTCAGTTTGTGCCAAACTCACAGGTCTGAAGTTGGCAGGGCCTACCTGTACCCTGAGATCCTGTCCCCACCCCTGGGTCCACCCACCTCTCACCTACACTTTCTCTTCAGAGCACAGAGCTGGAGCCCATCCTTCCCACAGCTGCTGCCCTTCTGGGGCCTCTGGTTCCCCGTGTGGTGCTGCTGTGGGCAGTATCTACTTACTTTGAGAGTGTGCCAAGGGGGCAGAGGTAACCCAAAATAACTTTATTGTTTTTCTGCTTCTGATATAAAGCATCCTTGGAACCCTAGCCCAGTTCCCTGGGGGCATGAAAATGGCTGTGTGTCACCAACTCTGGCTGGGGCCCCTTGGGCCCTACTGCTTGGAGGGATGAGCCCCATGCCCAATGCAGCTGCCATCCCATGTCCCACTGACCCTCCGGGGGCTGAGCCTTGGTGCAGTGCAGAAGTTTAAGCCTGAGATTGACCAGATGCAGGGAATCCCAGGGCCCTGCTTGACCCTCGTTTGGAGGTGGAAGGTGCAGGCCGCGGCTTCTAGTTGTCTCCAGGAAAGACTGAGTGTTGGAGAGAGGCTGGGCTCGCCTGAGGTCATAGTGTAGCACGTCATTTTTCCTGAGTTCTGGGTTCCACCTGGTCAGCCATTACCACCAGGGATCGATCCTTCCCAGTTCCAGGATCTTCCACGACTGGAGAGGAGGATGGCATGGGGGCCGGGGGGCCCATCGAGGCCAGGGCTCGTCACCGGGGTCTCCCTGCGGTGTGTAGCGAGCAGATTCATCAGTTTCCCCAAAACTCCATGGAATGAAGCAGGGGTTGGGCGGTGCCCAGGCAGTGAGTCTGGAGAGGAGACTGTGGGAGGGGCCTGAAGCCAGGAGTCGGGCGCAGGCCTTTCCTGGCTACAGCAGCTGCAGCCGCACCTTCAGCCGCAAAGCTAGGACCCCTGGCCCCGGCTGCCCCTCTGGCCAGATGCCCCAGGGCCCTGCCGCGCTCACCACCTCCAGCTGGTAGGTCCCAGGCCCCGGCCTCCGCCACCCCAGCTGCAGGGAGCTGAGGCCGCGGAGGTGATGCATGCGGAAGAAACCCTGCTCGTTGCCACGGGCAATGACATAATGAACACGGCCTCCCAGACTCTCCAGCGCTGGCCGCAGCTCCAGGATGTGCTCGGCCCGGCCCAGGCGCGAGAGGTTCAAGCTCAAGGTCAGCGGGGCCTCTGAGTCTAGGCTGGCCATGCTCACCTGGGGGAGAAAGACCAGGTGGATGATGGTCCGAGGCCAGCAGAACCAGAAGGCGGTGGGTAGGGGGCCATGCAGCCTTGGCCAAGGGGAGAGTTTATCCAATGTCTAAAGCGGAGGAAAGCATGGAACACTCTCTGCCCTTGACTTCTGTCTAGCCCCTCATCTACAAGGACAACGTTATTTATGAGCTATGAACAGGCATGAAAGCAGAGGCTGGTTCCCAGATGGAAAGCAAAGAGGGAAGGTGGCCGGCCACTTTTACATGCTGACTCCTGACCCCTAGCCTCGGCGGAACGGCTTTAGTGAGATCAACTGCCAGTCTGGGCAGAGAGAATTGAGAATTTGCCTTCAGAGCCCCTCTGCACAGGGTGTCGGATGGTGTCGGGCCCCGGAGCCCTAAGGTCAATCAAAGGTGGCCTGGGGTGGCTGGAGTTATGACCAAGGGCCTTGCAGCAGAAGCCAGCCCCAGAGAGGATACTAGACCGGACACAGCGAGGGAAGTACGAGACCCAGTGAGGCCGGAGACTCGAGCTGCCCGCCAGCTTTCCGGTTCCCGGAGGCCCGCTGTGCTTCCTTGAGAGCCCTCTGTGTGCAGATGACAAACCCCTCTTTATCTGAGCTCCTGTGAGTGAGTGTGTTCCTGGTCCTGGCAGCCGGACAGGGCCCTGAGTAAGCCAGCCAGTCTCAATGGCAGGCTAACCCAGGCTGGGTGCTGCATCCAACACCACAGGAGGTTATCTGTTTTCTTTTTTGCTCTGGGCAGTGTTGTTTGTTTCGCCTAATTGACATGCTGATGGAGTGTTTTGCTATTGCATTAAAGTGAAAACGATTCCTTTTCCCATCCCCTCAGTTCTGGAGATTTCAGCCCTTCCCCATTAGGTGTTGCTCAAACATGTGCTCCTACTGACGCCTGCTGGCAGTCTGTGGGTATTGCAGGCAAAGCCACAAAGCCCATCCCAGGAGCCCTGACAACCACCCTACTCACTCCTACTGAGGACCAATGGCTGGCTACACAGCGGCAAAGCTGACAGACACAAGGCCCTACCGTTGTGAAGCTTGCAGAAAATAATGGTAACAATGAGATAATATATACAGCCACCATTTTTCCCAGCAAGAGGGGGAAAAAAACGAGAGAGAAACGGTTCCTGGAACCATTAACCATATTTAGTTAATCTAATATTAAAAGCCCCTCAGACCTAATATTCCTATCCTACTTCTGCCTTCATTTCCCCCATAGCATTTATCATGAATCATATTTTTGCCATGTGTTGTAAAATACAGTGTTTTACTTGTTTCTTTTCTGTCTCTCTGTTAGCATGTCAGCCCTATGGGCACAGGGACTTTCGCTTAGTTCACTGTTGCCCCATCACGGTGCCCAGCGCACAGTAGGTGTTCAGCAAAACCTTCGGAGTGAAGGAGTTTGGTCCCAGATGGGGGTAATGGCTCCTGTGCTCACTGATCTTTTTTGCAACATAAAGTGATGGTGTCAGAGGGTGGTGACTGCAGAGGAGCCCAGGATGCCTGGCCACGAAGACCAAGGCTGCTTACAAAGAAAAGGCCATGCAGTGCAGCTGTGGAATCTCTGCTCTGCCACTTTCAAGTTCGGCAGCTTGAGCATGTGACCTAAGCTCTCTGAGCCTCAGTTTCCCAATCTGTATAATGGGTACGATAGTGGCATCTGCACCTCTCAAGGCTGTTGTAAACACTGAGAGGCCGTGAATGCAGTGTGCATCAAGTAGGTGCTTAATAAATGTTTGGCTTTCAGATCCTTTGGGGGATGGTGACAAGGCTGACTAGCAGTGGCCTTAGGGACAAAACCACCATGTGGCATAATCTGGGGTCTCGGTCATGGCTGGAGAGACCCCAAGGGGCAGAAGGGACAGAGCTACAGGCTGCTCTGCTGTCTCTCAGAGTGCGGGGAGGATCCCCGCAATTTCTAGAGATGAGGTGACAGGACGCCCAAGCATCACAGGTACAGGAAAGAGGTGTAGAGGTGAAGGGTCTAAAGGAGGGTGACGAACGAAGGGGATAAGCTGGCTGCTCTGCACCCCGTTGGTGATAAATTCAGAGGAGCCTGAGGGAGGGCTTTGCCAGCCAAGAGGTGAGGGGTGACAAGTTCCAGGGGCCAGGCAGGGTTGGGAGAGCCAAGCCTTTTCTTCTGCATCCAAGTGCCATGAAAGGGATCATGGGGAGCATCACAGCCCAGCGTGAGTCTGTATAGGAGGTAACTTGATTTGTCACCAGAAGTGAGGTGGAGCGCTGGGAGCCTGTGCTCCCCAGAGAGCTCCGAGGGCTGAGAAAGTGCAGGAAAGCCCAAGCAGGCACCACGACTCAGGGACAAGCTGGGACAGAGTCTGGTGTTCCTACCCTTGGCCGGTTCTCTGCCTGCCCCCACCACTGACAGTACTGCCACACCCAGTGCATCCCCTGCGGCACCTGGCGGTCGCCGTGCATGCTGCGCCGTGGCCGGTCACGAGAGGGGAGGCTGTTGATCTTGCATTCGTAACAGGCTTCAGGCGTGAGCAGCTCCTCGTCTGGGCCGTTCTGGGATCCAGGGCTGAGGCTCAGGCTGGAGACGCAGTGCCTAAGCCAGGACGGGGGGCGAGGGGGGTGGCAGATCTTCAGGGGAAAGACAGTAGGACCTCCCCAGCCACCCTCACATTCCACTGGAGCCATGCTGCCTGTGGCCGCAAGCACTGTTATGCAAATGTGCCGCTGTGGCTTTGCATGCACCTACCGGGGACATGCATTTGTGTGTGCACGTGCATCCTTGGCTTACCTGGGCAGTGGTGTGAGCCTGCATGCATGCAGGAGTGCATGAATGTACCTGAGTGCACCCAAGGTCTGTGCACGTGCAAGCCTGCATGCACGCTGGGATGCGGATGTGTGCGTGTTGAGATAGATGAATGCACGAGGGTGCCCAGGCATGTTGGCACGGTGTGAGCCATGAAACCATTTGTGTGTATAATGGAGAAGTGTGCACCTATCACTGTGGGCATGCAAGCATGCAGGAGTGCCATGAGGACAATTACACCACAGTGGGGTGTGAGCTTATGTGTGCATATGTACGGGTGCTGCTGGGGCTCAGTGCACCATTTTCTGTGCACATGCATGTACATGTGTGTGTGCATGGGCCTGCACATGTGTGTTCACTGCCAGGATAGGAGGGTCTGTGCTCACCCCACTCAAGCCCCTCACCCTTGCCCAGCCCGGAAGTAGCCTCGGGGGCAGCCGCACAGGAAGCCACCGGGAGTGTTGGCACAGCTGTAGCTACAGGGTCCCCCCCGCGCTGCACACTCATCCACATCCTGGCAGCCACCCAAGGTTTGGTCAAAGTCAAAGCCAGAGGGACAGACGCAGTGGAAGCCACCGAGTGTATTGTGGCAGGAGGCACTGCCGCAGGCCGCAGGCGACAGGGCACATTCATTCTCGTCTGAGAGTGGGGAGGGGGAGAGAGACGATGTGGGAGGTGGGGGACCAGCGTTTGCACCCGTACTGCTCCTCCCCCACACTTGGCAACTTTGGCTCCTCTTTCAGAGCCCAAGGCCAATGTCAAAACCTCCATCAATCTCCCATGAGCCCCGCAGCCCTGTAATTCTCCTCCAAAGCATTTCTCTAAACATCCCGGAAATCCTAAATTGTGGGGTGGTCTAAAACAAGGTCTCTCCTCCTTGGCGCTGTTGACATGTGTGACCGGATCCCTGTTGGGGGGCAAGGAAGCGCCGGTCCCGGGCGCCAGGAGCACCCACTGCCCATTGTGACAACTACAAATGTCTCCAAGATACTTCAAAATGTGCCCCAGGGTGCAAAACGGGTCCCAGTTGAGAACCAATGCCTAATCAACCCCCATTTGCCCCATGAGGCTGGACTAGAGGGCAGGGATGGAATCCGGCTCTCGGCTCATGTCTGTCTCTGCAGGGCCTGCTGCCAGGGAGGTCCTGGGGAAACCACGGCCGAAAGAGTGAATAAGCCACAGCGGAGGCGACAGGCTGAGAACGGGGAGCTGGCAGCAGAGGCGACGGTCTGGGTGGTCCCCAGGGGCCACGCGCCACAGGGCAGTGGGGGACAGATGTAGACTGTAGCTGAGGACCCACCACAGGGGCAGGAGGAGGAGCTGGAGAAAAGGCAATGCTGGCGAGGTGGCGGGAGAGTGGGGACGGCCACATCCCAGAGGCCATGAAAGGAGAGAGTGTCCAGAAGGGTCAGGCGGCAGTGCCCAGAGCAAAGGAAGTGAAGAAGCTGAGGGTCAGAGGGGCAGAAGGCTACCCACACAGATCTCCCCCCTCGAAGCAGGAGCCTCTGCAGAGATGTGGCCCGCCTGCCCGCCCGCCGGGCACTGCCACACCCACCGCGGACATCGCTAATCAATCACAACACTCTTCCCCCGCGGTCACAGGCACCACCTCGGAATCTTTCTCAGCGGAGCCCTCCAGGTCACCACTCCCTAAGAAATGGACTTTGCCATGCTGGCTCTGCAGCCCGGACGCCCGGCAGGGGGGAAGAGACTATCTTCCAGACCGGCCCATCTGACCTTTAGTATCCTGCAGGGGGATGGTTCCTAGACACCTGCTCTGGACAGGTTTTGGTGGGGGCTTCGCCTTCTTCCCGGCCCCCACCACTCACCCACACACTGGCTCCACAGGGAGTGTGGCGTGAAACCTTGGGGGCAGCTGCAGCGGTAGCCCCCCAGCTCGTTCTGACAGCCATGCTGGCAACGATGCGGCCCGTCGCATTCATCCACGTCTGCAAGACAGAAGGAGCGAGGGCTCGCCTGGCAGCCTTCAGGACCACCTCCCAAGCCTAGACTCCACGCGAAGCCCGGCTCTACCTTCGCAGCCACGGCCTGAGCTGTCCGGGGCGAAGCCTTGATAGCACTCACAGCTGAAGCTGCCTGGGTTGTTGCGGCAGCGTCCACGGGTGCCACACGGGCCAGGCTGCGCCAGGCACTCGTCGTTATCTGCAGAGGATGGAGAACCAGCAGGGCCACCTTGCCGTTAGGGATTCAGGGCGGGCACCATGACTCTGGGCCTACATCAACTGTGTGGCTTCGGGCGAGTGACTTACCCTCTTTTTGCCTCAATTTCCCCCTCTGTGAAATGAGATCTATAACAGTTCCCACCTCGCCGAATTGCTGTGAATATTTGAGATCACACACATAGAGGACATCATTTGAATCTTACCTGCGCCACCTCAAAGCTGTGTGACCTGAGGCAAATGACTTACCTTCTCTGTGCCTCAGTTTCCTCAGCTGTAGCATGGAGATAATACCCACCTCACTGAGTTTTTGTGAGGACGATATTAATCGAATCATGTAAAGGGCTTAGGACAGTGCATGGCATGGGAATAAAGGGTTAATAAAGCCCCTTCTCCTCTTCCATGGGAAAATGACCCAAGGTAACCGTTGCGCTCTGTCCTTGTGGGATGTCAACCAGTGTTACAGGCTCTGAAAAATTTGTGTGCCTCCCAAAAATGTGTATGTTGAAGCCCTAACTCCCAACGTGATGGTGTTTGGAGATGGGGCCTTTGGGCGATGATTAGGGTTACGTGAGGTCATCGTGGGATTAGTGCCCTTATCAGACGAGACAGCAAGCAGAGCACTTGCTCTGGCTCTCTCTCCACCACGGGAGCACACGTGAGAAGACAGCCATCTGCAGGCCAGAAGAGAGTCCTCTCCAGCCTTGATCTTAGACTCCCAGCCTCCAGAACTGTGAGCAATAAATATGTATTGTTTAAACCGCTCAGGTTATGGTATTTTGTTATGGCAGCCCAAGTTGCCAGGCAACGTTGCCGTGGCGGCGGTCACAGCCATGGCCAGTAAACTGCATCTGGAACACTACATTTCATCCAACACTTCATTGGATCTGAGTTTTGGCTTCTTTGAGTATGGAGATTATTAACACTAAGTGCATTCCTTTGGGGACCTGGGATCTCTCTGGGGTACAAGAGACATTGGGGAAATGGGGCTTCTATGCTAGAGTGGCTCCTGCAGCTGTGTGTAGTCTCATCCTTCATGTCTCAGCTGTCACTCGAGGGGCTACAGAGACTAGCCCTGGAGTCGCACCAGGATCCTGCCGGAGAGACACATCCAGTGCCACCTGCAGTTCTCTCCCTTGTATCCAGCAAAGCGAACCAAGGGTCAGGCTGGCCTACTGTGGTCATGTGTGTGTGACCTTCTGGTTCAATTGTTAGCAAACTGGGGCCTCATGGGACAAATCCAGCCCACCACCTGTTTGTGTAAATAAAGTTTCACTGGCACAAAGCCATACTCATTCATTCATGACCTATCATCTATGGCTGCTTTTGAGCTACAATGGCTGAGTTGAGTAATTACGACAGAAACCATGTGGACCACCGAGTTGAAAATACGTACTGAAGGGCCCTTTGTGGAAAAAGTTTGCTATCCCCTGACCTAGTCAGCCTAAGACCACCCACCAAGAGTACAGGCTGTACAGGTGTTAGTCACGAACGGTCTGGAGGCTTCGATCTGCGGTATCAATGCAGTAGGGGCCTGGATGAGAATTTAAACTCTATTCTAGTGAGAGAAGAAGTCCTGTGTGAGTTTGCTGTGTGTCACGTACATGTGGGATGCGCGTGCACTGGCACATTGGCTTATGTGTGCACACGCTTACAGATGCACCCATACAAATGTCACGGTAACGGTGCTCATCTTAGGAGGCAGGGAATCTAACTCCACCGTGCAGAAAAAGAGAGACGTGTGTCATTTCGAGGCCCGGAATGCTCTTCCCCCAACTTATGCATGGCTCACTCCTTCACCTCCTTCAAATCTTTGTTCAAATGTCCCCTTTTGATGAGGCTTGTCCTGATCCCTCTTTGAAAAATAGCAGCTTTCCTGATCTCCTTGCTCTGCTTCACTTTTTCTTTCTTTCACACTACATGTCACCCTTGAACATGGTCCGGTGTTAATGTATTATGTCTGTTTCTGGTCTGACACCCTGCCAGCAAGGACAGCCCATGATGGCGGCAAGCCTGACCACTGCATCCATTTCTGCACCCTCAGAGTCTAGGCTGGAGCTAGGCACCGCTTCTGAAAAGGGCCAGATAGGAAATATTTTTGACTCTGTAGCCCAGAAGCAGCCACAGCAATATGCAAATGAATAAGCATGGCTGTGGTCCAATAAAACTTTATTAACAAAAGCAAGCAGGAGGCCGGGCTTGACCTGGGGTCTTGAGTCTGCTGACCTCTAATCCAGAGCACTGCCTGGTACACAGTGGGTGCTCAGTAGGTGTTGGCTGAGTGGATTAGTGGGAGCCTGAATAGGGCCACCCTTGGCTGAGCTGGCCCTTAGGAGAGGTCTGTTTCTCCCGGACCACAAGACATTAAGAAGTGATGGGAGTGACAGATGCCCTTGCAGCTTTAGGTTCTGAACCAGTTTCCCCTTTGGACCCTGTGAGACCCTGGGCTTTCAGGAGCACCCTGGGGAGGGCCTTGGAGAGAGACTCAGTGGGGACTGGTCAGATGTCTGGGGCCGAGGTCAGAGGGACTCCTGAGGGCAGGCCTCCCAGGTCCCTAGGGAAGGAAGGAGACTGAGGTTCTAGATGCTACTGGGCACTTACTCTTTATTTGCTATTTGCTTGCTATTTATTTATTTAAATAAATGGAGGCCAGAGTCATGAACCAGCTGCCGTGTGAAGGATGAGGGGACTCACCAAAGCAGGCCTGGTGGTGCTGGGTGAAGCCGGGAGGACAGCGGCAGGTGAAGGCGCCGATGGTGTTGACACAGAAGAACTGGCAGTTGTGCTGCCTGGAGGTACACTCATCCAGGTCTGTGGCACAGATGGTCCCAGGGCTCAGGGCCGGGCCCGGCTGGGACCGAGGGCTTCCCAGGGGAACGGTCCTAGAGATGGTGCCCTACGCCATGCAGTGGGAAGGGGGTGAGATGGTCTGGGACATGCCTGGGGCTTCCCCAGGGGGTAGGGATGGAGCCCCGCAGGGCATGAGGGAGGGACATCACCTCTGCAGGTCCCGCTGTCCTCCTCCAGCAGGTAGCCGCGGGGGCAGGCACACAGGAAGCTGCCCTCCGTATTTTTGCAGAGGAAGGTGCACGGCATGGGGGCCTGGATGCACTCGTCCACATCTAGAGGGGATGGCAGCATGCAAGGGGGTCAAATGGACATTACCAGGGGCTCAGGGGCTGGGGTCTCTACCCTAGCCCTGCCGAGGTCTCCTTCCCAGATCCTAGCCATCCAGAATCTGTGAGCTTACATAAAGAACTGATACTTATTTCTGTAAAAAAAAAAAAAAAAAGAGTAATCATGCTGGGCCTTGTGGGCCACACGGTCTCGGCTTCAACTACTCAAGTTTGCCTTTGTAGCAGGAAAGCAGCTGTAGAGAGTAAAGAAACAAATAGGTATGGCCGTGTGCTAATAAAACTTTATTAACAAAAATAAGCGGAGAGCTGGATCCGGTCCTTGGGTTGGTGTTTGCCAACCCGGCTGAGATGAATATCTGCTATTCAAGGTAACTGAAAACCTTAGGATGCACAGAACTACAGGAGGAAAATGGACCAAAAAAGGCCAGGGTGAGGGGAGAGATCAGTGGATACTTTTGACTTTGTGGTCCATATGGTCTCTGTTGCTCTGGACTTGGTCGTCTCACAGAAGCACAGGCCACGTGCTGTGTGGAGGGGCTGGGCTGGGTCAGGGGGTGGAGAAAGAGGGGCTCACCCAGGCAGGCTGTGGCTGTGGCATCTGGCGTGTACCCAGCCTGGCAGTGGCATCGGAATGAGCCAAGGCTGTTGATGCACTCACCATTGGGACACAGGTGAGAGAGCACATGGCACTCGTCCACATCTGGGGACAAATAGGGCTGGGCTGGGGCTGGCTGCCTTGGGTCACCGGGGCATGACTCCTCCTTTTAGCCCACCAGCCCTCTCTCCGGAGGCCAGGCCAGCCTCTACTTCTCCTCCCTCCACCCCTGAGCTGGGGATCTCACCTCAGGCTGCAGGTGGCACCTCCGCCAGCATGTCACACTAATGAAACTCCTTCCACTGGACACTTAGAATGCCCAAGGGGACACAGCCATCCCACGTACGTGGAAGCACAACGGCACACAAGCTTTTCATACCAGTCACACACACAGACACTTGCAGAATCATGAGTCCACATACTCAGGGGCTCCTCTGTCCTCCAGAAGCACCCTTGCAAAGGTGCTTCCTTCTCAGCCCCTGATGTCACTGCTGCTCACTTGGGATGACCTGTCACCTTCACTGACATGCTCGATGAGACATGTTCATGCACTGATACACCCCCACTCACACGCACACACACACCAACTCACAGACACTCACCGGAATCCAAAATGCATGACTGGCTCACTCCCTCTCCCCCGCATCCTGGTTCGTAGTCCTCACCCAGTTCACACACAGCTCACACACCAGCCCACATGCGTTCACACACTCATTAACGAGCCCACACACACAAGAACAAAGAACATGCACACTGCCTCACACACCTGCTCACCCATCCACCCAAGTTCATGCACCCACACACACAGCCAAGAATGGGCTTGGTTCACACTGGTCCACACAGACCAACCAGCACAGACACACATTCACACACACACACTCACTCACACACACACTCACTGAAGCACCTGCACTCCTGTGAGCAAACCCCTACCCACCTCGGCCTTCGGCGGTGTAGCCTGGGCCGTGGGGGCACAGCTTCCTGTGGGCAGAGGTGCCGGGCAGGGGACAGAGCTCGCAGCGAGGCCCCCAGCCACGGCCGCCCCCACAGCAGCACTCAGCCCTGGTGACTGCCTCGCCACTGCTTGATGGGGCCTGGCACACAGTCTGCAGCACCTCGGAGAAGCAAGGCCCCCGCCGGACATCTGCAGAGAACGAGTGGGGACAGTGGGTGGCAGAAACGCTCTGTCTGGATCGCCCTTCTCCACGGGTCTGGGGGAGCTGCATCTGCAAAGGGGCTCCCGAGTCTCTGACAGCTGCGTCTGTGCGTGGGGTGCGACCTTCCCAGCTGTTGTTCTCTGGCAGTGTTAAACACCCCCGCTGGGCTGGGGCTGGGGCTAGAGCTGCGGCAAAAGCTACAGACCTGAAGATCGGAGAGCTAGCCCCGGGCTGCAGATGCCAGGCTGCTCTCTGAGAGCCAAGGGCAGCTCCCCTCTGGCCACAGAGAGATCAGAGGGTCAACAGGCAGCTTGGAGCTGGGGAACACTGGGGAGTTGGCAAGAGGTGGTGGCGTCCTGGACAGATAGTGGGGACAGAGCCGAAGGATGATGTCCAGAGGCATGTGGAAAGTGGAGAGGACAGACTGGAGACCGGACGTAAGGTAAGGGACAGGAGGCCACTGGCTACTCTAGCAGCCTGGCTTGGGGGTCTGGGCAGGTGCTGGGGCATCACCGAGACTGGACTTGGGGGCGGAGAGGTGGGCTTGTTTTGGGGTGAGCTGTGTCTGGGTGGTATTGGGGATGGGGGTTCTTGAAGGCAGCTGGACAGACGCGTCTGGCCTAAAGCTGCAAGGTGGAGACTGCTGGGTGGACAGAATGACGAAGGACGAGAGGAGAGTGGCAGGGACTGTGTGGAGACAGGACTGACAAACAGCCGGGGCAGACGGTATACGTGGGTCACCTGCCGGGTTTAGCCCCTTGGTGCCCCAGACCCCGTCAGCTAAACAACCCCCCGTGTGCCACCCTGGGACACTCCCAGGAGGCAGGAGGGACAGGCACCGAGTGGCTGCGTCTCCCGCGCCTATGCCTGGCCACACTCACCACGGCACTCAGTGAGGGCAGGGCTGGGCTGGAACCCCTCGTCACAGTCACATCGGAAGCTGCCCGCGGTGTTGACACAGTGGCCGTTGGCACAGAGGCTGGGCTGGGCGCGGCATTCGTCTTCATCTGAGACGGGAGGGATGAGGCAGGCCAGCGGGGAGGCCCCCAGAGCCTGCTTCCCCCCAGTTCCGATGTCTGTCCCCCCGCCCGCATCCTCTTGCTCCGACTTCTCCCTCTGTGGTGCTCCCTGCGCCCCAAGGCACCCCCGCACCTATGCAGCCCTCTCCAGAGCCGAGCTGCGGCTGCATGCCCAGGGGACAGACGCAGGCGAAGGTGCCGATGAGGTTCTTGCACAGCATGCCTCGAGCGTGGCAGTCCTGCTGGCCATCCGCACACTCGTCCACATCTGCAGGTGACCGGGGACAGATGGCGGCTAAGGTCAGGTGCCCCACAGCCCAGCCCCAGGCTATGGGGGCCTGAATCCCAACCCCTAGGTGGTCTTGGGTGGGGCCGGAGTGAGGCCCCTGCAGCACTGCCAGGCTCCCAGCCCTCCGCTGCCGGGCCCAGACCTCATGACAAGCCAAAGTCGTCGGGACTGCCCCAACACCCGCGTCCCCTGCCCATTCCAGGGTCTAGGAATCTGCAGGGCCTTCACCATTGTCGCTGGAACACTGGCCCTGTAATCGCCCTGGAGGGGCCACATGCCGGCCTGGGGTTTGAAACTAGACATTTGGGACCAGAAAACTGTGGTGGGAGGCCGATCTGCACTTTGTAGGGTATTTATCAGCACCCGAGGCTACTCAGCGCCAGCAGCACCCTCCCACCCAACTGAGACAATAAAAAAAGTCTCCAGACGTTGCCACATGTCCTCTGCAGGGCATGACAGCTGTCCCCACTGCCCCGTCCCACTCAGGGCGTGTCCAGCTGCCCCTGGAGAGGCCTCCAGAGCCACACCTACTGTGCTGTCAGGACCCACAACGCTAGCACCCCGTTTTCATAACAGAAACGGAGGCCCCACTCACAAAGCACACCCGCTGCACAGTCACCTGCCTCCCTCTCCACTCACCTTGTCACTTATTGTTCATTCCTGCCCTTGGAGACACAGGCTCTTAATTTTCCCTCTTTTCTCAGGACTGAGGCGTGGGGAGCCTGGGGGCCCTGCCCGTGCCCACCTGCCCGTGCGGGTCCTACCTTGGCACATGGTCCCGTCCTCCCGTAAAGCATAGCCAGCCGGGCAGGTACACACGTAGGAGCCTTTGGTGTTGCGGCAACGGAAGGCACAGAGCAGGGGGTTCAGGGAGCACTCATCGATGTCTGGGGGGGCCAGTGGAGGTGCCGGCTGGGGAGGGTCTGCCTGCAGGACCCCCGCTTCCTCCCACAGACCAGCTCCCCACTCCCATGTCACACAGCCCAGGTCCTGGGCAGGCAGGGTCATACCCTCACAGGTCATCATGGGGCCGGGCTCAAAGCCATCCGCACAGGCACATTCGAAGCCTCCAATGACATTGGTGCACGTGCCTTCCCCGCAGGGCAGCCCCACGGAGCACTCATCTGCGTCTGGGGGGTGGTCAGTGCCTTCAGAGAGCCCCCCATCCTTGATATTATCTTGTGTGCCTCCCCACTGACCGCCACAAACTGGATCGGGCCCAGGTCTGCTGTGGCTCTAGGCTAGATGCAGGACAGCATGCCGTATGTGTTCAATGAATGAATGAACAAAGGAATGAATGAGTGACCAAATAAGTGAATAAATGGATGAGTAAATAACGGAGAGAAGGAAGAGTGGGCGGGGAGAGTGACAGTGGCTAAGGGGCAGGGTCCTGCCCTGGGTAGTGTCTGCCCTGCTCCTCTGCTCCTTCTTTTCCTGGGAGGTGGGCCGGTCACTCACCCACACAGCTGACGCCTGTGAAGTCCAAGCTATAGCCAAAGGGACACTCGCAGCGAAAGGAGCCATCGGTGTTGACGCAATGGCCATTGGCACAGACGCCAGGATTCTCTGCACACTCGTTCACGTCTGTGAGCAGCAAGGGTTGAAGACACGGTGCCTGTCATGTCCTGGCCACACTGAGGGCCTCTTCCTTCCCTCCAGGCTGGAGGGGTTTAGGGCCACCCATGGGGCCAGTGAAGAAGCTTGAGACCTGGGAACGCAGGCGGAGCCCAGACGAAGCTGGGTGGAAAGGAGGAGGGCGCGGCAGCCCGGAGGGGCTCTTCGGGTGGGGGCGAGGGACTCACCTTCCCGAGTCTCGTCTGGGCCTGGGACTGCTCCGTGACCAAAGGGGCAGAGCTCCTGGAAAGCGGCTGGACAGTGAGAGGACAAGGGGGTGAGGGTCAGGGGCCAGGTGCAGCACTCAGGACCCCCCATGCGGGTGTAGGGAAGGCTGAAGGAAGAATGGAGAGAAAAGAGAGGAGCCGGGGGTAGAGGGTGGCCGGGGGGCGGGGCAGGCAGGCAGAATCGGAGGGGAGGGACTGGACAGGGCCAGTGCTCACCACTGCCCTCCTGAGGACACAGCTCACAGGGGTCGTTCCAGCCCTCGCCAGGCCTCTGGCTGCAACAGCACCGGGTCTTGGTGGTGTTGAAAGCTTTGGGCATCGAGCACCTTCCGGCCTCGAAACGGGTGAAGCAGAAACTCTGCCGTGTGTCTGTGGGGTGATTCCCCAGAGAGTTGCTGGAAGGGCCATTAGCAGTGCTCGCCTACCCCGTACCTTTTCCACCCCGGTTCCTGCAAATGGGTGGGCCTGCCTCTACTAGCAGCCAATCAGAACACTCCGGGCCTCAGGCCATGGTGGTTGGTTTGGGGGTGGACATGTGACCCACAGTGGCCCATTGAGAGTCAGCCTTGAGGCATTCGTTGGACCCCTGGGAATTCCTTCCAGCAACACCCCTTTCACTGCTGTGGGGGTGCTCCAGGGACAGGGAGAGTGGTCAAACTCAGCTATGTTGTTCTTGGATTAGAAGCCCCTTCTTGGAGAGGCAAAGTGACTAATCCCAGAGAGCAAGAGGACCTCAGACTTCAGCTCCCCCATCCTCATTGCTGACCCCTGGTCCTCAACCCCAGATTCCTACCAGCCTGAGAAATCCTCTTTGTTGGGGATCGGCCCAAACCTGTCCCCACAATAATGAATATTGATTCAATTGTCCTGCCCTCCCCCTCGTTCCTGGAAGAAAAGAGGCTGGCTCAGATTGAATGAGGCTAGCGCACACCAGACGAGGCTAGCCCAGCTGAGATGAAGCCAGCTCAGGCAGGGCCACTGCAGCCCTTACAGGGCAGCCCAAGCCCAAGGGACCAGGCTAGCCCAGACTGGACCAAGTTAGCCCTCCATGGACCTGTCTGGCCAAGAAGTCGGTTGGACTAGGACAACCCTACGGCCCCTCCGTGAGGCAGAGCTCCAGGAGATCCACACGAGAAGCTGCAGCCCCCTTTCCTGGTTGATCTGACTCTCCTCTGCCCCATCCCCCACCTCTTTTCAGAGCCCTGTGTGCTCTGTGGCCCCAGACTCACCAAAGCAACGGTGCCCATTATCCGAGAGGACAAAGCCAGCCGGGCAGAGGCACTGGAAACTCCCGGGGCTGTTGGTACAGGTACCAAAGAGGCAGAGGTTGGGCTCCTCCGAGCACTCGTCGATGTCTGGAGGGCCAGGGACATAGCTGAGTGGGGTGTGAGCAGGACAGGACCCTGGCTGGGGTGGGACAGCCTTGGCTGTTCGGGAGGGACTGACCCGGAGCAGGAGCCCCCAGGGCTCAGTATGAGCCAGAGCACTAGGGGGCAGTATGAAGGGAATTTTCTAGAAGGTATATTCAGGGTAGGGATTATGGTCAGGAAAAGCCCATCTTTAGAGATAAAATTTGTATAAAGATAACCAAGATTAGATAAAATTTAGCCTACATTTGATGGAGTTAGTTCACATTACATTAAGCTAGCCTAGATGGGCTAGACCAGAGATGGCCCGGCCAGACTGGTCCAGGTTAGCCCACGCTGTACAAGGTTAACCCATCTGCTCAAACCAAACTGATCTAGGTTAGCCCAGGTCATACAAGGCTAGCCCAGATAGATTAGATTGGAGGAGGCCAGGCTAGACTGGTCCAGGTTAGCCCACGCTATATAAAGCTAGCCCAGGTAGAGACTGGACCAGACATGGTCAGGCGGGAGAGAGGGAGACGGGAGAGGAAAGGAGCCGTCAGCCCAGAGCGCTTCTAATAGTGTGTGGCGGTGCGTTGGGCACTGTGCTAAGTGTATCTCCACCCTCAACACGACACTAGCTGGCGTTCCCATGTTACGGATGGGGAACAGAGTCCCAGAGATGCCTCTCTGGCTCCAGAGCTGGGAGGTAGGGCCGGACACTCACCTATACAGTGGTCATTCTGCACCTGGAAGCCGGGGGGACAGATGCAGCGGAAAGAGCCTTCTAGGTTCTGGCAAGTCCCTGGCAGGCAGGCTCCTGTGACTCTGAGACACTCGTTGGTGTCTGTGAAGAGGAGGAGGGGACCCAGCACTAGTCAGTGGCAGAGGGCTCGCCTGGGACCAGGACTGGCACCTATAGTTAGTGCATGATGGCTGAGGGCCCCAGGACAAGCCTTCTCTGTGGCAGCCCTGGAGCCAGGGGAAGGGCTGAGACTCAAGAAAACGGGGACAGGTGGGGAAGGATAGTCTGGGTCCTGGGGTGGAGCCAGGTGGTATCCAGGGGAAGAGGGGACAAAGTTCCTAATCTCAAGCCACCTGCAGACACCTTTCACAGTTCCCATAGCACCCTCTCAAGCACTTCTACTATCCCATACTTTGGTAAATTTAGATTTTTCAAAACAGCCTCACTCTCAACCACAAACCCTGTGAAAATATGGGTGTGATGTGCTGGTTTTATTCTTTCTTTTTATTCCTTAAAATAAATGCACGGTTATGGAATAAAACCACAATCACGTAGAAGTACCAGACGCAGGTAAACTTGGAGCAGGGGCTGGCTGAGATGGCTCCCAGCGCCGTGCAAGACTCACCCATACAATTCTTCCCGTCGGTCATGAGCTCAAAACCATCCTGGCAGAGGCAGTGAAAGGAGCCAATGGTGTTGAGACACTGGCCAAATCGGCACACCTGTCCTGCCAGGGTAGTGCACTCATCCACATCTGCAAAGGGGAGACGAGCAGGTGGGGTCACCTATAGCACTGAGGCTCTAAGCCTCCCTTGCACTTCCATCCACAACGAAGTTAAATTGATGGCAGTGACTTCAATTCATGGAGCACACACATGCCAGACTCTGGATGTTAGCCTTCCAACTAATCCTAGAAGGCAGATACCAATATTTCCTAATACAAGCATTTTAATGCTGTGAACTTGCCTCTAGAGACTCCCTTAGCTGTATCGCACACATTTTGTTATATTTTCATCTTTATTTAATTCGAAATATTTTCTAATTTCCCTTATTATTTCTTCTTTGTTCTACGGATTCTTTAGGAGTATGCTGTTTAGTTTCTAAGTATTTGAGGGGTTTCTGGATATCCTCTGTGACTGATTTCTGGTTTAATTCCCTGACATTCCGAGGACTTACTTTGTGTGACTTAAGTCCTTTTAAATTTGTTAAAGTTTGTCTGCTATGGTCTTTCTTGGTAAATGTTCATGTGCATTTGAGAAAAATTCATATTCTAGAATGTTCTAGAAATATCAGCCAGGTCTAGGTGGTTGCCGGCCGTGTTCAAGTCTTCTGTATCTCTACTGATTTTCTGTTTGTTCCTTCTATTACTGAGGGAAGAGTGTTGAAGTCTCCAACTATAATCTGAATTTATTTATTTACTTTTTAGTTCTGTCGGTTTTTACTTCGTTTTGGAGCTCTATTGTTAGATGCATATGCATTTATGATTGCGACGTCTTCTCAGAGAAGCGACCCCTTACTCAATAGATAATGTCTCTCCTGATCTCTGATAATATTCCTTTTTCAGAAGTCTATTGGACTGATATAAACATAAGTAGGTACTACTACTAATCTGTTTTACAGAGGAGAAAACTAAAGCACAGAGAGGGAAAATAACTTATCTAGGGTCACACAGTTGGCAGGTGGCAAAGGAGGGATTTGAACTTAAGCCACTTGACCTTGGAGTCCATGCTTTTAACCACTGCACTAAACTGCCAACGCCACAGCACCCCAGGGCTTGCTTCACTTTTCACCTTCCTCTCTCTACTGTCCATCTGCCTCTCATCAAACTGAGCGTAAGCTCTAGCGAAGGACCCCGGGCGCCTGAAAACTGAAGTGTGGGCAACTTTGTGTTGACTCATTCTCAATCCCCTGGGGCTGTTTTTCTGGAGGGAATCCTGAGGCGCGGTCCTTTATTTCAGAGGGGTGCCGTCAAGCCACAGACCCACTTTCAGTGGGGTACACTGAGGCCTGTCTGCCAGCCCACAAGGCTCACCCATGCAGTCTCCGATGTGTGTCATCACAAAGCCAGGGAAGCAGAGGCAGTGGTAGGAGCCAACGATGTTCTTGCAGGTCCCGTTTCCGCATGGCTGCCGGTCACACTCGTCGATGTCTGTCAGGGCGAAGCCCCCAACCCCTGCCCAGCTCAGCCAGGGCAATGAGCAGCTCAGGGACCGAGGGGCTGGGAAGTATCTGGTACTATTTATTGCTCCCATTTTACCGATGGGAAAACTGAGGCACAGGAAAGTGACTATGTCATTTTCCCAAGGTCTTAAGTGACAAGATGGATAGAAGCACAGTCTCCACCCCAGAAGTGTAGATCGATGTCCCCCCGCCGCCACCCTTGGCCGCTTGGTCTGCAAAGAGGGGCAGGAGGGGGCTCTCACCCATGCACAGGGTCTGGTCCACCGAGGCCCGGAAGCCACGGTGACACAGGCATGTGTAGCTGCTTTCTGTGTCCACGCAGTCACCGTGGCTACAGACATTCGGGATCTCTTGACACTCGTTCCGTCCTGAAGAAGGGCAGGCAGTGTGGGGTCCCCAGGACCCGCATCCCGGTGTTTCCTAAGCCTTCGCATGCTGCGATGGGAAAGCCAGAACCTGCCTGCAAGCCCCCTATTCAAGCTGCTGCCAGCACCAAGCTGTCTTAACCTATTTCCCCTAAGCATCTAAGAACGGATGCTCTCGGCGCCCCCACCTGCCCATACTCCAGCCAAAGAGAAAGGCCCGGACAGAGCTGTGCCCTACCCAAGTCACGGTGGGCAGAGCCTGGCTTTGTCCCATATTCCACGTCCTTACTTCCCTACCCTGTGCCTGCTGGGGTCCCCCACTTACCTACACAAGCCCCGCCTGGCAACAGCTTGTACCCTCGGGTGCATGTGCAGCGGTAGCTGCCAGGGATGTTGATGCAGTCGGCATTCTGCTGGCAGGGACTTTCCCCGCCGGCACATTCGTCCACGTCTGGGGAATGCAGCCAACAGGGCAGGAGTGAAGAGGACACCTTCCCTGCCAGATCAAACATCAAACCCCAGACCCGGCCCCCGGCATCGGAGTGGGTGGTCTCTCTGGAAGCAGCCAGAACCAGAGCGAGGGTGGTTATGTGGGATGGAGGCCCTCGAAAAGGCGTTAGTCTCATTGCACAGAGGGGGAAATAGAAGTTCATGGAGCTTAGATGACCTGCCTAGAGAGGACAGGGGTGGGGGGACCAGCATCCCGCCCAGGGCTGTGAGGCCGGGGAGGAAGCACCTTCGCAAACCAGCAGAGCGCTGTTGTAGAGGAAGCCCATGGGGCACTCGCAGCGGAAGCTCCCGATCTGGTTGACGCAGACGCCGCTGGTGCAGATGGCGGGGATCTCCCCGCACTCGTCGATGTCTGGGGAGGGCACCAGTGTCAGGGGCAGCCTGGCCCCCGGGAACACCTGGGGACCATGAGCTAAGGGCCCTGAAGCCTAGGAGGAGATGTGGCTACGAACCAGCACACACTCGAAAAATCCTGCTGTGGCCACAATGTGTCTGCTCACACCAGAAAGAGATCAGGATGTGGGAGGAAAAAACTAGAACATTCGCTGTGGCCCAGCAAGACTGCTTTGAGGGGTCTGCTGGAATAAAGCAGAGACGTGTGTCAGCAAGACGCTGCATGGGGAAGTCCTGGGATGATGCTTAGCAAGACACGGGAAATGTCAACGGGTAAATGGATAGCCAGATGTAGTCTCCCCATACATCGGAATGTCATTCAGCCCTAAAAAGGCACACGCTGCCGTGTGGATGAACCTTGAAAACATGCTCAGTGAGAGAAGCCAGACGCAAAAGGCCACATGCTTCATGGTTCTGTTTCTATGAAATGTCTGGAAGAGGCAAATCCAGAGATGGAAAGTAGGTGCCAGGGTCTCTTTTTACGTGATCAAAATGTTCTAAACTTATATTGATGTGATAGTTGCACAACTCTGAGTACAGTGGACCCCTGAACAACATGGGTTTGAACCGCGTGGGTCCAGCTACACACGGGTTTTTACACAAATGAATGCTATAAATTATTTTCTCTTTCTCATGATTTTCTTAATAACATTTCCTTTTCTCTAGCTAACTTTATCGTAAGAGCACAGTATTAATACGTATAACATACAAAACATGCGTTATTTGACCGTATGGTATCGGTAAGGCTTCCAGTCCACCGTGGACTATTAGTAGTTAAAATCTAGGGGAGTTGAAAGTAATACGAGGATTTTCAACTGCGCAGAGAAAGGTTGGTGCCCCTGATCCCTATGGTGCTCAAGGGTGAACTGTATACAAAACCCTCCTGAATTATGTGTGTAACTTTAAAAGGTGGTATGTATGGTATGTGGATTATATCTCAATAAAGCTGTTATATGTAAAAAAAAGAAAAAGAAAAAGAAAAGAAAAGAACCTGGGAACACCTAAGTGTCCATCTGTGAGGACTGGCATGTGACCTGGGACATGTCCGTACGTGGAATGTGCTAGAAAGCAGGGCTAACGGGGAAGCAGGACTATACAGAGTAATCTGGCCAGTTCTTTACGACTTAACTTCTGAGTGAGAAAAAAAAGCTGCAGACCAATATGTAGGGAATCATAGAATTTCTGTCGAACTCACCAGAAAATAAAGCCATACATTTTCAAGAGGAGATCTCTATATATATTTAAATGCACGAAGAAAGAACTAGAAAGAAATACTCTAGGCGTAAAGCATGAGAACCTGAAGGGAGTAGGAAGGGGACTTAGATGTGAGGCGGTGACTGGAGGGAAAATAGAACTTATCTGCCATGTTCCAATTGTTTAAAATGAGGGAAATACACCCACGGGGTGAAAACAACTAGAAGTGTGTTCATCAGTGAGACACCCCACAGTGGAAATTTGATATTTAGGTATTAAACTGTACAAAACCTCATTGAGCTCAAAAAGGAAGTGTCTGACTGCAACACCGATGAACCTTGGGGACATTATGCCCAGTGAAATAAGCCAGACGCAAAGGGCAAATACTGCACAATTCCATTCACAGGAAGTCCCTAGAGGAGTCGAATCCACAGAGACAGAAAGTAGATGGTGGGAGCCCGGGGCTGGGGGAGGGGAGGGGAGGGGGTGTGAGTGTTTAATGAGGAAAGAATGTCAGTTTGGGAAGGTGAGAAAGTTCTGGAGACCGATGGTGGGGATGGTTGCACGACAGTGTGAATGTGCTTCATGCCACCGAACGGACACTTAAGAATGGTTAAGATGGTCAATTTTGTTATGTGTTATTTCATCAGAATGTTTAAAAGTAAACGACAATTTAATAAAAATACTCTTACCGTTTTTTTTTAATAATGGGAAGTGTTTGGGGTTAGGATTCCTGACCTGGCCTGGGAGGCAAGAAATGTTGGTGGCATGGAGCTGGGGTGGCATGGGGCTGGGGAGCGTGCAAGAGAAAGCACTGTGGGGGAGGGGAAGGGAGAGGTCGGGACTCCGCGGACCGCGGGAGCTGGACCTATGGGCTGGGGGGCAGTGGTCACTCACCGAGGGGCTTCCCCGTGTGGATGTCAATGACGAAGCCAGGGACCTGGTTTCCGCACAGGACCTGGTAGTCCGCTGGGCAAAGGAGAACAAGGGAGAGGGCACCAGGCTGCAGGCTCCCTGAGAGCCTCCTCCTCCTCTTCCCCCACTTCCGGATCCCCCGCCCATCATCTACATTGTCCCTGTAGCCCGGCACACACCTGACCTCTGGTGACTACTCCCTCGCTCTCCCTCCACTTCGACCAGCACTGAGAGCGTTAAGCCCTCCACCTGCACAATGTGATCTGCCACGTATAATCTCCCTCATCTCTTCCCTGCCTGAGTGCCGCCAATCACACTCACTGCTCTCACCATAAAACAAAGACTCTTCAGTTTAGACCTCAAGACTTTCACCTCCTGGCCCTGCCCCAACAGTAACTCCTGCCCTCCCGTTACACCAATGTCATTACGTGTCTGGATATGCCCTGCTCTGTCAGGCCACCACAGCTTTGCACATGCTGTTCCCTTTGCTGTTCCCTAGCATAGCCCACTACAACCTTGGAGACTCAGGGCAGCCCACAGGAAAGGCTCCCTTGGGCTCCCCTTGACCTGCCACTCTGGGTCTGGACAGCTGTTGGCACCACTCTTGGGTGAAAACACCTGTAGGGTAATTCACTCTCTAAATACATCCCACTGCTGACACCAAGATGCTGCTTGCCGAACTTTGATCCCCAGGAAGGGTGGATGACCCTGGACCCACCTGACAAATGCAGGCAGGCATTTGGGCGGCGCCACTTTGCCACATTTCCCCAGGTCCCTGCTCTCCTGCCTGTGTCACGATGAGAACAGACCAATCTCAGCAGCTCCTTTGCTGCTGTGCACTTCTGCCTCATATTATTATACTTGCACCTCAGATTCAGGTGCATGAGATCCAGGCAGGTACCTAAGTCTCAGCACGCAACCCATGGGTGACTTTTGGTCTGAATTGATACTCTTATAGTCAGAATTGGCTGCTTGCAGCTTCCCTCCAAGACTGCCCAGCTTGGGTATACCTTATTCCTGATTCCTAGAACCCAGAACAGGGTCCAGCAGTACCCAGAGATGGCCAGTAATGACCTCTCCTCATCGCACTCCACTGGGTTGAACAATGACCCCTTCGCCCGTAAGTTCATGTCCATTCACAGTCTCTGAACGGGACCTTTCATGGAGACAGAGTCTTTGCAGATGTAATCAAGTTCAGATGAGGTTATCCTGGATTAGGGTGGACACTAAATGCAATGACTGATGTCCTTATAAAAAAGGGAAAGCCGCGTAGACTCAAGGAGGAGCCATGTCAGAAATCAAGATGATGCAGCTACAAGCCAAGTTAACACAGACACCTAGAGCCACCAGATGCTGGAAGAGGCAAGGAAGGATCTTCTCTGAGCCTCTGGAGTGAGTGTGGCCCAGATGACACCTTGATTTCCGACTTCGAGCTTCCAGAACCGTGAGAGAATAAATTTCTGGGTTCTCTAAGGCACCAAGTTTGTGGTGATTTGTTACTGTAGCCCTAAGAAATGAATTGTCTCGGTCCATCCAGGCTGTGATGACAAAATACCATAGACTGGGTGGCTTAAACAAACACTTATTCCCCACAGTCGTGGAGGCTGAGAAGTCCAAGATCAAGGCGCCAGCCCATTCGGTGTGTGGTGAGGGCTCTCTTCCTAGTCTGCAGCCAGCCACTTTCTTGTTGTGTTTCCTCACATGACAGAGAAAATCTCTCTCACGTCTCTTCGTATAAGAGCACTAATCCTGTTCGGGAGACCTCCACCTGTGTGACCTAATCACCTCCATACCTCCTACTACCATCGCATTGGGCATTTGGGCTTAACATATGAATTTGGGGGAACACGAAAATTCAGTCCACAGTACTCATATAACCGCAACCCTCTAGTTGTCTCCTTCTATTCACTGCTCCATTCCTGACGCTCTTTCTGATACCTGAGCTGGCTGCTAGGTCATTCTAATAGTTCTCGTCCGAGGTGCCAAAATGGCCTACTGCTCAGTCCTGCCTCCATGCCTTTGCTCATGCTGATCCCTGCCTGGGACAGCCTTCTTCGTCCTGACCAACACTATCAGCAAGCCACCCCAGAGCTTCCCCAAGGTGCTGTAACCAGTTGTGCTTTACGGCCTGGCCCCAGACATTCATAAACCCTCAAACGGTCGACAAGTCTTTGAAAAACCTTTACTACAAATGAAAGACTCACCGATCAATCCTGAATTCCACAAATCGGTGACATGAAAGGCAGAATGCCTTGCCCACCTGAGAAGTATTGATTTCCATACACGGGGATATAATTTCAATTCTTTAGCTCTCACCAGAACAATGTAGACTGATCCGGGACCTCAAAATGGGGCACGCCTCCTTAAACACTGCCCTAAAAGGCGCCAAGTTGGAAAGAAGATGGGGCGACGGCACTCACGGCTGGCGGGCGTGGGGCAGGCCTGGCAGGGCCTATTCCAGGCCTGGCCGATGTTGTAGGAGCAGCAGCACATCTTCTGGGTCACGTTTAAAGCCAGCTCGTTCTGACACGTGCCGTTATAATTCCGAAAGCAGACACTCTTCCTCATGTCTTCGGTCGGGTTGGAGAGAAGAGAGTGGATAAGAGACGAGTGAGCCAGGGAAAGAGAGAGCCAGACAGACAGGAACTCATTCACGAATGCATCGGAAAATCACTGGCTTGATATCTCTTCCCCAGCACACCTGAGGTTGCCATTGACTTTTCAGCCTTTGTTGGGCAGTGCGCAACCTGGACGACCATTTGTGACAGCCCCGGGTCCCTGAGCCCCGCAGCGTTGTTCACTTCTGCGAAGCAGCACGTCAAACACATTTACTCTCCCTCTCTCCTCCCCCAAACACATCTCTCCACACTTTTCCAAGGCTTGGCGACTCCCAGAAGTTTCTCCCGCACCCAAGTGCTGCTTCCACAAACAGCCGGTCCTCCCTGTCATTATGCTTCGTACCCATGCAGTTGTTGCCACCGTTGACTTGCAGGTACTCCGCAGGGCAGACACACGTGTAGTTTCCCAGGGTGTTGTAGCAGGTGCCGGGGCCACAGATGCCCGGGTGCGCAGAGCATTCATCCACGTCTGCAGGGGACAGAGGCGCAGTGTCCAGCCAGACACGGCCTGGATGACCTCCCGCCCCAGGTCTGGGGGAGCCATGTCACTATGAGCTTCAGTTTGGCGTCAAGATTTGCTTAGAATGCAGACATTTTAGTGACATGAAAAGATACAACACAGTGTTGAGTGAAAAAAAAAAGTTTACTAATATCTCTCTTCTATTAAGAAGAAATATGACTTGAATCCATGAGTTAATTACATTATCACCAAAAGGGGGCTACCACGTGCTTCCTAACACGATGCCATAGGAAGCAAGAGCCCTCCAAATAAAGTATTCTGTGTCAAAAAAATAAAATAAAGGAAGCCACTTTAAAATAGAGTCGGAGCTGCCATCCCAGAGGAACTGCCTTCCACGTCTTATGCCTCAAACCTTTGGAATGTTAAAACAGGGCAAAATAACCTTTGGACTGGGCCTAAAGCGACATTATACTCCAATCATCCGTGGATTGATGGGTGTACAGATGAATGAATGAATGAATGAATTTGGTACATTGCACTGAAAGAGTTCAGGCTCTGGCTGGGCTCAGAATGGCTGGGCTCATAGCCAGTTTCCATCGCTTATTAGCTGCTTCTCTCAACGAGTCACTCAACCTCCTTGAGCCTTGGGTGCAGCATCTGAAAAATGGGATCATGACAGGACTAGCTCCCTCACGGGGTTGTTGCGATGAATGAATGAATGACCAATGGGGATGCTCATGACGGTGGTGACACAGTCACAGACACCAGTTCATGACTGGTCGTTACTGTGATGCTCAGATGAGACCAGTAAGGCAAGCGGAGCGATGACTGAAGGGTGGGGCCGTTCCTTCTGCGTCTTTCCCTGCCTACTTTTAGCTCTGGGCCTTGGTCAGCTTTTGCCCAGAGGAGGAAGGGCATGACTACTGTAGTAAAGCCAGGTCATTTCTGAGTGGGGAGGAGGTCAGAGGTCAGGCAACGGGGAGGAGGAGGCAGCAGAGCAGAGTGTAGACTGGGGCATTCTGTCGAAGCCTTCTCCAAGGAGCCTCAGGCAGCAAGGCAGGCGAGCAGGCTCTTAGAGGCATTTCAGGCCCCAGCACCTGAGGAGGAGGAGGTGAGGCTGGGCAGGAAGGCCGGGTGGGCGGGGAAGGTCCAGGCTTACCCTCACAGATGCGGGTGTCCTCATGGAGGCGGTAGCCAGGTGGGCACTCACACTGAAAGCTGCCAAAAGTGTTGACACAGTCGCCCCCCTGGCAAAGCCCTGGTAGGTCTTGGCACTCATCAATGTCTGTGGGGGAGTTAGAAGGCCGTGCTTGAAAGCTACACTCCAACAGAGGACTCAGGGGACACCAGGCCCTGCCTTGGAATCTCCAGGGCCCCGAGGGAGCTGGGCCCGATTCTTCAATAATACCTGGGAGCCATTGGATATTTGGAGGGTTCAGGCTAGGGCCTCTCTTGGAGGCCACACCCAGACTCTCTTGGGTCAATGTCACCCTGAATTCATCCCCTTTTCCTTCATCTGATAGTCCATCCTCCCACTCATCCATCCATCACATAGTTTCCAATCTCATCACATCCTGACTATAGAAGGACGAATGGATAGATGCATGGATGCATGGGTGGGTGGGTGGTGGACGGATAAGACAAGTAGTGGATGAGTGAATGCTAAAGAGTGTGAGGACAAGAAGACAGATGAGCGGGATGGAGACATGGACGGATGAACGGACAGGAGATGGATGGATGGATGGATGGATGGATGGATGGATGGATGGATGAGTGGATGGATGGAGAGAGACACATGGATAGATGAATAGGGGATGGATGGATCAATATGCCAACAAGAGACAGCTGAAAAAAAGACAAATTCGCCACAAACTAAAAGCAGTTTGGTCTCACTGCCTGACCTCTAGACAGGAGGACCTGGGCCCCCAAAACTGCCCAAGTCTGCACTTGGTGAGGCGGTAATGAGAGAAAGGCCAGTCAGTGGGAGCGTGATGGACGGTCTGCCAGGGGCTTACCTTCCAGAATGACAGTGATGGGGTTGGGCCGGAAGCCCTCACCACCTGGGCACAAGGTTCTGTATTCAGCTGCAAGGAAAACAGGCTCTGATGAGGGGATGTGAAGCAAAGCCCAGGAGAAGCAGGAGAGGGGAGGACCCCTAAGAAGGGCCCAAGAGTAGGTCCTGCATCCTTTTACTACACCAACTACATCCTCTACCTCCTCCGCCTCTTGGGGCCAATCTTGGGGGTCCAGTCCCTGTGTGTGGTGTGAACATGTTCCCATTGAACACGTGAGCAGATGGATCATGCAGTAGGAGCTGGGGTAGGGGTAGAATTCCTTCTGACCCCAAACCAGCCCCTAGTGTGATCTTAAATTTCTCCCATGAAAGGAAGACTCTGGACACACACAAACTCTCTCTCTCTCACTCTCTCTGTCTCTGTCTCTCTTTGCCCTGAGTAGCTGGACGGGTGCCTTCCTGCTTCACACCTGAGGCCTTTGTACATACTATTCTCTTGCATCCCACACCTTCCCTTTACTCTACCTAGAAAACTCCTAATCACCTTTCATAACCTCATTTGCACCTCCTGCCTTGGGGAGACTTCCCTCACCCCTTTCCTCTGCAGGCTTTCCCCTGTGCCATCACTGTGGCTCAAACAGATGCTGACTCTCAGTCCCGGGGCCCTTGGTTTGTGGGTGAGGCCAGCGTACACCTGCTGTGGCCTGTCCTTTTCTGGGTCCCCAGACCCTAGCAAAGGACACAGAGGAACCCTCAATATTTGCTGACTGACAAATAACAATTTGCAGGAAAGACACCTGAGAGAGGCCCAGACAATGAACCGCCAAGAACAAACTTTGTGACCCAAGGCAAGCCCCCTCCCTCTCTGGTTCCCAGTGTCCCTCCCTTAGCAAAGATGACCCCCTAAGCCCCAGAGAGGCCCAGACTGGGGCTAAATCTCTGTGGCTCAGGTCACAGTGCTCGCCTGTCCCCTGCCCCCTGGACTCACTGGTATTGGCCATTGGGCACAGCTCGCAGGGGTTGCCCCAGGCCCGGCCCAGCGAGCAACAACAGGATGCTCGGGTGACGCCGACCCCGATCTCGGCACTGCAGGAAATGCCACCGTCCCCGCGGTTGTGCGTGTCCAGGAAACAGTTTCCAATCCGAGTGTCTGAACAAGCAGAAGGGATGATTAGCAAGTGGCGGAGGAGAAACGGTTCACGTGTGTGTTGGCATCATTGTGTGTGTGACTGTGTGCATGTGCCTGTAAGTGTGTAATTGTGACTGTATATATCTCTGTGTGTGCAGCTGTGTGTTCATGAGCAACTACATATCTCTGTGTGGCTATGTAACTGTGTTCAACTGTGTATCTCTGTGTTTGGATAACTGTGTGTGTAATGTGTGTGCATGTGTGCCTCTGTGCATGTGTGTATATCAGAAGGGTGTTTCTGAACAAGGAAAATCATGCAAGGGCCAGGCAGGGAAGGGTGTGTGTGTGTGTGTGTGTGTGTGTGTGTCTAGAGCAAAAGGCTATATATCCATAGGCAACAGAGACCATCGCTCTGGCTGGGAGCCAGGTCCTGTCTGTCAGGAGCAGGAAGACTTAAACAGGCTGACAGGCCAGATGACCAGGCTGTAAATCCCACCCAGCTCACAGCTCAGAACCCCAGCTGGAGCCTTGTGCGCACTCACCCACACAGCCCACCCCGCTGGGGTTCAGCTCAAAGTCCTGGGGGCAGTTGCAGAGGTAGCTGCCAGGGGTATTGGTGCACAGGCCGTTGATGCAGTTCACCGGGTCTGCACACTCGTTGACATCTGTGAAGTGGGGGTGCCGTCAGTCAGCCGGGAGCCCTCCCTCAGCCCACGTCCTCCCATAATCCTCCTGGGAAACCAAAGCCCTGGACACTGGGGGCTGGGCTGCAAGCCACGTTCCCCCTGGGAAAAAGCCGAGGGGTAGCAGCCTGCGGGGCCTGCCTTGCTCCATGACCAGTGCTTAGAACATGCCTTCAAACAGGCATTGGCACACTACAGCCTGCCTGTTCGTGTAAGGTCTCGCTAGCACGCGGCCACGCCCATTCCACTTCGCATTGCCTGTGTCTGCTTCGAGCTGCAACAGCAAGCGGAAGAGCTATGACAGGGACTTGTGTGGCCCAGAGCCAAAAATATTTTACTATCTGGCCCTTTACTGAAAATGTTCGCCGACCTCCATCTTAAACACATAGGTGAGAGACATTTTGGATGGTGGAGGGAGCATGACTTCATTCATTCATTCACTGCATTTGTCCAAGGGATGACAGATGACAATGAAGGTCAATGGGAACAGGTATCGATCAGACAAGGCCTACCCCGGGAGAGGATATTCTTTGCTGATGGCAGCAAAGAAATGAGCTGTGCCCCTCCCAGCCTCCACTCCTGCGTCCCCCGTCCCCAAACCCCAGTGACCCCACACCTGTGCAGTTACCGCCACCGCGGTCCAGCTCATAGCCCTCGTCACAGATACAGCGGAACATTCCAGGCAGGTTCTCGCAGCTCCCGAACACACAGAGGTTCCCCAGAATGCATTCGTCCACATCTGTGGGGATCCCAGGTCAGCTGGCCCCACCCGCGGGGGCCCGCCTGCTCCGTCCTTCGCCCCGGCCACCCGGGCCTCACCCTGGCAGGAGCGGTGGTCCTCTGCAGGGTTGAAGCCCATCTCGCATTCACAGCGGTACCCGCCGGGGGCATTAAGGCACTGCCCGTTCTCACAGAGGCCCACGTCCTCCTCACATTCGTCCCTGTCTGAGGAGCCCCGAGAGGCAGAGGCTGGGGACCAATTGGCTGAGACCCACGCAGGGTGGGCAGATGGCCTTGGTCACTCTAACCCTTCACCGTCACCCGAGGTTCTAGTAGCACTGGGAACTCTGTGGGCAGGTGACCAAGTCAGAGCCAAGGAGCAAGCAGATAGGGGACTGATCTCTGGGATTCCAGCCAGACAGGGAACCTAGACACTCAGGATTCAGGATGGGGGTCACTGGGGAATAAGCCAGTATTCCTGCTCCCCACATTCAGAAAGCTCCATGCAGTCAGAGCCCAAGAGAGAAGACTGCCCAGTGACAAGGCCTGGCCTGCAGCCCCGCCAGCTGGAGGCACATCCTCTCCGGCACCCACGGAGCCATGAGTGGATCAGTGAGAGTCAGGAAACCAACTGACCATGGTGGCCACCTCGGAACCCAGCCCCCTCTCGGGCCCCTCCTGCTCTCCCACCCCTCCCTGATCTCACCTTCGCAGAAGAAGCCGTCGCCGGCAAAGCCTGGGCGGCAGGTGCAGCGGTAGGAGCCAGGGGCATTGAGGCAGTCAGCGTCCGGGCTGCACCAGTGCTTCTGGAAGGCGCATTCATCCAGGTCTGCAGGAGACAGGGCCCAGAGCCCCCCAGGTATGTGCATTAGGGGGATCTGGGAGGCGGACCCTGCAATCTTGGCCTTGACCAGCTCCCAAGGGCACCCCTGAACCCTGCCCCCCACCTACCTCAGCGGCTCTGCCCAGACCTCCTGCCCCCAGGCACTTACCATGGCATTCGAATCCATCCCCCACCCAGCCTGGCTGGCACCTGCAGCTGAAACTCCCGGGGACATTGAGGCAGGAGGCGTGGCTGTCACAGCTGTGTCCCCCAAGCTCGCATTCGTCCACATCTAAGAGGAGAGGGACCCAGTCACAGGAGGGGCAGGACCAGGAGATGGGAGGGGGATGCAGCACCCCCTCAAGGCCTGGGCCTTGTAGAAATAGGGCTTCGGGTGCGGCGGGGGAGACGTGGTGCTGCAGTCGGGGAAAGAGTAAGGACCCCCTTCGTGGAGGGCTGAGCCAGATGTGTCACCAGCATTCCAGGAGCTTCCACCTTCACCCAGAGCCCAAGAAAAAACCCTAAAGCTCATCAGGCACGACTTCCAGCAGCTCTCAGAAACGGTCTGAAATCGTAGCATGAGAGACTTAAGGTAGACACTAAGAGTACCTGTCCTACACATGAAACTGATATGTCAACTGTAACTGGAAAATAAATTAAAAAA
>NW_024341895.1:470558-511819 GCF_902729225.1 Pteropus medius | reverse complement strand
AGGCAGGGGGAGGGGCTCGCCCACCCACCTGCACACGCCCTCCCATCTGGCATCAGCAAGTAGCCGTGTCCACAGCTGCACCGGTAGCTGCCCTCAGTGTTAACACAGTGCCCATCACACCCAGCACTCCCAGCAAGGCATTCGTTGATGTCTGCAGGGGACAGGGAAAAGGCGGAGGGGCTAGGCTGGGGGAGAGGGTCACGCAGGGAGCTGCTTTGGGGGCTGAAGCTGAGTTCAGCAGGTTGAGGTTGGGGCCAGGGGCCGGTGGGATGACGCAGCCTCACCCACGCAGCCCTGGTGGTCGGGGGTGCTCCGGAAGCCAGTGTGGCAGGAGCACTGGAAGGCACCAATGACATTGACGCACTGGCCATGAGGACACAGGCCATCACTCAGGGAGCACTCGTCGACATCTGTGGGGGGAGGACATGGCCGGTTGGAACTCAGCGTGCGCAGACGGGCGGAAGGGCCCGAAGCGTGGCCCGTGCCCCTCTCCGCTATCGGGGCGACCCCGAGACACTCAGACACATGTGCACAATGATGTGCTCACACAACGAGCATTATTACATCCCGTAGGTGCGAGTCCACACACACACACACCCTCACCCAGATACACACTTGCAACCTCTTATACACTCACAAGACACACAAACACACCCTTGCACATTCACACACTCATTCTAGGCAGACACACGTTCATACCCAGATACACACACCCACCTGCATGTTCACATAGGCTCACAAACACACCGACTCATATGCAAACAGAATTACCTTCAGTAAACACAACCAGATACACACTGACACCCACATGCACACTCAATGCAGACTCACATATCCACTCATAGGCAAACATACTTGCCCTTGTGTAAACACCCAGATACACACTCACTTTTGTGCATTCTTGTAGACTCAACAACCCTTGCATGCACTCACATGCAAACGCACACCCTAGACAGACATACATATCCACACCCAGATACACACTCCTACTGTCTTGCATGCTCACACAGATCCACACACACTCGTTCACATACAAATAGTCACTCTTGTATAGACATAGTCACAGATATACACTCATACATTTGCATGGTCACACACAAATACACACCTCAGTCTCACACCCATCCAGTCACCCTCCACACAGACACACATTGACCCACACTTGCAAACTTGCTTTTCTACTTTCACATTCACAGAGATACACACACAAACACACCCTCCCATTATCTTATGCATGCAACCACTCATACAGATACACTGATACACTCATGCACATTCACACTCAGAGACACACTGACACACATGTGCACATTCCCACATAGAAACACACTGACACACGTGCATACACACAGAGACACTGACATTCACACATAAGTACATATTCAGAGAAAGACACACACACACACACTACCACTACCTCACGCGTGCCGCTCACACCCGCACCCCCACTCGCGTGCCCGGTTGCACGCTCACCCTCACAGGCAGTGCCCTTGGCCGTCAGCGCATGTCCAGGGGGGCACTGGCATGTGTAGCTCCCATCTGTGTTGGTGCAGGTGCCTCCCCGGCACAGCAGGGGGTCCTGCACACACTCGTCCACGTCTGGGCATGTGGAAGGAGACAGCAGGTGTGAAGACACGGACACGGAAGGGTGTGATGTGGCTCTCGAAGTTTCTCCCTGTGGCCCCCCAGCCCCTTTACCCCAGCTGAAGCCAGAAAAGCCTAGAGGCTTGGGGCACCGATGACCCGGGAGAGAAGAGTTTGGGCTGGGAGGAGCAACAAGTCAGACGGGGAAGGAAGCTGGAATTCCCAGGACAATCAGAGCCATTAGGCTGACACTCCTGGAGTCACTGAGGGAGGCTTTAAGAAACCCTCCCGGAGGACACGACAAGGAGGCGAGGCCCAGCCCAGCATCAGCTTGGGGAGCAGACACCCAGCCAGCCACCTCACCACCTTCCTCAGCCCCCAGGCTCACGCGCCCCTTTCGACCCCTCCGGTCCACCCCAGGGCCTTGGCACATGCTGCTCTTCTCTTTCAGCCCCTCTTCACCGCATTTACTCCCACTCTCTCAGCCACAACCTCGAGCCCCACAGAATGGGACGCATCCCCCAGGTCCGTGCTTCTACTGCACCATGTGACCTTTACGAGTGCTTCTGACAGTGGCCATTTTGCATTTCTCTAGCAATTTAGTTTATTAAAGCCTGTCTCTGTGTTAGGCCGCGAGCTGCCGAATTCTCTGCAGTTCTCGAGCGGAAGCGCTCGAGAAAGCGAAAGCAGGTGGTAAGAGGCTCCTCCCTCCTGGGTCCTCTCCTCTCCTCACGTATAGTTGGGAGAACTTGCTAAAATCTCAGTGCCCAGCCTCAGTTCTGCACACCTGACCTGATGTCCTTTGGGGATGATGCCCCATGTCGTTCACACCTGCTGTGTCCCAGCTGGAACACAGCTGCCCCCGCACCTGCCCCTCCACCCGCGTCCATCACGGCAACGTCTCCGCCATCCCTCTGCTTGGCCCCGAGCCCCGCCAGGCATCGCCCTGCCCAGGGCAGCCACCTACCCATGCAGTTCTTCATCAGCCTGGAGCCACTCTCGTAGCCATGGAAACACTCACACTCAAAGCTGCCTGGCGTATTGACACAGGCACCCTGGCCGCAGAGGTCAGGGGAGATGTGGCACTCGTCAATGTCTGGGGAGAGAGCGGGTGCAGGCTGGGCCTCCACATCTGTAGACACTCGGGGCTGCCCAAGAGCCCCAAGCTGCCAAACCAAACTGAGTGAGGAAACGGGGGTGCCGTGACTACATGCCAGACAAGGGCAGGAATTTCCGCCCAGCCTGGAGGCTTCCGGAGACCACCTTTGCCAGCCCCTCTTTTACAGTCATGGTCTCTGAAGCCCAGAGAGAGCAGTGACCTGCACTAGGTCACACAGCAAGCGGGCAGGCATGACGAGAGGCACCTAAACACACAGGCCTTGACTCCACGTCCTATTCATGGCCCCTACCCCTGCACGCGCCCTCCCTCAAAGAAGCGGAGGTGAGCACATACCTGTGCAGTTCCTTTCCTGGGCGTCCAGGGTGAAGCCCCCTGCGCAGGAGCAGCGGAAGCTGCCCACAGTGTTGCGGCAGGTGCCGTGTGTGCAGAGGCTGGGGAAGGCTTTGCACTCATTCACATCTGTGGTGCGGGAGCATCAAATGTCATCGAACCGCCCAGACACACACCTCGGCTCCAGGCCTGTGCCCGAGTGGTGTCCCCTCCCCGTCCTCCGGGCTCCCCACGCCCAAACACACCTTTATAGAAGGGCTGGCCTGACAGGAAGTCCCTGCTGGCAAAGCCCAGCCCACGGGGACACAGGCTGGTGAATGCTGGGGACTCGGGCTCCGGGCACGCCTCGCACGCGGCCCCCCACGCGGCCCCCACGGAGCAGCAGCAGACGTCCATCCGGTACTTGCTGGGCAGGGCGGCCCCGCAGTCATCCTCATCCCAGTGCAGGAAACACAGCTCCAAGCGCACATCTGCTCAAGGACAGTCATCACGTCCCGCCCCCGCCATACCGTGTCCGCCACCAGACGAGAGGTACAGCCTCACTCGGGAGCACCTCGCCAACCGGAGGAGTGAAAGGGGGGTGATCTCCTCACGGTGAGATTTGAGACCATCCAAGAGTTTTATACATTTTAATAATAATAACTCACACTGCTAGGGGGCTTGCTATGTGCTGGGCACTGTTCTAAACTCATCGATCCACTTAATCCTCAAAATAATGCCAAGAAGACAAAAACGTTACCACGCCCATTTTATAGGCAAGAACACTGAGGCCCAGAAGGGTTGGGTAGCTTGCCCAAGGCCACACAGTTAGTAAAAGGTAGGGCCGGGTTCAAACTAGGCCGCCTGGCTCCAGAGTCTGTGCGTTTAATCTGCAAAACTGCCAGAACAATCTGACAGCAGACAAGCCTTCCTCAACACCAGACATGAGGGTCTAAGACAGGAGGCAGCCACTTGTTTTTTAAATAAAGTTTTATTGACACACGATTACATCCGTTTGTTTCCATATTATCTGCGGCAGCTTTTGGGCTTTCTGGCAGTGCTGAATAGTTGTCACAGAGATGGTATGGCCCACAAAGCTTAATATGTTTACCTCCTGGCTTTTTGCAGAAAAAAATTTGCTGACTTCCGGTCTAGAACAAAGTTCCTCTCTTTACAAAAGGAACATACATTTAAGCAGGTCAATTTGAGCCCTGTTATAGAATTTCTAGAAAAAAATCCAAAAGTGCCGCAATCCACACAGAGATCCTTCTCAAGTTCCCCTGTACCCAGTGCCTTGCTCCTGGGCTAACGGTTACACCTGACCAGACCTCCCCATTTCACCTGGCCCTGGATTCAGCACAGGGCTCTCCATAACACAACGGCCTTTTCCTCTTTACTCTGGTACTTTCTCTCCTTGCTCATGTTTTGGGGGGTCAGTTAAAAGACCCACTGCATACCTGAAACTTAGTTTAGGAGAGTCTTCAGGGCCCATCTGCCTTACAGTTGACCGGGCCCCGAGGTGCCAACGAGAAGGCTACTAACAGGGGACTATGGGAGGAAAAACTATAGAATCCAGAGCCCCGTCTGTTGGCTGACAGATGCTTTAGGCAAGGAAATGTCTGGCTCAGGGTGTTGATGGGGGCAAAATCAAGAAACCCTCACCCAGGGGGAAACCATCTCAGAGGCTTTGAGCTTGATGGGATGTCGTTTAGGTGAGTGAGCCCTGGATGCTGAGGGAGACGCACGTGTAAGGCCGACGTCTCCTTCAGCCATCTTGGCACTCGTGCTAAAGGTGCCTTGTGCTCAAATCCCCCCGTGTGAACCTTACTTGGTAATGAGAAAGAATAAACACAAGCTACATCTATCATTTCACAAGGTTTTACCATTTGCAGTGAGCTTCGAAAAAGGGACAGTTAAGAGAAAAGGGTGAATCCCCCCTCAAATAAATGTTTTTCGAGACATGTCATCAGGAGGTGGGCAGGTGGAGGGTCCCCGCGGGCCCCTAGATCCCTCCCTCCCGTTCCTAAGGAGTCCCCAGGCCCTGAGGGTGGACGCAGTGGAGGAAGGGCAGGCGGCCCTGCACGGGGACGGCGCACAGACTCACCCACACATAGCCGGCCCGTGGGATCCAGCGTCAGGCCCTCCGGACACTCGCAGTGGAAGGAGCCGGCAGTGTTGTGGCAGCGCCCATTGGGACAGACCCCGGGGAAGACCTCGCACTCGTTCACATCTGGGCAGTGGCAACAAGGAGAGGTGAGGCCTGGAGGCTCCCAGGAGCTGCTCCCCTGGGGCTCGGGTCACCCAAGTTGTCCTCGGGGAAGTGGGAGGAGACACAGCCAGCCTCAAGGGCTGGGAAATCACTGGGAAGATTTGGGTACAAAGAAGGGGGTCTCTGTCTCAATCTCAAAGACTCTAGTGCCCAGGACATGCACCTGCCCACGTGTGGCTGCGGAGGTGGACCCAGGGCGGGTAGCGGGTTGGTTACCTTCACAAGGGAGCCCCTTCATGCGGGCAAAGCCACGGGCGCAGGCAGGGTCTGTGGGGGGGTCAGCCAGAATAGGGCCAGCATCAGGCTCTCCATCCAGGCCCTGGTCACCTGTTCCATCCCTTCTCTCTCTCAATGGGTACCTGGGCAGGCCCAGTGGCCACCCCTGGAGGCCCCCCAGGAGCCCACCCAGGGGCCCCCATGGCATTACCCATCCCGCAGTGCTTGTAGGGCCCCCCCAGGCAGCCCCACCCAGGGGCCCCCATGGCGTTACCCATCTCGCAGTGCTCGCAGGGGCTCCCCCAGGCAGCCCCCAGGGTGGCGCAGCACTCAGCCCGCAGGGTGGCTCCGCGTAGGTTCACCTCGCAGCGGCCATCCTGGACCTTCAGCCAACAGGTGCCCTTGGTGCTGTCTGCAGGGCAGGGGTCACCAGGTCACTTGGCTCACCTGCTGGGCTCACACCTGCACACCGACCCTCAGAGGCGCAACCTCCCTCCTCCACCCTGCTAGGACACAGGGCTGGGCAGCGCGGTCCCTGGAACTACGAGGAACAAGCCTCTCACCTAGGCACACGGTGCCCGAGGGCCCCAGCCGGCTGCCAGGGCCACAGTCGCAGGCATAGGAGCCGGCTAGGTTCCGGCACGCACCATTCACACATGGGCTGGACAGGCACTCGTCGATATCTGCAAGGACAGCCCCGCACCAGGTCCTGAGCTGCAGGAGGGGGAGCCCTACCCAGCCAGGGCCCCCTCCGCTCTGGGGGCTGCCAGAGTCCAGCAGCATGGAGTGCACCCAGGTCCACACGGCATGTGCGTGAACAGACAGGCGTGCGTATATGGGCAGAATGCACAGGCACAGGCACACACACACACGTTTGCACTGAATTGTGTCATGCACTCATGCGAGCATGCTGGCATGCAGGGGCTTGGGAGCATGCATGTGTGACAAGTGCAGGGAGACAGACACGATCGGGCACGATGACCCTCACTGGAGTCACAAGAGGAAACAAGAGTGAGGTGAGGTGGGGACGAGGGGAAGAGAAAGGGAGACAGAGCCCGGGAGACGTCGGGCCCAATGGAAGGTGCACAGACACACACGCGTGCACGTGTGTGAGCGCTCGTGGCCATGAGTGTGAGGGGCCTAAGGGACGGGAAAGGTCATCGCCATGAAGCGTGTGTGGGCCACGATGGGTGTGAATGTGTGCATATGTGAGCAAAGGCACATATTCCTGTGCGGGCATGTCTGTGTAAATACATGCGTGTGTAATTGTGAGCCTAAATGTGTGAAAGTGTGAGCGACTGCAGGTACACACCTGTCTTTGAGTGTGTGCATATGAGTGTGACTGTGTGGGAGTGTCTATGAGTGTGAATATGGCTGTGTACCTACGTTTTGAGTACTGGTGTGTGCAAACAGGTCTCTGATCATATGCACACATGTGTGAATATGAGTCGAAGGCATACACAAGTGCGTGCCTATGCGGGTGTAACTGTGTGTGGCTATGAATACAAGGGTGAAAAGTGTGAGAATAAGTGAGTGTGTGAATGTGGGTATATGTATGAGTGTGTATAACTATGAGACTAAATGTAAATTTATATATCTTTGTGTGTGGATGTGAATGTGTGGACTGTGGGTATACATGCGTCTTTGAGCAGGTGCGTGTCTATGTACACACAGCATGCAGTGTGTGTAAGTGTCTGAGTGTGTGCATGTACGTATATGCAGAGCATGAGCACACGTGTTTGAGTGTGTGCCTGTGTGTACACACCAGAGCATGTGCATGTGTCTGTGCGTGTACATGCCCCGTGCAGCGTGTCCGGGACCCTGTACCTTCACAGGTCTCTGTGTCCTGCCGGAAGCTGAAACCCTGGGGGCAGGAGCAGCTGTAGCTACCAGGGCTGTTTCGGCACCACCCATTGTCACAGAGAAGGCTGTTGGTGGCACACTCGTCCACGTCTGCAGGGTAAGGTGGGACAGCAGGGTGAAGACGGTACAGCAGACAGTCCCACCGTCCACCGGTCTGCCAGATGCTCACCTGCGCACTCCCTGCCCGCCACACCTGCCTCGTAGCCCAGGTTGCAGATGCATCGGTAGCCGCCCCGCAGGTTCTCACACACACCATTGGCACAGATGTCGGGGTCAAGGGCACACTCGTTGATGTCTGCAGCAGGAAGAGGGCATCAGCAGCTGCCCTGCTCACTGGGGTCTCCACAAGCCAGGTCCCCCTGGGACTGGAGCTCCAACCCAGACCTAGCCTCATGTCCCACAAAGCCAGGGTTTCCAGGGTCTGTGGACATTGGGAGGGGGTTCATTCTTTGCTGTGGGGGCCATCCTGTGCACTACAGGATGCTAAGCTGCATCTCTGGCCTCCACCCACGAGATGCCAGTAGCACCAACCCCAATATTTCTACAGAAATTGCCAAATGTCCCCTTGGAACAGACTTCATACTGCTACAACACAACAAAAATAAAAACATCATAACCGCTAACGTTATGGGGTGCTTACTAGTTTGTGCCAAGCACATTAACTCATTTGATCCTCAGAACATCCCTGAAATGGGTGCTATTAGTATCCCCACTTTACAGACAAGGAAACTGAGGCACAGAGAAGGTAAGTCACTTGCCCAAGGGTATACAATCAGTAAACAGAACAGCCAGGAATTGAACCCAGGCATATGGCGCCATAATCTGTGCCTTTAACTGGGGTGGAGTAGGGGGGATAAGTGGGGTCGGACATTTGTCCTGCCCCAATGGCCCAGCTGTGAATGGAAAACTTGACCATCTCCTAAGCCCTTATTTCTACTCAGGCAGAAAGGCTGTTGTTTCCCAATCTCAATCTCTCTCTCTCTCTCTCTCTCTCTCTCTCTCTCTCATCAGCAAACAAACGGAAAGAGACACACACATGGGAAACTTCCTTTCCTTTCAAGTTTCAATGGTGCAAACAAGGCCTTTGGGGCTGAGAGCTTCTGGCTGCAGGACATCAGCCACGGACCCCTTGAGGGGAAGGGAAAGACGTGTGAGGAAGCGAAGCATTGTATATCCACCATCTCTACCTGTTATGGGCTGAGTTTTGTCCCCCAAAATTCATATGTTGGAGTCCTAACCCCCAGGGCCTCAGCATGGGACCTTACTTGGAGATGGGGTCTTTACAGAGCTAATTCAGTTAAAATAGGGTCATTATGTGGACCCCCCAATCCATTCCAGTATGATCGGATCCTTACAAAAGGGGGAAATTTGGAGACAGACAGGCACACAAGGGGGAGGCAGAGATCAGGGTAATGCTTCTACAAGCCAAGGAATGCCACAGATTCAATCCCCCAAAAGCTGAGAGAGGTACAAGGAGCAGTCTCCCTCCCAGCCGCAGGAGGAGCCAAGCCCCCAACACATTGGTCACGGACTTCCAGCCTCCGGAACTGTGAGGGGATAAATTTCTGGTGTTGAAGCCCCCAGCCCGTGGTACTGTGTTACCACAGCGAACTGATAACAGTGCCCAACTACAACGCTGCCCACCTGCCCTCTCCCAACACCCACCCCACTCACCTCTACCGTCTGTGGTCATGCCAAGACCACTGCTGCACAGGGCCTGGAACTCGGCTGGTGTGGCAGGGACAGGGCGAGAGGAGTCATTGGTCATTGCTGAATATAAGTCACACCCCAGGACATGGCCCCTTAGTGTTGGGCAAGAGTCTGGGACTAAGATGTCCCCACAGTGGAGAGAGCGATTTCCTGCAGTGTCTCCTTGGGAAGACCCCCACCCTCCACCCCTGCAGTGGAGAGAAACTCCCACTCCAGGGGAGTCAGGACCCCTGCCCCCTCCTATGTCCAGGGTGATGAAGGGAAATCAAGGACTGGAAGGCATGCAGGGCCGTGGCAGGCAGGGGAGGGTTGGGCCGCTCACCGGAGTTCTTGGCAGGACAGAGCTGGCAGGGCTCCCCAAATCCGTGGTCTGAGCTGGCACAGCAGCACTCGGATTTGGTCACGGCGCCAGGGAAGGGGCGGGCGCAGGAGCCCTTGTCGAGGGCCCCATAGCACGTGCTGCGCACGTGGGTGTCCACGCACACGCGGCCACCCGCACCCACCGCCAGCCCCCCCAGGCAGCGACAGCGGAAGGAGCCCTCAGTGTTGGTGCAATGCCCATTCATGCAGATGCCAGGGGTCTGGCACTCGTCGATGTCTGCAGGGGCCACGGGGACACCGTGATGGGTCCAGGCCCCACCACTGGCCCTGCCCGCCTTCCCATCGCTCACCCCGGGGTCCAGCCTCCAGACTCACCCACACAGTAGCGGCCACCGGGTGCCAGCAGGAAGCCGGATTTGCAGAGACACGTGAAGCTGCCGTCCTCATTGAGGCACACGCCATTGGCGCACATGGTGGTGGTGGCGCACTCGTTGAGATCTGCGGATATCGGGAGGGGCCCTGTCCCAGGAGGCCAGGCCAGGCGCCCGCCCCTCACTGGGCCAGCCCTGCACGTAGACCAGCCCCTCCCACTCACTTCTCCAGGGCAGACTGAGGGCTGAGCCCCAGGTGCCCTCCCAGGAGCCTGACCAGACAAGATGTGGTGGGGCCTCTGGGGCATGGCTGGGGCACTTGCTCATGCCTGTATCTTCGGTCCTGGCACACAGTAGGTACTCCAAAAATATTTGTTCAAAGTTGAATAAGCGAGGTGGTGGCTGCACAACACTGCACTAAATGTTATGGAATAGTTCCCTTAAAAAGGGTCAAAATGATTAATTTTGTGCTATGTAAATTTTACTGCAAAAAATTTTAGAATAAATGAGGTGGTAATTACACGACACTGGGAATGTACCACCTTAAATGATTAAATTTATGTGGTGTGAATCTTAATTTTAAAAAAAAGAAAGGGAAGGGAAAAAACAGTCAGCTTATAAAAAAACAGTCTAATTTAAAAGAAGGTGGTAGGTGCAGAAATGATAACCAAGGTATCGGTTCTGAGCGATAAAAAACTGCACTGATAAAGAAAAAAGGAGAAAAGAAATGAATAAATGAATGAAAGGTCCACACAAAAATGTGTACACAAATGTTCACCGTAGTGTTATCCATAATTGCAAACCATGGAAACAGCCCAGATGTCCATCAGCTGATGGAGGGACAGACAAAATGTGGTCTATTCATACGTACGTTGCAACATTATCTGATCCTAAAAAGAAACGAAGCCCTGATGCTCGCTACAACGTGGGTGAGCCTTGAAAACATGATGCTCGGTGAAAGAAGCCAGAGACCAAAGGCCACATGGTGTGATTCCACTGATACAAAATGCCCAGAACAGATACATCCATAGGGACAGAAAGCTGATTAGCCTAGTGCCGAGGGCTGGGGCAGGGAGAAAGGGTTCTGGCAAGACTACTGACGGAGATGAGGTGGTAGATGTGTCAACTGGCGTGGCAGAGACGCTCATACGACTCTGTGACTGTCCTAAAAACCACTGAATTGTACACTTTAAATTTTTCATGGTAGGTGGATGATATGCCAATAAAACTGCTGAAAAGTTTTTTTTTTAAATAAATGAATGAATGAACGATGAATGAATGTGGAAAAGAGAAAATTCTTCTTGATGAGAGAAAATTTTAAGGCAGATATCCTGGAGAATAAAGGGGGTCCCCAGTGGGGCCCACAAGCTGTGATGGCCGGAGCTTGGATGGCACCCCCAAACCCACAGGGAGCCTTCCATAGTCCTGATGCTTTAGTGGGGTGCTTTCCATAGTCCTGACGCCACATCTCAGCCAGACTCAGGGCCAATGTGGGACAGGAGAGGGGGATGCGCTTCCCCAGGGTCAGACGAGCCTTCCGGGAGCTCATGGAAGGCGTTCAGAAAGGAGGGAATGAAGGACCGAGTTGGCCTGGACCCATCACGGTGTCCCCGTGGCCCCTGCAGACATCGACAGAGCACAGGAAAGCTCTAAGGCGGGCTGGCTGGGTTCAGGGAGTTAAGCAGAGGATCCATCGCAGGGAGGGAGGGAGGTGGCGCAGCAGGAGTAAATATGCGACACGGCTCTACAGGGCCCCTCACCCACCTGCCCGGCCTAAACTCACCCACACAGTTCTTGCCATCAGGGCTGAGCTCAAAGCCCGCATTGCAAACGCACTGGAAGGAGCCCTCTGTGTTGACGCAGCGGCCGTGATGGCAGAGGCCACTGCTGCCGATGCACTCGTCCACGTCTGCGGGAAAGGAGGCGGGCAGTCAGCGGGCGCCCCCCAGACTGATTCAGGCCACAGATGCAGGCCTCACGCCCTCGCCTCCTCCCTCAGATGAACGGCCGTACCCACGCACGCCTGTTTGGTGACCGTGGCCTGGAAACCGTCGTGGCAGCGGCAGTGAAAGGAGGCGGGGGTGTTGACACAGTCTCCATGGCGGCAGGGGCTGCTGACGCATTCGTCCACGTCTGCAGGCAGAGAACCCTGAGCCCCAGCCCAGCAGGATGCGCCCCCGCCCCGCACCCGGCCACCCTTACCGATGCACTCCCCCCGGACGTCCTGCGCGTAGCCCGTGTTACACTCGCAGCGGTAGCCGGAAGGGGTGGGCAGGCAGCGGCCATTGAGACACAGGTTGGTGAAGTGTCGGCAGATGTCAATGGTCTGGTTCAGGGTGGCTGTGCCTACGGCAGGGACGATGGGAGCACTGGGCGCTGGCTGGTTCCTGGCCCCGAGTCTGGGCCTCGCCTCTGGGTTCCGACCCCCATTCTAAGGCTGGGACCCCGCCTTCTACGGCCAAGCTCTCTCACTTCAGCCCAGAGTCTTGCCCTAGATTCAGACCCTTACCCTGGCTGAGACCCCCCTACCCTGGGCCCAGAAAAGCCCAGACGCTCACCATGGGCTAGACTCACCGGCCCCTAGACCCCCTACCCAAGCCCCAAACACTGACTTTGAGACCCAGATCTCCAGTCTCCCCCACTCTCAGTCCACTGTAAGTACTTTTATCCCTACGGCCCAGGCCAGGACCCCAAGCCAAAGCCCTGACCTTCAGAGAGACCCCCTCCTCACCAATGTTGGCGTCGCCCAAGCCGAGGCTGGGAACCCCACGCCCACTGGCGCCAGGGGAGCTGTGCCGTGCAGGCCCGCGGCCAGGACCCGCGCTGCCGCTGGATCTGAAGCCAGGGAGGCCAGGGAAGGGGCCAGGGTAGGAAGGCAGCAGCGGGAGCCGCTGGGCACACAGTCGCTGGAATTCGTCTGCGAGGAAGCAGGCTTTGAGGAGGAGCTCTGGGGGCAGAGGAGGACGGGAGACGACCCCCAGGCCACTCACCAGAGCCCCGAGCAGGACACAACTCTGGGACTGGGCCAGCCGCCCAGCACCTGCCCTTGTCACAGCAGCACTGCCTGTGGGTGAAGTGGCCGGCGAGGTCTCCGGCACAGCGGCCCACGATCAGAACCGAGAAACAGGTGCCAGCCCGGTGGTCTGCAGCGGGAGCGGGAGGATCAGTTCCCAGACCTGCGTTCAAACCTCACGTCCACCAGCACTGCCTGCAGCACAAGTCTCCTCGCCTCTCTGGGCCGAAGCCCCCCCCATCCATGGAATGCAGATGCTCAGGGCACCCACTTCACCTCGGAAGAGTAGCACCCTAATGGAAAGTGGAGCACACCGTGTCTGGTGAGTGGCCGATCTTCACTGAGTGACAGTCTTATCACCACTATGTCCGTGTTATCCCAGGGAGGTCATTTGGGGCTCATTCCAGCAAAAGCATTCCAACCCCTAAAGCTTGCACTGGCAGTAAGCTCTCTGAAGACCCCTTGGTTTGGGGGGGTTCTGCCCGGGTGGGAAGTCAGGCCGGACACTCAAGTGGGGATGCCGCAATCTATAGCTATGTGTCCCCGGGTGCCAGCCCTGGGCATTCCAGGAAAACCTGTGAGGCCGTGAATTTGAGGAGCGGCCCAAGGAGCAGACTGGTGGACGGGCGGCTGCAGCCCCGGGAAACCTGAGGCACAGGCTCCCCGGACATGAGAACCACAAAACTCCCACTTCCCACTGGGCCCTTGAGTCTGACGGCTGTCTTCAGTGATCGAATTTCTTGGGCTCTGACTCGCACAGCATACTTTTAGGTTTAAAAACTTACAAATCTTGGCTGGCGGCCCATGCTAGAGATCCACCCACCATCTGGGAGGGCCGCCGACCTGCTGGAGGCTGAGAAAACATGAAATCTTTCCACCTCCCCGGCTGCACCCTGTGCATCTGGGGACCTTCCAGGGGCACTGTGGGAGCCCGGGCTCTGCACTCCAGGTGGCACCCCAGGCCATCAACGGGGGCTGGGCCTGCCCAGACAAGGAGAAGTCAAGGGACTCATTCAAGGTCACGCAGCCGCTAAAGAGAAAGAGTGGACGTGGGAACCCAAATCCCTGGGCTCTGAGCGGAGCTGCCTCTCAGGTAGGGAAGACAGAGACAAGATGTTAGAATTTTAACAAAAGTGACGCTGCCTCTGCTTAGTAAGCACCCACTGTGGTCAGGCCCTACTAAGCTGCCACAGCACCAACTTCGCTGCTCTCCTGTCCTTGTGAATGTGAACTGAGTGCTCGCTACATCCAGCCCTGGGCAAATCAGTCCACAAATTGCATTTCATCCTCTCCACGACTCCACGCGGTAGGTACTGCCATTGTCCCCACTTTACAGAGGAAGAAGTTGAGGCACAGAGAGGTTAAGTCACCTGCCCAAGGTCACAGAGTTTGTGAGCAGCTCAGGTGGCAGTCAGAACCCAGAAGTGAACCCCAAGGCCACGTTCAGAAGCAACTTGACTTTGGTTCAAATCTAGGCTCAGCTGTCTGGTAGCTGGAAGAGGCCCCTCCAGGGGGGCCTGCCCCAAGGTGTCCTCCAGGCCGTCCATGATGGACTCCAGAGAGGAAACAGAAGATCTGGCGCTGGCCACAGCACGCTGGCAGAACTCCAAACACAATACTGCCATCCCTGCCTGGTAGAGGCCCAGCCCGAGGGGCGTGGGGGTGCTGGGGAACTGCCAAGTCAAGTCCCGCCCTCCTCCCCAAGTCAAGTCTCACCCTCCTTCCCAGCCCAGGACTCTGCCCGTCTCCCACCACATATGTGCATCGTCCTGGCCTCCCTTTTGGCCACCAGCAGCTTCTAAGGTCTAATGACCAGCTCATCAAGACAGCAGGACAGAGTGAGAGCCCAGAGGTCTCTCTGCCCTGGCCAGGCTGGGTGTGGTGGAGCACAGGGTGGGCATCCAAGAGGAAGCAAGGCCCAGAGGACCACCCCCCATGGCTGAGGGGGGATCCGGAGAGCTGGGTATGAGCAACGATCTGCTCTAGATTTGTTGAATTGACTCGAGCAAACACCTCTCTGGGCCTCAGTTTCCCTATCTCAAACAGAGCGTGGGGAGGATGGGGTGCTCTTAACAAGACTTTGGGAGCAGAAAGAGGAACATCAAGACAGAGCCAGAGAGGTAGGTGGGCAGAAAGGCATTGACATGGAGGCCAGAGGACCAGAGAGGCATTGGGGGTGCTGGGGAGAGGGAAGGAAGGCAGCTACTGAACCAGAAGGACATAGAGTCTGAGAGGCAGAGTGACATAGAGAGACAGTGGAGGCAAGAGGCCCAGACAGGGGACCGGAATGCTAAAAGCAGAGGTGGAGGGCCAAAGGGGCTTGGGACGGGTCCAGACAGCACAGAGCTTCATGGGTAGGGAGCCAGGATGCCAGGGGGGATGGAATCCAGGCTTCGAAAAAGACAGGACATGGAGATTGGGGGGTTAGAGGAGCCCGATGGCCAGAGGATTGCAGAGACAGGTGAGCAAGGCGCCTGTCCCCCACCCACCCTCTACCCCTCCGGCTCCCTCAGGCCCTGGCTCACCAAGGCAGCGGGTGCCATCCAGGCTGCTGGCAAAACCACGGGGACAGGTGCACACGTAGCTCCCAGCCGTGTTGGTGCAGTCGCCCCCAGAGCAGAGGCCGGGCAAGCTGAGACACTCGTTTACGTCTGCGTCGACAGACACGGGTCAGAGCCTAGCCCCCAGCAGCCCTAGGCCACCTCCTCCTCATGTGGGACCTGGGCGGTCCAGAGCCCATGCAGGTCCCCCACCCCACCGCCCACCTTCACACTTGGCACTGTTCTCACTGAGCCGGTGTCCAGTTGGGCAGTGACACTCAAAGGAGCCCACAGTGTTGACACAGCTGCCTCGCTGGCACAGGCCTGGGACAGCCTGGCACTCGTCTACATCTGCAAGGGATGAGAGGCCCATCAGAGGAAGGAATCAAGTCTACAAGGGCTCCCACTCAGCCCTGGCTCCGAGGACCTCCTTCCCTACTTGGTAACTCCCTTACTCACCTTGGCAGGCCCCCGTGCGGATATTGGGGATGAAGCCACGGCGGCAGGGGTGTGGCTGTGCTGGGCAGAGCTCACAGGGGAGGCCCCAGGCACGGCCCACGGTGGCACAGCAGAGTGCCTTGGTGCAGATGAGGCCTGTCAGCTGGTGCTGGCACCCCTCAGGGCTCACTTGGCCAAAGCAGGGCCCTGTCCGGTAGTCTGAGGTACATGGAGGTGGATATTGGCAGCTGGCCTCGGGCTGCCCACCCAAGAGCCTTCTGCATCTCCATCCTTACAGCTCCAGCTCAGGCTTCTGCCTCTTACCAGGACCACTGCAGCAGCCACCTCTCCTGCTTCCCTATACATCAGGCTTTCTACTGACCACAAGCCTTGACTCACAGTGTTCTCCTTCCTTACCTGAAAAACTCCTATTCACCCTTCAAAACCCTTTCTCCTCAAAGCGTCCCCCAACCAACCTCCAACAGAGGCCAGTATCTCTGAGCCCACAAAACCAGGTCACCTCTGAAGACCCCCAATACTCTCCCAAGGCCCATCCCCGCCTCAGGCATGAGCGGGGACCTAGGGATGCTGGCTGGAGTGCCTGTCTTGTCCCTGAGCCCCTGACAAATCTCCCAGACTTTGGGAGGGACCCAGAATCTGCCCAAACGCTCTGGACCCTCAATACCACATCCCTGAGGTGGTCACGTCACTCCTCCCAGATGGGACTTCCTGGCTCCATCTTCCAGATGGTTCCAATCAAGGAGCTGGCATTGGACCAAGGGAAGCCCCTCCCCGAAGAGGAAGCCAAAGCCAACCACCCTCCCCCAGGCTCCATACGGAGGAGGGGCTTTACTGAGACTCCCGACAGTCCTGAGTCCCTAAGCAAAAGCGCCGTTCCCAGAATCTCATCCGATTCACCCCACCCACTCCTGCCTAGGCGCCCAGCTCTGCCTCTCTCTGGGGTCCTCACTGCCCACCGCCCAACCCAGACCTCTCCTCCCTCACCCTCCCCACTGACCCTCACTCCTCCTCTGTCGACCCAAATTTCAATTCTTTTCTGGTCAAATCCAGTTCCCAAAAGCCCACCTTTGACTCAGGTAACACACCAGCTCATTGCCACACCTCCTCCAACCCAGCTTTGGCCACAGACGCACCTCCTGCACCCGCAGCACCCCAACGCACACTGGGGTCACTCCCAGGGTCCTGGGATCTGTGGCCACGTCAGGCACTCTGACGGTTCCTTGCAGCCAAAAACTCACAAGCCCAGCCTCACCCAAAGCCGCCCACTCTGGTTCGCTTACTCCTTCTCAGCCTCCTGTGGGCTCCATTTCTCTGTGTGCCCTTAAATCGCCTTCCCTTCTCTTCCCCCAGAAGCTCAACCATCCTCTCGCTGGCATCCCCTTCCCCCCAGTTTTCTGATCAGACATGGGCTTGCCTCTGCCTCATTCCCCTCACCCCCCACGTCCAACTTTTAACAAAACATCTCTGCTTCTGCTGTCTTAGTTTTGGCAACAACCTCTCAACAGGTGATGCCACCCACCTCAGCCCTGGGGAGCACTGACTTGTCTATCTCATGAACTCCAACTTGTCCCTTCCTCCAGGAAGCCCTCCCTGATTCCCTTCCATGGAGCAGAGGGTTTCTCTGCCTTTCACGGCAGCAGGAAAGGAAGGATGGAGGCCAGCTGGACCCTTCCAGGGCCTAGTTATGTCTCAGGGGCTGCCAAGAAGCCGCCCTCCCTCCTCCCAGGCCCCTTCCCCATGACCAGTTTGGTACCTCTCTCACACTGAGGCCCCATGAAGCCGTACACACAGGCGCAGTGGTTTGGCCCGATGCAGCGGCCCCCGTTGTGGCAGCCGCGGTCACAGACAGCTATAGAGGGAGAGGGAAGGGTGGCCTGAGGTCCCAAACAAGGCTTTACCCAGAAATCACCACAATCTGACCCAGCCCCAGTGATAAGACTATGACAGTGAGTGTGTCCCCTGCAGTTCTTGGTCCCAGAAGAGTGAACCATGGGCAGTGGGCAGGTGGCAGCAGAGACCTTCCCCCTGGGATCTCAGCCAGGTGTGCGTGGGGGATACTCACGCTGCCCGCACACAGTGCCCGTGTAGCCCCTCTGGCACAGGCAGGACTCCCCTCGGCAGCTGCCCCCATTCATGCAGCTCACACTGCACCCTGACCCTAGGGATCAGGAGGAGAGACACACAATAGGTTGATGACAGGCCCCATGACACACATGCAAGGCAGGAGGACTCAGTGTGTCCGGCAGGCTCTGGTCCTTCAGCAAAACCTGCCTGGGCTCCCAGAGGCATCCAGACACCTCTGACCTTCTCCTCCCACCCTGAGGGGCATCCCCCACTTACCTTGGCTCACCCCGCAGCTGGGGGCCAGCTTCCCGTCGGCGCAGGCACACAGATTGGGTCGGGAGCAGAAGCCCTCGCCACAGGTGTGCCTACAGACAGCTGACAGGGCAGAGAGGGCAAGAGTCAGGACCAGGGACCAAATCCTGTGGCATCCTCACCCCGTCGGTGCCCGGCCGAGGCGGCAGGCTTCTGCCGCAGCTACTGGGAGGGATGCTCTTTGGGCCAGAACTGCCGAGAGACAAGGATAAAGGCAGAGCTACCGGAGAGCTGGCTGCTGGCTGGGGGGCTCTCCAAGGGAGAGGAGGCAGATGCTAGAGACTGCGGGGACAGACGGAGACAGAAAGACGTAGATGGAGGAGAGAGACAGAAACAGAGAGATTGAGAGACAGAGACACACAGGAATTGAGAGAGGGGAGGCACAAACGGAGACAGATTGAAAGAAAAAGGGAGAGATGGGGTAGAGACTGGGAGAGAAAGAGAAAGACTGAGAGAGAAAGGGAAAGCTAGAGAGATGAGAAATGAAAATACAGAGGGACAGAGAGAGACAGACAGATGGATAGGCAGACAGATATGGGGAGGTTGTAAACGAACTTGGCAGGGTGGCCTGGGAGCCTGAGGGCATCAGCGAGGGCCATTTCTGTAGTTCGGCTACACTCCCCCAGCCCAGGCCACCTGTACATAGGGTCGGACTTGCGGGCAAGTAGGAGAATTGCGCCAATGCCCCCCATCTGCACCCCTACGTCACATGGCAGTGGCACTCACGTATGACACACTGGCTCCTGCCGGGCAGCGTCCTCCAGCCTGGGCAGCAGTAGGCGTGGAAGCGAGAGCCACACACATTAGGCCTTGGGGAGAATATGGCATGTCTGGTGATTCCCTGTTTATCTAGATGTCCCCTGGGGCTTGTCCCCTCCCACCCAGAAGGACAACCGAACCCAGCCCACACCCGAGGGGCCTCTCAGCATCCTCGGGACCACGCACCCCTGCAAGATGCCTGGGCTGCCACGCCTACGCACACGTCCAGAACCTGCAGGCTCCACGGCCCCGTCCCAGTGGCCCCGCACACCCGCCACAAACGACAGGGCAGTCCAGGCCAGCAGGAGCCGAGCCAGGGGTCCCCAGGCCATGATGAGGGCACCAGCCCCTCTCCTTGTCAAGCACAGACCCTCCAGAACCATGACGTGTCCCTCGGAGGCTGTGGACAGGAAGCAGAGTGAACTCCAGCAGAAGTCCTTGGCCATGGGGCACCCAGGAGAACCAGGAGCAGCGGGACAGCGGCCCAGGGCCTGCGGGAGCCCAAGGAGGCATCCAACCCCAACCCAGAGGCAGGTGAACAGTCAGAGGAGGCTTCTTGGAGGAGATGTGATGGCTCAGAGATAGAGTTAGCCAAGAGAAACGTGCTGGGGCAAGGAGTCACAGTGAGGCCAGAGGGAACGAGGGCATGGAGCGCTGAATTGAGGGGAGAGAGGGCCCAGGGAGCCAGTGTTGCAAGAGTGCATAGCTGTGTAATGGAGCTGCCACTTATAGGTCAAGGGCAATGGAGAGCCCTTAAAGTGCTTTAAGTAGGAAGAACAAGGGCAGACATGGTGTTGGATGGTGTAGGAGCCGCGGAAGAAGCGTGCAGAGCAGGAAGTTGGGCAGACATTCGCATGAGAGAGGGCAGAGGAGAGGATCTCATTGATAACGAGGAGGTGGGGTACAGAGGAGTTCCCCGGGTGGGAGGCTTGAGGGGACTCCCAGAATTGTCTGGGAGGGCTGAATGGGGAGGGGAAGGTTGGTGGTAAGTCCAGGAGAGGCAGCTGGACCTTCTGGGCAGGGGTACCGGGCAGAGGTGGGGACTTCCCAGTGTGGAGCACATCCCTGGGCCCAACAGAGGAAGGTCAGCTTGTGTGCCCACTTCACAGAGGAACAAACGAAGACCATCACCTTGAGCAAGGGGCTGAGGAAGGATGGAAGCCCGGGCAGAAGGGAAGGAGGGGAAGCGGATCAGGGCACCGCCCGCCTCCAGGAGGTGGGTGATTGGCTCTCTCCAGACCAGGAAGGATGAGAGGGAGATGGGAACAGGGCCACTCCAGGTGGAAATGACCAGGCAAATTTTGAATACTTGGAGGAAAAAAGCTAGATCAAGTGGCCCGTTTGGGGGTGGGTGGGTGGCTTTCAGGTCCCACTTTCCGGATAAGGGAGGAGGACAATTGGACCTGGGTGAGGAGTACGCTGTGTGCCCTCGAGCAAGTAGCAGCCCGTCTCTGGGCCTTGGGATGACACGAGAGCCCAACCAGGTGGTCCCTCGGAGAAGGAAGGAGCCTTGTCAGCTCTGGCGGGGAGGCAGAGGAGAGTCGCCCGGCTGAGCGGGGGCATCCCCTTCTCGCTTTCAAGTTGTCCAGGCCGATCAGCACCTCAAGGACGCCTTCTCCAGGCAGCCTCGGGGACCGCTCAGCCTTCCTCCCGCTCGGGGCCGGCCTCGGGGGTCTCCGGTCTGGCCTGAACCGGGCCCCTAGCCCTGCCTCCGCGCCCCACGCCCCAGAGTTGGTCGAATGAATGAGCGGAGAAGGCGCGCGCGGCTGGGGCGGGAAGCCGGGCACGGGAAAGCATGGAGGGGGCGCGCGCCCCCGGAGTCCGCGGGCCGCGGTTTCCAGCCCGCAGGGCCGACGATGCAGGCCCGGGGCCGCCACCACACTCGTCTCCGCCCTCACCTGCGGGTCAGGGCCCGGCATGCGCCCCACCCCACACCCCCGCCCGCGCGGGTCCCCGCGCCCCCGGCGCAGCGCGGAGAGAGGAGGGGGCTGGGCCCGGGCTGCGGGCTACAGACAAAGGAATCCCCTCCCCCTCCCCGCTCCGGCCCCCTCCTCCCGCTCCAGCTCCCCCAACCCCTGCCCTGCAGTCCCTATAGCCCGCCGCCCTGCCCGCGCTTCCCCTACCTGCGAGCCGGCGCGCGTGGCGGCGGGCACCACGAGAGGACGCGCGGGGCTCTGCGGCGCCGGGGACCCGGGGCAGGAACGCGAAGCGGAGAGGCCGACCCCGCCGCGTTCCTGGCCCAGAGCTGCCACTCTGGGGGGGTTGGGAACGGGAGGAGTTGGGGGATGGCGCGTTTGCACCTCGAAGCTCCCTGGGCGGGGGCCCGGGTCTGGATCCTGAGCTGGGGGAGGGGCTGAGCTGGGGAGGGCCTGGGGCTCCGGGGAAACTCCTAGGGGCTGGAGAAATGGAAGGGAGCTCAGAGCCGGGGCTGGGGCTGAGATGCGGCGTGCGGGGGCTCCGGGGCCGTGGAGCGGGGACTGTGTTTTCAGAGAGAACTTGGCTCCGATTTGGGGTGGGCTGGAAGAGAGCCAAGCCGAGAGGTCCCAGGACTCACCTAGGAGGCCCTTCTAGGTCCTCCCAAGCTGCCTCCCCCTCCCTCGGGTTAGAAGAATTCCAAGGGTGACGTTGGAACTCACCTGGCTCTGGAACCTGGATTTACGATCCAAAGGCCCCTAAAAATGTAGACAAAAAACACTGGGCAAAGATGTGTTTCCTGGGGGGAAAGTCCGTATATTTGCATCCGATTGTCAAGACGAGTTTAGGAATCCGTTCTACTTTTTGAGTCTAGGGGCCAGACTTCAAACTGGAGTCTACATCCCGAGCAAAAGTTTCTAGCGTTTTCCACCACTCTCCCACCTTTAAAAACGGACACCACCAGTGACCCTAAATATGGAAATCCTTCAGAAGCTGTCAGTTGGACCTGAAGCTGTTATTTCCACTCAGCAAACTCCTATGCATCTGGCAAAGCCCAGTTCAAAATTCCTGTCTCCACCCCCAAATTGTTAGTTTATTCTGTTGAATTTCCAGAGCTGATTGTGCTGGTCATGTCTCCATCATAGCATTTCTGGAATGTACTAAATAAGTAACAAATAATAATTTGAGCTAATATTTATTGGGTGCTTATGTGCCGCACTTGGTGCTAAGTGTTGTGTACATATTATCTCATTTAATCACCAAACATCCTTGTGAGGGAGACACTCTTAGAACCTCCCAGTGTGGGTCCCAGGAGACAGACCTGGACTCTGACCTTCCGGGGCGGGAGAGGACCCCAGGAGGAGGGAGGAAAGGAGGCTCTGCCTGGGGATGGGGAAGGCTCCGGAGATGAAGGAGAAGCAGAAAAGCAGAGGAAAGAGCACAGGCAAGGTCCTGGAGACAAGAGGGTTTGGAACATGCAGCAGCTGAGCGAGGCTGGAGCTGTGGGAGAAGGGAGAAAGGAAAGAGGGAGGTCGGAGGGGTGAGCAGGAGCCAGGAGCACCCAGGAGCCTGCAGCAGGCGCCCCCCACCTCTGAGGGGAGCCAGGGTAGGCTCCCAGAAAGGGGAGTCACTCCAGAGGCTGTACTGTGGGGTCTAGATCTGGGGAGCAGCAAGAGCTCCAGGGCTGGGCTGGGGGAGTGTGAGGCAGAGGGAACTTTCAGGGACAAGATTTGGGGCATCCTAGCCAAGGGAGGTTCCTGGAGCCTGCGAGAAGGTGCAGGAGGGATGCTGGGCATGGGGAGGGTGGACTAGGGAAAACTCCAGGATCATTGGAACAGCAGTGACAAGAGGTGTGGCATTCCAGTGTGTGAGGGCCCAGTGGCCATAGTGGATGGATCTGCTTCCAGGGACACCTCTGTCACTCCTTCCTGGGCTCTTTTGACAAGGTTCACCTGGTCCGTTCGTTAGTCAGCAAGTATCTTCCACTCTGAAGCACCGGGACAGGCTCTGGCTGCCCCAGAAGCAAGGCAGCAGGTGTGCGGAGGGTGGAGAGGGACGGATCACACCAGGGACGCGACATGACCAGCGCTGTGATGTCTAAGCCCAGCAGTGATTCTGTTCTAGAGTTATCCCCGTCTGCTCTGTGGAAGCGCGTACAGAAGGACCCCATCGGTTGTGGGGAGACAGAGGAGGTTTGGCGCTCTCGGAAGTCCCTGCACACAGGATCTGCAGCAGAGCAAGCACTTCTCCGGTCATCACGTTCCCTCTACTGTCACAGCCTTGTCTCCCAGTGGCGCCACTGCCTGGGTCAGTTAACTGCTGCCCTTCACGGATGTGGTCACACTGGAGTGCTACCTATGCAGTCACTCCTTGACATCACCTGTCGTGAAGGGACAGCTAGACTCTCACCCAGAACTGTCACAAGGGCAGAGCATGTCACACAGTCTCCCCATCAATGTTGAGTCATCACCAAGTTTCTATTACAGGGTGACCCATCACTGTCACCCACTGCTGTGACCCTTTCATTGCCACCCGTTAACAGGACACCTTGCTCTTTCCGGTTACTCCACTGCCCGTGACATTCATGTTGTCTCCTGTCACCTTTATACCTTCACCTCGCTGTGACTCTGTTACCCATTACCGACTGTACGTGGCCCAGAGCATCAGGATTCTTAAACTGCAAGCAACAGAAAGAACTTTTGGTTGCATGCAGATTTCCCGGGAGACTGGAGACCCTATCCTGGGAGTTCTTCAACCAGCAGAGTCACCCCCAAATCACCCGCAGATCTGGTCCCAGTAAGACGTCTTCCATTCCCTCTCTGCTCCCTGAGCTCAGATGGTACTCGATGATCCTGAATGCTAGAAACCAGAGCCACCCAAGGCAAAACGCCATCCTAGGGATCCCACTTTCTGACGCCAGCCTCCATCAAAGTTCGGGGCAGAGGCGCCTGCCTGGAGGAATGTGGGGGTGTATGAACCCCCTTGCTGTGAGACGCCTGGGAAAACCCATGTCTTGAAGTTCTGTTGTGGATCCACCTCATGAAGAGGTACTTTACAGATGGAGGAAAAGGACACCTGAATCGCCTGATGGCCAAATGGATGGCGAGATTCTGCGTGCTGCGTTCTTCCTAGCTTGTCATCTGTCACCATTCCACCTCACCACCTCCCTACTGTCACCCATCACTGTTACAGACTGTCTTATTGTCATCATCTCATTGCAGTTGTCTTTCGGCTGTCACCGGTCACTTGTACACATTGTCCCTTTATTATTTTTTGTCACCATATCACAACCTCCTTACCAACATTACACCAATTCTTAGGATTTGCTTAAAAATTACAATATCACCTGTTGCTGTCACACTGGCTCCTCATTGTCATCTGTTGCTGTCACACTGGCTCTCCATTATCCCCCGTTCCTATTAATTGTCACCTGTCCATGTCGCATTGCCATACCATTCATATTCCCATGAGCACCCCTACACTGCTGTCATCCTGTTAAGGTCGTAGTGAATGAATCTCTGAGTCACTCTAGCTCCTGGCCTCTGCTTACTCCTCTGTGCAGTTCTGGAGTCCCTTCTGTGTATGGGACTCAACTGTGTGTGTCCTGGGCCAGGAGAATCTCAAATGTCCATTAGCATAGGCCTGAGGACGGATGGAGACAGGGCAGGCAGAGTGTGCTTAGGAGCATAGGGCCGGGGCTGGGGACAAAGAGACATGAGAGGGGGTGGAGAATGCCTGCAACTTGTGCTGTGTGGGGTATGCTTGCCCTGCCTGGGCCAAGTGCCCCGGCGACAGAGCTCTCTTTGTCTGAGCACAGGAAGCAGCAGAGCCAGGAGGAGGGAGCACATGGGCAGAGAGTTTGGCCGGATGCCTAGGGAAGAGACTGGGGAGTGGCGGGTCCTAGAGATCCCAGGAAGTCCCTAAGAAGGTCAGGCCTGGGTTGGGAGGGGCAGAGAGAGCAGCTGGAACTTGAGGACTTACCCATCCAGTTGTCCCCCAGCCCTCCCCAGTTCGCAGAGTGCTCCCTGTACGCCCGGCTGGACCCTCACAGCAAAGCCCCAGGGCAGGCTCTGCTGTCTTCCCCATTATACAGATGGGGAAAATCGAGGCGCAGAGCCCCTAAGTCACGCACCCTGGCCCCACAGCCAGTAAAGAACACAAGCAGATCTGAACCCAGATCACAAAGTCCCAAACCTCGGTCTCCTGGGCAGGAGGAGGTAGCAGAAGCCACTGTCTCTCCGATCCGTACACATATATGCTTTTTTTTTTTAACAGTAATCACAGGTGTCACCACCTATATATGTTATTGTGTCCTTGCTTTTTTCCCTCTTTGTAAAAATTTGTTTTACTTGTAAACTAAAGTACCTCTCAATGACTTTTTTTTGGCTGGTTTTTAAAATTAAGGTAAAATTCACTAACATAAAATTAACCATTTTTAAATGCACAGTTCAGTGGCGTTTAGTACATTCAGTTTGTGCACCCATCACCTCTATCTAGTTCCGAGACACTTTCGTCACCACAAAACAAAACCCCGTACCCATCACCCGCTTCCCGCAGCCCCTGGCAACCACTAATCGACTTTCTGTCTCTGTGGATTTGCCTGTTCTGGACACTTCATGTAAATGGATTATACAATATGTGGCCTGTGGTGCCTGGCTTCTTTCACTACACATAATGATTTCGACGTTCATCCACGTTGTAGCGTGTCTCAGTGCCTCCTGCCTTTTCATGGCTGAGTAATATTCCGGTGTGTGGATAGACCACCCGTCTGTGTATCTGTTCACCAGCTGATAGGCATTTGGGTTGGTTCCACTGAACAGTGCTGCTCTGGATGGACTTGTTCTTTTCACTTCTTGAGACATCTTGGCACTGTTTCTGTGTTAGTCTGGAGAGAACTTGCTCATTCTTGTTTATGTCTGTGGAGGACTCCATTGGGTGAGCTGAACTGCAATTTATTCCCTAGTCACCTACGTTTGTAATTTCAGACAGTGCTCCAGGAAATATCCCAGTACAGGCGTCATCTCACGCTAGATATCATGCAGAGTTTTTTGGAAATATTTTGTTATGGAAAACGTCAAACATATGCAAAAGTAGACAGAATATACAGCCAGTAGTGAACCTCCACGAACCCCTCATTCAGCTTTAATAATTATTAACGGACGATCACTCTTGTCACCTCCCCTCCAATCAGCCTGTCTGCCGAAGTTACAATGGACAGAGTGGAGAAGCCTGGACAGAGAGACAACTCCCAGCATTTTCAGCCACTGGAGAGCACAAGCCCAGGATGCAAAAGGGACAGCTGTCCCAGGTGACTTCTATGAAGCCAGAGTGACAGGAAGAACAGGAACAGCACATTCACAAGAGCATGGCAAGGAGCTCTGCGGAAAGCATTAAGAGTCATCCGGGGGCTGCAGACATGGCTTAACCATCATGTGGTCCAGCTGTCACTCAACTCAGGGGAAGGAAGGATGGCCACTGATGACAACAAAACTGCTGGCCAAGAGGGGAGGTGGAAGAAATACTGCACCTCAAAGCCACTTGGAGGTCAAAGGCAGGGACCTCCAAATGGAGAGCACTTCCCGGCACTCCAAGAACAAGCAGAGCCATACAACAGTGATGGCCGAACATTTCCTCAGCTGAAGACAGACCTGTGTTTCTGAAAGGAAGACTCCCAACTCTCAGACTCACCTCCTGACGGAGGGGACCTGCCACATCCAGAAGGTCACGGATTGCAGGATCAAGAGGAAGTCCTAGGAGAGTGTTCTCATCTGTGACCACCAGAAGCCAGAAGGCAACAGGGGACCACTCTGCATTTTTGCAAGGCAAAGAGCTGTGATGCCAGTGAGATGCTGCCTCACACCCACTAGGATGGCTCTTATTTAAAAAAAAAAAAGGGAAATAAAGAGCCTTGGTGAGAATGAGGAGATATTGGAACCCTGGACATTGCTGGTGGGAATGTAAAAGGGTGCAGCTGCTGCGGAAAACAGTCTAGAGGGTCCTCAAGAAATTAGAAATAGAATTACCGTATTATCCAGCAATTCTACTTCTAGGTATATGCCCAAAAGAAGTGAAACCAGGGTATTGAAAAATATTTTCACACCCATGTTTATAGCAACATTATTCACAATAGCCAAAAGACGTAAGCAATCCAAGCGTCCATCTACAGATGAATCGATAAACACGGTGTGGTCCATCCACACAACTGAATAGTGTTTAACTTTAAAAAGGGGATTCTGACGCAGGCCACGACCTGTGTGAACCTTGAGGACCTTATGCTCAGTGAAATAAGCCAGACACAAAGGGGCAAACACTGTGTGATGCCACTCATAAGAGGTCCCTAGAGGCATCAGATTCGTAGACAGAAGGTAGTTGGTGGGAGCCAGAGGCTGGGGGTGGGGGAGGATGGGGAGTTAGCGTTTGATGGGGACAGAGTGTTGGTTTGTGAAGATGAGAAAGTTCTGGAAATGGATGGTGGAGATGGGTGCACTGCATCTAGAATGTACTTAATGCCACCAAATTGTACACTTTAAAATTACTAAGTAATCATTTCACAATATATATGTGTATCAAGTCATCACATTGTCAATTATTTCTCAATGCAGTTGGGAAAAAATTTAAGAATTTAATGTTTTTGTTACTTAAGATGGTAAATTTTATGTTATGCGGATTTTACCACAATTTTTTTTTTTAACATAGAGGCCGCAGTCTCGCATCTGGGCTCGTCTGAGGCCAGCGGTCTCCCCAGCAGCATCCCCTGCCTCCTGACCTACGCCCTCTGTCTCCAGCCCGAGCGGCTGGGAGGGCCTTATTCCTCCCCATTGTTCCTCAGGGCAGTCAGAAATATGACGTCTGGCTAGGTTCACTGAGTGCTCAAAAGTTTTCTTGGTTTTTCTTTCCTCTCTTAACGGAGAGAAAGTCTGGGTGCTGGCTGCCAGTCGAGCATCTTCTCTACTTCTGACAGTTCCGTCGCTCCGAAGTCGTAATCCTCTCTCTGTCTCCGGGAAGGGCAGACCGGGCCGCTGGTTTCTGGGAGACATTTGGGACGGCAGGGCCAGTTGTGTCTGAAACATGGGGCTTTGGATGCCGAAGCGATGGTCACATGGCATCTGTCAGATGCCTTCTGCCTACTGACCTGCTGGAAGCTTCTTCTCAGGTTGGAGAGTGTATGAGTTTTCCATGGCCACTATAGTAAATGACCACAAACTTGGTGGCTTAGAAAACACACATTTATTCTCTTGCAGCTCTGAACGTCAGAAGTCTGAAATGTCTTTCACCGAGCTCACCTCCAGGAGTTGGCAGGGCTGGTTTACTCTGGAGGCTGCAGGGGAGGAGCCATTGCTCACCTCTTCCAGCTTCTAGAGGACACCCACATTCCTTGGATCATGACCCCTTTCTCCATCTTCAAAGCCAGCAGTGTGGCACCTTCCATCCCTCTCTGACCCTCCTGCCTACCTCTTATAAGGACCCTTGTGATGACACTGGGTCCCTCTGGCAATCCAGGCCAATCTCCTAATCGCCTCCAGATCATTAAGTTAATCCGATCTGCAAATATGTCTGCATGTCAGGTAACATAGTCACAGGTGCCGGGGATTGGGCTGTGGGCATCTCCGAGGTGCGTATGCGTTATTGAGCCTACCCTGTTGTGACTTTCCCTGATGGAGAAGAAACTTCACTATCAGCTCCAGAGGGATGAGCAAGACACGGGGCTCGAGCTGTGTCTCTCAACCTCCAGACCTCGGTTCTCTCATTCTCCAAATAGGAAAGAAAATCTCTCTTCTGGTCATTTTCCTGGGAAAATGAGGTGGGGTCAGGCCGAACAAATTATGCAATGGCCACATGACAGCCCAACACACAGGCGCCCAGTGACTCAGGCCTGAGGTCATCATCCATTTCTGCAACAACCATTATTAAGCACCTACTATGTATCAGGCACTGGGGACTGGAAGGCAAGCAGAAACAGACTTGAGACCTGGCCCCCTGCAGTGTATCAAAGTGTCTGGGGGATGTTCATTCGACTGACATTTATTGAGTGCCTACTGTATACCAGACACTGTTTTAGGTGCTGGGTGGGGAGACACAGCAACAAGAAAAGCAAACATCCCCAGAACTCACATTTGAATGGTGGTGTCGCAGAAGGGCCAGATGTAGGTGGGGGAGTCTGCGGAGGCTTCTCCAAGGTGGTAGCACTTGCTCTGAGATCGGCCAGACAAGGAGGAGTTAAGCCGAGAGAAAAGATGGAAAAAGCATCCCAATGAGAGGGAACAGCATGTGTAAAGGCCCTGAGTAAGTCGAACGACTGGAGTACGAGGACCAAAGGGAGACCAGTGACAGATAGGACAGAGCAGTCTGGGGAGACTGCTCGATATTTTAAGAACTACAAGTGGATTCTGCAAAGATCGGGACCACTGGGCCAGGCATGGGTTAGTCCTGCTGCAGGAGGAAAGACCTGGGCACACAACCCCAGCCCTGACATCGCACTCATTTCTCTGGGGCTCCAGCATCTGCCCAGCCTGTCTCCCTAGGGTCCCATCCATCCCCCAGCTACAGTCAGAGTTTCTACTTGCAGCTTTCTGCCTTGCCCTCCAAATCTTGAGAATGCCATTAGGTCAGTCAATATCTGTTAGGCACCTACAGTGTGCCAGGTGCTCTGCATTCATTATCATGTTGAGTTCCCTCAGTAATCCTACAACTAAGGTATGAAGCCCAGGGTCAGACGTGAAGACGGAGGCCCAAGGAGACAGTCAGTGAAGTGCAGACTGTTGGACTCAGAAGCTCAAGCATCACTGACTCTGAGATGACACACATCTGCTAGGGTGTCCCTGAGGTCCTCTGTGAACACTCATTGAATTAATTAGTGGATGAGCGATTGAGTGAATGGTAAGCAAGGCCAGTATGGCTGGGGGGAAGGAGAGGAAGTTGCCTGTGAGAGGTGAGCAGGACTCAGATTGAGAGAGGCCTTGAAAGCCAAACCCGGGAGTATGGACGTGACCTGGTGGTAGCTGGGATCCATGGAAGATTCTAGGCAGAAAGCCACACAATCTGATTTGTTCCGTTTGGACCAAGTTGTCAAGAGGATGGAGTTAATTGAGTCTGTCACTAGGGGGCGCTCGAGTCTTCCTATAGGTTGTCTTTCATTGCTGCACTGCCCAGAGTGTGGGTCACTGGCCAGAGGAGGGTTTAAGCACTTGAAATGTGTCCAGTCCGACTCAAGGTATAAGTGTAAAATACACACTGAATTCTGAAGACTTTGTAAGAGAAAAAGAGTATAACATGCCTCGTTAATGCTCCTTAAAACATCAATGACATGATGAAATGATATTTTGGGCACATTGGGCTAAATAAATTACATTATAAATTACATAAAATTATTAAAATTTCATCTGTTTCTTTTTATACTTTTATAATGTGGTTAAGATTGTATACATGGGTCACATTATATTTCTATGGGACAGTGCTGGCTTAGAGAAGAGTTACAATTTTCACCTGCTGTGAAGGGGAAACTAACCTTTCTTTGTCTCTTATTTCCTCTTAAATCAGTCATCCTAGAAGGTAACCATCTACCGTGCTTCCTGCAAGGTTGTTCCCCTTGCTCATTGAATAAAAGTACATAGACATAAATAAATAGAGCAACAAATAGAGACTTGGGATCACTGTTTTATAAATATGGAATTATATTGGATACATGTTCTTTTACCTAATGGAAAATACTCAGACTGCTCGCTAAGGTCCTAATTCACTTTTTTTAATCGCTTGATAATCTTGCACAGTGTAGATGAACCAGAATCTATTCAACCACATTTCCTCTGACAGGCTTCACTCGGTTTACAGGTTTTATTTCCTCTGCTACTAAAAAAGAAAAGCACACAGAAATGCTGCCATATTTTTATACCTGTTCCATATGTGCTGATGAGTTTGTTTCTTTCTTTTTTGTGGTAAATAATTTTTTTTAATTTTGATTATAGTTGACATACAATATTTATATTAGTTTCGGGTGTACAACAAGGTGATTAGACAATTAAATAATATACTTTATGAAGTGATCACTCTGATAAGTCTAGTACTCATCCGACACCATACATAGTTATTCCAATATTATTGATTATACTCCCTATGCTCTACTGTACACCCCCATGACTGTTTTTATAACCAGCAATTTGTACTTCTTAATCCTTTCACCTTTTCCACCCGTCCCCCTAACACCCCTCTCATCTGGCGACTACCAATTTGCTCTCTGTATCTGTGATTTTATTTTTGTTTTGTTTGTTTGTTTATTTTATTTTCGGATTCCATGTGTAAGAGATATCACACATTATTTGTCTTTCTCTGCCTGACTGTGATTTTATTTCTAAGAGAACGATTTCTAGGAATGAGATTACTGGGTGAAGGGCTTATGTCTTTTTCATTTTCATCAATAGCGTCAGGTTGTAGATAGAATGGGTCGATTCTAAAGTTTACACAGAAAGGCAACGACCTAGAAAAGCCAACACAATACTGAAAAAAAACAAAACAAAACAAGACTTTCCACAAATTCACAGTAATCAAGACAGTGTGAGATTAGCAAAAGAAAAAAAAATAGACACATAGATCAATGAAACAGAACAGAGAGCCCAGAAATAGACCCAGATAAATATAGTCAATTGATCTTCCACAGCAGAGGAGCATTGGTAACTTAATGGAGAGAGGACAATCTTTTCAACAGATGGTGCTAGAAGAGTTGGAATTCCATATGCAAAAATAAATAAATAAATAAAATAATCTAGACATAGACCTTATACTTTTCACAAAAATGAACCCAAAATGGATCATAACGAGTTACCTAGAACAGGCAAATTTACAGAGACGGAAAGTAGAATAGAGCTTACCACAGGCTAGGGAGGAGGGGAGTGGGGAGTTGTTGTTAAATGGATACTGTTTCTCTTAGGGTTCTGGAAATAATGTCAACTATGATTAAAAATAAATTTTTTAAAGTCCTGGAAATAGGTAGCAGTGATGGTTGCAGGACATTGTGAATGTACTCAATGCCTCTTAATTGTACCCTTAAAAATTATTAAAGTGGTAAATCGTGTTTTATATGCATTTTAGCACACACGCAAGGGATTATAGAGGTAGATGTAAGACACAAAACAATAAAGCTTCTAGGAGGAAACATAGGTAGGAGAAAATCTAGGTGACGTTGGATTTGGTAATGGGTTTTTACATACAACATCAAAGGCATAATCCATGAAAGAAAAAAATTGATGATGAACTTTAAGATTAAACACTTTTGCTCTGCAAAAGATGCTGTCGAGAAGATGAAATGATAAGTCACAGACTGGAAGAAAATATTTACAGAACACATCTGAAAAAAGATTTGTATCCAAAATAGATGTTGCTAAGATAGTGTTCAAACCCTTTTGGAGAGCACAACCACACCGATGAGCGATTCACAAGTGTCTTTTTCCCTACAGCCTCACAAGCAATAGTGTTGTCACTTTTAAAAATTTTTGCCAGTCTGAAAAAGTGGTATCTCTTTATTATCTCAATTTTCATTTCCTGACACCCAGCCCATTTGAGCATCTTTTCATATGGTTTTGGTGACTTGAATTTACTTTTCTGTGTACTGCTTTCACATTCTTTGTCCCTTTTTTCCCCTTGGATTGTCTTTTTCTCAATTTGTACGTGCTCTTTGTCATTTGAATTATTGACTTCAAAATTTGTGGTATGTTTTGTCACCCAGAGTTTCCAGTATTGCTTAGGAAAAGTCTCTTTTGTCCTCAGGTCGTATGTGTAGTCACTTAGATTTCCTAGCAAGATTTCTATTCTTTTATATTTGAGTATTGTATCTACCCGGAATATATTTGAATATATTTTTGTTTAATTCATCAGCAGAGGGTCTACCCGTCTTTTTTTTTTTTTAATTTTTAAAAGGTTAATACATTTGTCTTTATTTTCTAAGGCAGGAAATTGGGCTCAAAGTTTTGAATAGTTTTCAAGGGTCCACCTGTCTTTTGGATGGATATTCATGGTTGGGCCAACACCACTTTAAAAGTAAATCACCTTCTTCCCTGGAAATTAAAATGCCACTTTTTTCACATGTAGATATTCGTATATCCTGGGATATGGTCGTGGATGTTAATTCTTTTCTTATTCATCTATTTAATGATCCATTTTAAACTTCATCAATTGAATTACCTTCCTCTTCCTTGTTACATTTGTCTTGGCTATACTTTCATATAATTTTTATCCAATTCAAGAAAAATAATTATCCCTTCTCCGTGGAGATGTTGAATGTAATTGCATTAAAGTCAGAAATTAATTTGTGAGTAATTTTATATTTTATCAACGTTGACCCATCAAAGATATGGTGTGTTTTTCTATTGCTTCAGATTTTGCTTTATCCCTTCAATGAAATTTTATAATTTTGTATTGTATCTGTGCCATTTTCACTAAACTTATTCACAGGTAATTTAGAGTTTGACGGGAAGGTAGGGAGTAAGGTGGGGTGTGGTTATGGGAGGGATTATGGGGGGATCATTGCCTCTTTTTTCGTTTATTTCCTTTATCCATTCCATTCTAGAATCCCAACCATCCTAGAGAGTTTGGTGTGTATCTTTTTCTTTGTTTCTGACTCTGGAAGATGTTGTTTGTCTTATGTGCACGTGTTTTTCATTTATCTACGTGGTTTTGAGTTATCCCTAGCTCTTATTTCTTCTTTTCTCTATTGGCATTTTGTTTCTTGCTTAAATCAGAATCTTCATGTGTTTACTTATTTTTCTTGAGCTATAATTCACGTACCATAAAATTCATCCCTTTTAAAATGTACAGCTCAGTGGTTTCTACTAACTTCACAAGGTTGTGCAACTATCACCTTAATCTAATTCCGGAACATTTTTATCAGCCCCAAAAGAAAGCTCAAACCCCTTAGTAGTCACCCTTCACGCCCTCTTCCCATCGCCCCTGGCAATCAGTAATCTGCTTTCTGTTTCTATGCGTTTGCTTATTGTGGACATTTCATATAAATTGAATTGTATGGTATGTGACTTCTACATCTGGCTTCTTTCACTCACTATATGATTTTCCAAGTTCATCCACATTGTAGCATGTGTTAGTGTTTCATGGCCTTATTTTACCATATGGAGGAATGAACATTTTATTATCTATCATCAGTTGATAGACATTTGGGTCGTTTTCTCTTTTGGGCTATCATGAGGAACTTGGTTAGGAAGAGCCATCCAGGTTGCTTCATGCAAGCCAAATCTGTTACCCCCAGCTGCTCACAGGACTCTTGCCTGTATATTGCCCACCCCTCTGTCCAGCAACGGACCCCAGGACCCTCCAAATCCCCATCAAGCAAAATAATGATGCGGTGAATGTGACTGTCCCTCTTTTTTATTTTCTTCAATTTATTTTTTATTATAGTTTCAGGAATACGACATAATGATTCAACATTTACGTACCTTACGAAGTGATCGTCACAATAAGTCTAGCATACCCGCATATAGTTGTAACAGTTATCGTTGACTCTATGCCTTACGCTGTACACTACATCTCCATGACTTATTTTATAACTGGAAGTTTGTACCTCCTTATCTCCTTCCCCTTTTCCACTCATCTCTTCAACCACCTTTCCCCTCTGGCAACCATCAGTTTGTTCTCTGTATCTATGAGTTTGTTTCTGTTTTGTTTGTCCATTTGTTCTGGTTTTTAGATTCCACAAGTAAATAAAATCATATGGTATTCGTCCTTCTCTTTCTAACTTATTTCACTCAGCTAATACCCTCTAGGACCACCCATGTTGTTGCAAATGGCAAGATTTCATTCTTTTTTATGGCTGAATAATATTCCATTGCATATGTGTATCTTTTTTATTTTTATTTTTATTTATTTTTTCTTTTTTATTTTTCAGTTGTGGCAACCCTTGGTTGTCCTCACAGATTACGAAGACCTTGTCAGCTTACAATCCCTTATTTTTTTATTTTTTCGCCTACGGCACCTGTTCTTCCTAGGTGGTCTCCCATCCAAGTACTCACCAGGCCTGACCCTGCTTAGCTTCCAAGATCAGACGGGATCTCGCTTGTTCAGGGTAGCATGGCCGTAAACATCTTTTTATTTTTAAAACAGCAATCTGACACAATGTAATATGCTGCTAAATTTTACACCTGAAACTTACTGGATTTTGTTAACCAATGTCGCTATAAAAAAAAAAAGTGCAAGAGAAAACAAACAAAAAATAAAATAGCAATCTGGTCTTCCATGACTGATCTAATCAGTATACTGTATCTTCTGCTATTTCTCTGAAAATAATAATTGTGAAGTTATGTCGCATTTTTTTCTCCTTGCATTGTTTTGTTTTCCTGAATTATTTTTTCCTTATGTTTATTCTGCTCTCTGCCTCTCATTTTGGAGGTTTCCCTAAATCTTTTATTTGAGTATGTGGCACCAGGGCCAAAATGATTGAGGGTGGGGGTCATGTCAGTGGGGAGTATCATCGAAGGTGAACTTTCCCAGGGGTTTCCGCAAACGTCAGTATAGGTCTTTCCTCCAGAATATTTGGTTTCTCCAGAAAAGACACCCAGGCCCTGTGGAGAAGGAGTTGTGGGGAAGACCCTTGGGGTTCTCGGGGCCCAGCAGGGAAAGGGCTGGCAATCTCTCCAATACAGAAGCTCTCAGCTCATCCCTTGTTTTCAACATGGCGCCTCTTCCTCCTTCCTCATGCCTGGTACCTTCCAGGTGGAAGCTAATTTCATCAGAGAATCAACTTCCTACCCAGCAAGAAATTCCTGCCCATTATTTCTTCAAACACTGCCTGTTTCCTCAGTAGTCTTTATTGATAACAGATTTTTACTGAGCACCTAAGTAACAAGCTTCATTCTAGATACCGGCAATACAGCACTGAGCAAATCAGACACTCCATTCCACTTAGAGCTCGCCCATTCTAGTTCCTTCTGGAAACTTCTCTAGTGGAATACCTGGATTTATCCTTCATTTTTCTTAAAATTTTGTTCTCCCATAGTTCCCATATCTCATTAACTAGCCTTATATGTATATGGTTCTTTTTCTAACCACCTGTTTTTGTTTTATGATAGTAGACATTTTTCCATATCTATAAGTATAGACCTATTTCATCATTTTTTTCCCTAATAACCATATAGTATTCCATTATGTGACCATAGTATTACATACTTAACCAATAATCTTGTATTGAACATTTAGGTTGCTTCTGATTTCTTCTTCATATTATATAATATGTATATAGCTATATAACTACATAACTATACGCATACATATATGTTATATATAGCTATATATTACACACATATATCATATACAAATCTATTATATGTATGCAACATATGTATTATATATTCTACCTATGTTATATGTATATACATATGTATATACAGCTATATAAAATTCTTGCTAAAACTTTGATTAAGTAATTATTTTCTAAGAATTGAATCCTAAAAGAAAAATTTCTGGGTCAAAGGCCATTTATTAAACTTTTGGATACCTGTTGTCAGTTGCCTTCTAGAAACATCTTTCTCCAAATGGGCTAAGGAGGGCTCCAGCAAGTGACTCTCCCCCCGGGATCCTCGAAGTCAAATACCATCTTGGGGAGATAAGTTAATGAAAAATCACGTGCAGCGGCGAAACTGGTCGTGAGAACAGCCCAAGTGTCACGAACACTGCGTCTGTGGCCCCAAACAGGAAGGAAGGGGTGGGAGGGCGGGCGTGGGCTGGAAGACCATGGGCCTAGGTTGCTGACACACAAGAAACCATCGTCCTGGAACCCAGGAAAAGAGCAAAGAACTCTGGCTGGAATTAGGGGGCCCAGCCAAAGCCTGGGAATCTGCTCCAATGGGCTCCGCCCCTTCTTGCGCCACTCATAAACCAGATGCCTGGGTCGCCCCATGTCTGGGGCTTTAGTCTGGGTGCAGACATGGGCCCCTGAGTCTGGGGCGCTGGGCAGGCTAGATGGGATGCCTACCCCATCACTATACAGCTCTGGGCTCTCAGGTTTAATCTGAGTTTTTTATTTATTTATTTTTTTAATTGCTGTCATCTTTATTTTTCACAAGAGCAAACTTTGGGGTGCAGAGAAGTTGAATAACATGTCCTAGGCGGCCTAGATGGCAGAGCTGGAGCTTGAACTCTGTCCTGTGACCCTGCAGCCCATTAGCTCAATTCCTGTGTGCTCCTGCCTCTTGGGGGTGGGGCACAGCTTTTTGCAATTTACACAAAAGCATCCTACGTCATAGCAGGGGCTTCCTGCGCCTTTGAGGGAGCTTAAATACATCGTAAGTATAGTACGGTTCTCGAACAATGCAGGGGTTAGGGATGCTGACACCCATGCAGTCAAAAATCCACATGTAACTTTTGACTCCCTAAAAATTTACGTATTTACTAATAGCCTATTGTTGACCAGAAGCCTTACGGAAAACATAAACAATAGCTGAACACATATTTTGTATGTTATATGTATTATCGTAAAATAAGTCAGAGAAAAGAAAATGTTAAGAAAATCCTATGGGTCGCCTGTGAGTTTTTTCAAACTGTCACTAATCTCCAAATATTTTTTCCAATATATTTATTGTAAAAACCTGCATGTAAGTGGGCCTACTCACTTTAAACCGTGTTGTTCAAGGGTCACCTGTAATTATGATCATGATCACCAATGACTGCTATGTCTGAACTTCCCAGGCCCTGATACAGTCCAGCTTGTGGGCCTGCAAAGCCGATATCTCTTCTGGTCTCAGGGACCTCCCTCTCCTCCTTGGAGGTCTGTCCCCAGCACCCCAGCCCCCGCCATGCCCACCTGCTCACTCGCCTGTGCCTGTGCTTTGTGGTTCAGGGGTGGTTTCTGCCCCGGAAGAGAGAAGAGGAAGAGAGAAGAGGAGGGGAGGGGCCCTGGCCAGCTAAACTCTCCCTTCCCAGCCTGAGCCTCAGCCCCAGCCCTGACCGAGTCACCTTAGCCTATCTCCCACCCCTTTAGGAAAGGCAATTTGCTTTTTTCATTCCTTCGCTCTGTTTGCTGTTGGCCAGACACTGAGGTTTCTTGTCATGGAGAATCTGTGCCCAGAGATAAAAGCCTCTGAGCTCTGGGTGCCAGCCAAGTGGCATGAATCCAGGTGTCTTGGAGATCAGCCTCAGCCAACAATGCTGATGGGATATAATGTCTTTGGCAAATATTGGTTAAAGTTTCCAGGGACAGAGCTGGCACTAGGGCATGCAGAAGGGCGTTTTTTAGGTGTATAATTCAGTGGCATGAAGCACATTAACAATTCTTGGGCGACCATCCCCACCATCCATCTCCAGAACTTTCTCACCTTCCCAAAATGACGCTCTGTCCCCATTAAACACTACCTCCCCTCCCCCGCCCCCAGCCCCTGGCTCCAGCCATCTACTTTCTGTTTCTATGGATTTGACTGACTCCTCTAGAGACCTCTTATGAGTGGAATCCTAAAGTATTGGTCCTTTCGTGTCTGGCTTATTTCACTGAGCAGACTGTCCTCAGGGTTCACGCATGTCGTAGCCCGTGTCAGAATCTCCTTCCTTTTCAAGGCTGAATAATATTCCATGGTGTGGATGGACCACATTCCGTCTATCCAGTCATCCACCGATGGGCACACGGGTCGCTTCTACCTTTTGGATAATGCTGCTGTGAACATGAGTGTGTCAATAGCTCTTGCTAAACTTTTTATTTTGTAGTGATTTTAGGCCTACAGAAAAGTTGCAAAGATACTGCAAACAGCTCCTGATTTCCCTACATTCAGCTTCTCCCAAATGTTAAAAATTTTACAAGACTATTCTTCACTTTTGAAATGAACACTGGATGTTAGACAGTTTTCCAAATCAGCGACAGAGGTGTCCCATCTGGCTCTGTCACTTCACCCTCCATGACTCCAGGCGGGTCACTTAACCCTTCCATGCCCACTCAGTTTTCTTCTTCATCCTAAAATGGGGAGAATTATAGAACCTACTTCCTAGATCTAAATGTGACGAGGGTTTCAGTACACATAAAGGAGAGAGCTTACCACAGTGCGGTGCCTCTAAGCTGCTTTTACAAGTACACCACGACGGCCATATGTTTCATGCAGGGGCCACTGTTTTTATTTAACTGGCCCATGATGGACAGACATGTAGACTTTGCTACCACGAACAATGCAGCTGGAATCTCCACACGTGAATTTCCTTGCATGTGCAAGTTCATCGGCAGGAGGCATCCCCCCAAAATTGGGGTGGCCAAGCAGAAATGTGTGCACATTTCAAAGCCTTGGCCTTGACCTCCTCTGAGGCAATTCCCAGGGCTGGGTCACACCTACAATGACTGCGTGTCTTCTCAAACTTTAGTCTTGGCCTATCTGATACCAGAAAGGATGAAGAAGGGACATGACCTTGAGGCAGACAGAGGAGGAGCCTCTGACCAGGAGACAGGTGAGGATCAGTGTGCTGGGGAAGCAGAAGCTGAGCTTGCATGGTGCCCGGTGCTTAAGACCATGAGGAAGGAAAGAGCGAATCATCCCATAGACCAGCGAGTTCAGTTGGGGAAGGGCTTTGCTTCTCCAGCTAAGACGCGTGAACTCTCTTCAGGGCTGTAGGGAAGTCTCAGGATTCTAAGCAGGGATGAGTAATGCCATCCCATCTGTTTTCAGAGTCATCTCTTTGGCTTCTGGTGGCAGGCAGGGATGCGGGTGGGCTGAGTCAGGAGCATCAAGCAGGAAGCTGATTCAAAACTAAAACAGATGTCTAGTGTCTGGATCTCCAGGGACCATGAGATCCCTGTGGCAAGGACTGTGCCGGTCCTGGCCACTACAGTGGCCCCAGGAACCTCCCCTAGGACCTGGAGCAGGAAGGGGCCGATAAGCATTTATCGACGGAATGAATGAAGGCGTGCAACACTGGGGGTGGTGCAAAGAGGGAGCTTTGGAGAAATATTAAAGAGGTAACACCATCAGACCTGGATGGTCAACCAGTTGCAAGGGATGAGGGGGAAGGTGGCCTCCAGAATGATCCTCAGGTCACACTTGGGTGGGTGGACAATGTTGAGATGGGTTCCGGCGACACGTCTAGGAAGAAGGTGGACTCATGAGTCTGGGGGTCCCTGAGAAGCAAATGCAACAGATAGAGATGAATGGGAGACAGAAGACACGGGATGAATGGGATGGCTCAGGAACAGGGGACAGGGAGCAAGGGACCGCCATGAGAAACAAACAGGTGCATCGATACAGGGGGAAAGGTGAGCAGGAGTCACAGCTGAAAGAGTATATTAATCACACCTTTTTATGTTGTATGTTTTCTGATGCTTTGCCCTTCTGGGGCCTTTGATCCTGTGACACTGCCCGCCTCCCAAGGGCAGCTAATTCCTAGAGACAGCGAACACTCCCTGAGGCATCATGTCCTTCTTCAGCAAGCCAGGCAATGCAAAACTCACACCCACAACCAACTCCTTTGTCACCTCTGCACCAGGGCCAAGGATATCCTGCTCTAATCACCCAGGGCGAAGTACCAGACAACTAAAGACCGAATATTCAAACCAGCCAATCTTAAATCTTGCCTTTCCCATGGAAACCACGATGAAGGCTCTTGCCCACATCTTCCCCTCATTCCCTCTTCCTGATGGACGCTGGTGCTTCCACGTGCGGCCTGGCATGGTGTGTGCCTCCTTCTTCTGGGGACTGTGAATACAAACGTCTTCTTTCATTTCAGTCATTTCTGTGTCTGTGTGTCTTACCACACCTGGTTAAGACAAATCCTGGCTGCATTTTAGGACAGGAGGATTTCAAACAGTACAGATGGTTGACAGTGCCAGATGCTGCAGGAGGTCAGGGCAGCCCGGAGTGGCCGGTGACTGCAGGAACCGAGGGGTCCCCAGTGAGACAGATGGGCTGGCAGTGGCGTGTGGAGGACAGAGTGTCATCTCTGAGAAGTGAGCACAAAGTTGGCTGCTAAAGAGAAGAAAGAAGGTTGTGGGCAGCTGGAGGGGTACCACCTCGAGAAGCGTTTTTGCTTTGGGTCATTAGCAGAAGAGATAGCGAAGGATTCTGGGAGCACGGACAGACTTCTTTTTCAATTACAGGTAATGAGATTTTGAGGGATGTTGGAATGAGCGAAGGGGAGAGGAGCCGATTTGGAAGAGGGCCGGGGGCTCAGCTGACTCAGACTGTGCCCCTCAGAGCAGGCAGGGTGCTGTCGGCTGAACGGATGCGAGAGTGTAGGTGCCAGGGGCAGTGTGCAGGCAAGGCGTGCCCAGAAGGGACAAGCAGAGGGTTGAAGGTAGTGGGGAGAGAGGGGTCATGGGACCCCTAAGTCTGGACTGACCAATGCGGAGAGGAGGGTGCAGTTAGGGAGCTGGAGACAGGAGTGTGAGAACACAAGGGTTGTGGACAGAGAGGGATGATGATGATGATGATGATGGTGATGACAATGATAATGATGATAGTTACGATGATAGTGATAA
>NW_024341895.1:461476-470437 GCF_902729225.1 Pteropus medius | reverse complement strand
TTACGATGATGGCGATGCTGGTGATGATGGTGAGGTGGCGGTGATGATAGTGATGATGATGAGGATGATGATGACGGTGGCTGCAGTGGTGGCTAATCTTCACCAAAGTCCTGTTTTGTGCCAAGCTTGGGACCAAGAGTTTTATATACTATAAATGTGTAACCTCACTACAGGTTAGATTCTACACAAGGCCAGCTGCATAATTTGAGGGACTTCTTGTTAAAAAAAAAAAAGAAATACAAGCTTTTCCCTTTCTTCACTTGTCTCTCTCTGAATTAGTCATAGTGTTTTCTACTTCCCAAGTCATTCTCAGTAATAAGGACTTAAAATATTAAATTCTCAGCCTGAATTGAATCACTCGTCTTTATCTTGTCCAATAACAGTTTTCGATGCAAACATAAGAGCATTTTAAATTGTTGGTGAAACCCCCAAAAGTACACAGTTTGTATTTCGTAGCTTGCTCACACCAGAACAGTGGAAATGCTGCACAAAATACTCACTTTTTGATGCAGGCACATTCTACCAGCGTGCTCTCTTTCTGCTTGCTGGTGAGCAAGGAAGGGCCGATGGAAAAAGGAATTGTGGGTTGTCTTCTCATTCATTCTACTTCCGTGTGATCTTTAGCATACGTAGTTAGCTAATGTGGAACAGTAACGTGAGTGGGAAAAAATATAATAGAGTTTCCTGATCTTTGTTTCTTAGAACACTCCTGCTTTCTTTCAGAGTCAGAAGCAGGGTCTGGTTGGTGAGGAACCTGTTGCCTCTAGCGACCGTCAGTGTCTGTCTCACTCCATCCTAAACAGAGCACCACACACTCATTGTAAGTCCTGCTGAGCCGTCACGCACCGTGGTCCACTGAAACGTTGTGCTCATGGAGCATCGCGAACGCTGTATGCATGCAGATCCTCACTTCTGTCCGTGCTCCATCGTCCCGTAAAACTTCACTTACGAAGCACGAGTTCAGAGGTAAAATGATGAAGACTTTCCAGATGGAGACATATGCTCAGTTAAATAAGTCAGACAGGGAAAGACAAATGCTCTATGATCTCTCTTACACGTGGAATCTAAAAAAATAAATATCAGAAAAACAAAATGGAATGGTGGTTGCTGGGGGCTGAGGCGCAGGAGAAATGGGGAGCAAACTTCCAGTTAGAAGCTGAACAAGACTGAGAACCTAATGTACAGCATAATGGTTATAGATAATAACAGTGCATCATAGACTCAAATGTTGCAAAGAGAGTAGATCTTAGATGTTCTCACTCCAAAAAAGAAATGGTAGCTATGCAATAGGCTGGAGGGGTTAGTAGGGTCCTGGACGGACGGACGGACAGAGGTCATCATTTTGCAGTTTATAAATGTATCAAATCCACACGTTGAAGCTTACACAGTTATGTGCCAATTATATCTCAGCAACGCTGGGGGTGGGGATTTCCAGGCAGCAACTGCAGAGAGTTAGACCAAGCACAGGGCCCTTCTGAGTGTAGGGTTCTGGGCTACTGCTCAGGTGGCACGCATGCAAAGCTAGTCTTGGTGTGGCGTTTGACAGACGGCGAGACAAAGGAGCAACGTGCCTGAGCGTGCCCAGCGGGGAGGTGGCAGAACCACCAACACCTTGCTCTCGTTACTGCACAGCTGGACTGCGTCTTAGATGCTGAAATGAGGTTCTGCTGTCCTGTCCTGGGCGCCTCTGGTCCCCGCGGGCAAATTCGTTTGTGCTACCTTTTTCTTGGACTTCAGGGAAAGTGGGCAGATGTTGAGTTAACACCGAAGGTTGGTTGACATGTTTTTTTTCCTAGCACTTTTTCATAATTACATAGAAAGTCTTAATGGCATATGAGTAATCGTACTTAAAAAGAAAAAAAACCATAATAGCTACAAAAATGCCTTCCTTCAGGAAGAATAGTGGCTGGCTTTCATGCTGGGTTCCGTGGCTGAGTTTCATGGCTGGGTTTTGTGTTGGGTATTATGGCTGGTTCCAAGACTGGGTTTTATACGCTGAGTCCTGTGGCTGATTTGGGTCTTCAAAAACCTCTATACCTTCTGCTCTCTTGGCTGAGGAAGTTTCAAGTTCAGGTGAAAAGATACTGCAAAGATATTTTGCCCTAGTTTGAAGCAATAAATTAAAACACCACAGGCTGGATCATATTTGAACTGGGTTAAAAACGACCTCTCTGAGAAGCGAATGCCTTCATCTCAGAGGAGAGGCCAGTGCCCTGGGTCTGAGTCTGGAGAAGAGAGACTGGCAAAGATGCCGAGAGAGGTTATGTGGAGTGGGACTTTGACCAGGATGCCAACTGGTTTTGCTGGTGCTCTGGGTGCAAAGTGCAGTACATTTTGTTGTTCCGCCCACAACCTTGTTTTTCCTCAATTATTTTTGTTATTAAATATAATATTTAATTTATGTTTAAGATAATATTTGTTATAATTACTATCCCGTTATAAATATTGTTTATACTATAATTTGTATAAGTATATAAATAACATCTTGTTATCTTGGGAGTGTGCATTTTCAGAACACAGGATTTTTCAGGAAAGTATTGGAATGTTTCTTGAATAGCACCCTGTGTGCTGAGCACCTACTGTGTGCTGAGCACTTTCTAGGTGTTGGGGACGCGACAGTGAACAACCTGAACAAAGACCCTGCCCTCCTGGAGGGGACACTCCAGTGGGGATGGAGTAGATCTGCAAGAGCAGCTGTAACGATCCGTCCCCTCCCACTTGCTCTTCTTCGGTGTGAACTTGACACCCCTGCACAAGAGCTGGGTCTAGGTCCCCTCCCCTTGGACCTGGGCAGACCTTCATGTCCACCTCCTCAATCAGTCGGGTATGGTGGAAGTGACGTGATGCCCTCACGGCGATGAGGCTCGTTCCTGCTCCCTCTGAGCACTCCCACTTGAACCAGCCGCCATGATGACAGGAAGGCTAGGTCACACAGAGGGGCCACACCTAGGTCTTGCGGTCAAGGCCCGGCTGAGCCTGGCGGGGAGGGGCAGGTAGCCCGGAATTAAATGACTGCCTTCCCAGCCTGACTGTGACCATTGAGAAACCTTGAGTAAGACCCACTCGGCGGAGCCCAGCCAACTCCCAAAACTGTGACAGATAATAAGTTTCAGGGGGAGGGGATGACATGACACAGCCATAGGTAACAGGAACCAGGAGAGACATCACATGAACAAGGAGGAAAATTTCAGGCAGAGATATGGAGATGCATAAGCAGAGCAACGTGATGCAAGCGGGCTGCTTCAGTTTGGAGGATCGGGAGAGCCTCTTGGAGGAGGCGACATTTGAGCTGAGACCTGAAGGATGAGAAGGAGTCAGCTATGGTAGGACCTAGGAAACAGCGGTCAAGGCAGAGGGAAGAGCACGTGAAAAGGACCTGAAGCAGCAATGAACAGCAGGGAGGCCAGTGGGTTTGGAACAGAGAGAGCAAAGGAGCCAGCAGGTGCTGTGGTCGTTAGGGCCTGAACAGTACGATTTTTTTTTTTTAGTGTGCCGAGGGTGTGCTGAGGGGCTGCAGGAGGGTTTTGAACAGCAGCAGGATGAGACCCAATCTCTCCACAGAGAGTGGGGTGACAGGTGGGGCTGCAGCATTTCTGGAAGGAGACCCTCGGTCTTTTTGCTTTCATGGGCCCCCTCCTCCATTTCAACAAAAGTAGTAATTAGATTTTTGAACTGTGTTGGTATAAAAATGAATATAATCCAGGCTAGATTTATGATTACATATTCATTATTATTATTATTTTTTATTCACTTGTCTCTTCTGGTCTTAAAAGAAATTAAATTCAAAACATTTTCATGGGCCCCTAAAGGTATTGTGGGCCCTGGGCACAGCGCCTAAAGGATGAATCAGCGCTGCAAAGCCATTCAGGTGGCTGAGGACTAGGTGATGCCAGAGTCTGTGCCCTCGGGGGACCCGCAGCTAGTCATAGAACTAGACCTGACAGGCAGTCAGCCAGCTGACCTGCCAAAAGTCACATCCTCAGGGGGTCCCACATCCTGTCTGATGCCTCCACTGATGGATGGATTGACGGAATGATCGAGACTCAGCCAAACTGAGCGAGGATGGCGGTGGCGGACAGCCCTCCCCCATGCACGCTGTTGGAAAAGGTTCCAGAGGAATGCGGAGCCTGTTACGTTACGTGATGCTCAAGAGAGGAGGGCCATGGCTGCCATCTAGACTCCAGGGAGGAGGGACTTTGTCAATCACTTTCCTGGCTGAACCCCGGCATGGTCCCATGCACACAATAGCTGCTCAGTATTTTTGGTACACTGAACAAATGGACTTAATGCTTCCTGTTCAGGGGCGTGGGCAAAACTAGTGCGAAGACAAAAGGTACAGAGAGGTGAAGGGACCATAGAAATGTTAGTGGATATAGGTCACAGGAAGTGGGATTCTGAACTTGGGTGAAGCCAACTTCTACCGGGGTCTCTGTAGGGGTGAAGTCCTGGCAGTTTCCTTCCCCCCACATAACAGGTCCCTGTCTAGTGTGCCCTGACATTTTCCCCTGCCCAGGAAAATTCTGGATTCCTTTCTGTGGCTGTCTGGGAGAGCTGGCCACGCATCAGTCTGCCTCAGTTTCCTTCTGAGAAGCCAGGGACATGAGGGTAGGGGGAAGGCACAAAACAGGGAGTTTGTGGGCATCTCCCTCTGGGAGTTCAGCGGCCTGCCACGTCTGGCGGAGGCTGTTTGGCACCCCTCGAGTCAACCGTAGGTTCCTTTCTGAGGTAATGACAAGACGAAGGGGAGGCAGGACCGTGTAGGAGTTGAAACAGCCCTCAGAGTTGGGTGTAAGTTTGAATCACACCTCCCGTCCTTTCTTAGCTTCATGACACTGAACAACTTAGGGATCCCCTCCGAGGCTCAATTTCCTCACCTGTAAAGTGGGGGGAATCACAGTTTCTACTTCCAGCGAGGATCATGTAAATCCAGTGAGATGGTGGTGGGCGGCTCTGAGCGCACGGTCTGGCATGATCCAGTGCGGACCCCATAAGCAGCCTAGAAAATAAAATCGGGGCTAGAAAGCAGCAGCCATCCTGAACCAAACAACAAAACAGTTATCCTTAAATATCAGACTCTGATTTCAGATCCTGACGCAGAGAGGGTGGGGGACAGTGGTGACAAACCAACACGAAAGTTCACAGAGAAGAAAACGGAGGTGAATATAATTGAGGCAAAATTAAGAGGAGAAAGGGAGTCTTATTGAATATGAAAATGCATCGGAGAGTTAAAATAATTAAACAATATTGCTCGAGCAATATTGGAGATTGGAGACAGAATCCGTGCCTGTGTGTGTGATTTTTGCATCATGAAGGCCGTATGGCGGATCAGTCAATGCTAATGAGACAATTAATTAACAACTTGAGAGAGGAAAAAGATCCTTTCTTCATACTACATTAGGACCCTTTGGGATTGAATTTAGCTGTTTATGACCCCCAAAAAGTCGAACAGTGACTGAAACAGGGAGGGAGGAGTTTGCTATCACTCCTATAACATACAGTCTGGAAATAAAGAGCCCAGCGCTGATGCAGAGGCTCCAGGGTGATTGCTGAGATCTAGGGCCAGCCCATCTTTTTATATCACCATCCCTAGCCGTGTGACTTTTGTCCTCGTGGTCTCAACATGGCTGCTGTGCTTCCAGGCGTCACGACTGTGACCAAGGTAGCAAGAAAGGGGAAAGATTATGTGTAAAAAGGCAGGGATGATATTGTTTTTCTAATTTCCTTCCATCAATGTCCACTTATGTCTCTTATATTAGCCACAAACGGCTCACGTGGCCACTTCTAGCTATAAGGGAATCTGGGGAAATTTGTATTTTAAATGGAGCCTGTTGCTGTCCAAGATAAAATCCATGTTTTTTAGTAATGAAGAAGGAAAAATGAGTATCAGACCAGCAGCCAAGCATCTTTGCAAAAATACCTGCAAACAAATTTCAGGGGTGGCATTCAGCCTCTAAGATGGCCCCCGTTGATCTTCACCTCCTGGTATTCAAGGCCCCTCTCAAATGAAATCAGAGGTGGAGTGACCTGTGTGATCGACGGAATTCTGTAGGATAGTATGTGACTTTCAAGGCCGGACCATAAACGGCATTGCAGCTTCTGCGTTGGCCATTTGCAGGGATCGGCAAATATTTTTCATGAAGGACTAAATAGTAAATATTTTATGTGTCATGGGCCATTCAGTCTTTGTCACAAGTTGACTTGCTGTTGCAGTGCAAAAGCAGCCATAAGCAACTTGTAAACAAATGGGCGTGAGTTCCAACAGAATTTTATAAAAACAGGTAGTGGGCCACATTTGACCCATAGGCTGTAGTTTTCAGCAACTAAGTTTCGGGGTAATTTGTTATTCAGCAATAGCTAATGAATACAAGGTGATCTGAAGAGTTAAGTATCTAAAACTCCAACTACACACTTTTGTGCGACTAGAAGAAACTAGAAGGAAATAAAAGTAAATGGATTTCAAACCTCTGAGATTTTAAAGCTCTTTCTGAGCTTAAGAACAGTAGGAGAAATGAGAAAAGAATGTACTAAGTTGTCTCTCTTTAGAACTTAAAGAGCTTATGTGAATCGATTTACATGAATATTGCAACCACAAGATGGACAAGATCATGAACGAGGAAGTCACAAATATCCAGGTGAAACAAGCAAGCCAGTCGTGCCCGTTCATCCGGGAAGACACGAATACTCCACTCCACGAATACTCAAAGACACTAATTGCTAATCAAAAATGAGACATCTTTTTGTCTATTTTAACAGCGACTTTTTAAAAAATACAAAATCTTGCTTTGGCTTGCTGCTTTCAGCATACATTGTAGCCTGGAGAGCATTTGGCACTGTGTGCCAAGAAGCAAAAATGTTTGTTTTTTGCAAGCCAGTATTTCCACTTCTGAGAGTTCATTCTGAAGAAATATGAGAAGTAGGCAAATATCTACACATAGCCACACTCATGGTAGCATTGTTTTAATATACACTTAGCACAAAGCCTAAGGTGCACGGTTAAGTAAAATGCAGTGTAATAATATGATAAAATCAATTATGCAGTCATTAAACACATTTTTAACACGTTTAATGATATGGAAAGATTTTTTTTTTTAATAATATGGAAAGTGTTATATAATGTTTTAAGAAAAAGCTGCATACGGCTGGAATCCAATTTATTTTTCTAGATTTCTCTGTGATTAAAAATCCTATTGCCTGGGGAGGGATGAAGAGGGTCAAGGGGGTCAAATACATGGTGATTTGACTAGACTTTGAGGGGCGAGCTCAAAATAGAGTACACAGGTGGTGCATTACAATGGCATACACCTGAAATTAACCAATGTTACCCCAAGAAATTTTAATTTAAAAAATAAAATTTAACTTAAACAATGTGGATAAGTTCCGGGGATCTAATGTACAATATGGTGATTGCAGTTAATAATATTGTGTTATAGGCTTGAACTTGCTAAGTGAGTAGGTCTTAAATGTTCTCACCACAAAAGAGAATGGGAATGTGAGGTGATGGAGGTGGTTTTCAATTTCAGTATATAAGTGTTTCAGATCAACACATTGTACACCTTAAACTGATACAATGTTTATGTCAATTACATCGCCATCAAACTGGAAAAGAAAGAGGATCCTTCTCTGCCAAAAAAATAAATAATGTACATAAAGTTACTTTGTTTCAATAAAGCTTTCCAATAAAATTAGCTATTACTATGTCTCAATATTTCTTAAAATCCCGTTACCTGTGGAGCAACAGAACTCTCATTCACTGCTGGTGGGAATACAAAGCCCCTTTGGAAGATAATTTACAAAACTAAACATATTCTTACCATAAGATACGGCAGTCGAGCTCCTTGGTAATTTAGCCAAGTGAGTCGAAAGCTATGTCCACATGAAAGCCTGCATGGATGTTTATAGCAGCTTTGTTCGTAATTGCCAAAACTTGGAAGGAACCGAGACGTCCTTCCACAGGTGAATGGATAAACAAACTGTGGGACCTCCATACAATGGGCCGTTGTTCACTGTGAAAAAAAAAGAGCTGTCAGGCCATGAAAAGACACGGAGGAAAGTTAAATGTATGTTACGAAGTGAAAGCAGCTGATCTGAAAAGGTTACAAACTGTATGATTCCAAGTTTACGACATTCTGGAAAGGGCAAAACCACGGAGACAGTAAAAGGAGCAGGGGCTGGGGGAGGGAGGGATGAGTAGGTGGGCACAGGGGGCTTTTTAGGGCAGTGAAGCCACTCTGTGTGATACTGTAATGGTGGATACAGGCCACGACACGTCTGTCCAAACCAAGAGTGAACTCTAATGTAAACTATGAACTTGGGGTGATCGCGATGTGTCAGTGTAGGGTCATTGATTGTAACAAAGATACCACTCTGGTGCGGTGCTGATCACGGGAAGGCTGTGCCTGTGTGGGGTATGTGGAAACTTCCTGTTGTGAATCTATGGCTGCTCTGATAAATCGTCTATTGAAAAAAAGTAAAGTCCTATTGCCCTTAGGCTGAATGAAAGAAGTCAGTCTCAAAAGACTATACATTATGCGATTCCATTTATATGACCGTCTTGGCAAGACTAAACTCTAGTGACAGGAAACAGAGTTGCCAGGAGAGGTAGCGGGGAGAGGAAGGGTGAAACTGTAAAGGGGTAGTGCAGGGGAATTTTGGGGTGACAGAACTCTTCTATACCCTCATAGTCATGGTTACACGAATCAGCACATGTGTTAAAATTTACAGGGCTACATAACAAAAGAAAAATGTCCATATTATTTTACGATTAATTTAATTTTTTTTTTAATGCAATAAAAGAAAATTCTGTTGCCAGAATCTCAGCTGGTCCACAGGTTCCTGTTGGGTTTTGCACTCTGAATCAAGGGTGGGCATGCCTGGACCTGCTGCAAGCTGCAGATGCTTAGAAAAATGCACAAGGCTGCTTATCTTGCAAATGATTTCTGGGGTCTTCAGCCCAGAGGGAGA
>NW_024341895.1:459626-460959 GCF_902729225.1 Pteropus medius | reverse complement strand
CGTTCTGGGCTGCTGGTGGGGGTGCGAAATGGTGCACAGCTTTGGAAAAACTGTTTGTCAGTGTCCATAAAACTGAATCAACTCCTACGCTATAGGACTCAGGGATATACTCAGAGGAAATGCATATTTATGTTCACCAAAAAACCTACAAGATACTCAAAACACCTCTGCTTGTAATACCCCAAACCGGATACGCCCAGCCAAAGGATGATAGGTCCATCAGTGTGGTGATTTCACAAAATGGAATACTGTATAGCAGCGATTCTCAACCAGTGGTGATTCTTTACCCCTAAGGAGACATTTGGCAAGATCAGAGACAATTGTGGTTGCCACAACATGGAGGGGTGTGCTGCGTCGTCTCATGGGTGGAGAGGCCAGAGCAACACTGCTCAACATCATACAACGCACAGGACACACAAAGAATGATCCAGCCCAAGATGTCCGTAGTGGTTGAGAGACCTTGCTAATCAATAATGATAATGAACCCAGACTAGAACAGCCTGGAATGATTTGGATGAAACTCACTAACCCAATGCTGTGCAAAAGCCAGACATAAAAGAGAACATCCTGTCTGCTTCCATTTGTATAAAGTCCAAATGACAGGCAAAGTGATTCGGTGCTGCTCAAAGTCAAGTTAGGTGGGAATGACAGGAAGGAGGCATAGGGAGGCCTTCTAGGGGCTGGCAATGGTCTGTCCCTGATGTGGGTGCTGGCTATACAAGCACATTCATGTGAAAACTTTATGCCGTACGGTTGTGGCTCGTGTATTTTTTCTGTATGTGTGCTATATCTGAATAAAAGGTTCTAAAAGTTAAACGCCCTCCCTCTTCCCTCCACCCCTCTGCCCTATTCAGGCCTAATAGACTCTGCACTGAGTGACCTCCTCCACCATACCCCTCTCCCCAGCCCACCCTCCAGACAGCAGCCAGGGGATCTCTAGGGCAAAAAATAAGACCGTGTCTCTCCCTGCTCTAAAACCTTCCATGGCTCCCTATTGCCCCCAAGATTAGATCCAAGTCTTTAAGGAGTTTCTCAGCACCAACCCTGCTTCTTTTGCAGTCTCATCTCTACCTACCCTCTCTGCCCCTTGCACCATTAAATTAACCTTCGGCCCAGAACAAGCCACTTCAAACCTCCAGCCTTTGTTCCTGCCATCCTCTTTGCCTGACTGCCTGACACACTCTTGCCCTCCGAAGTTCAGCTCCAATGCTCCGGCTCTAGAAGTCCCACTCTCCTACCTTCCTCTGCACCTGCTCGGATCTCACAGAACAAAAGGCTCTGGGACCGTGGCCCACTTTCTTCTAGTCAATTCTCTCTCCGTCTCTCCCTCTCC
>NW_024341895.1:456520-457766 GCF_902729225.1 Pteropus medius | reverse complement strand
AGCCGTTGCAAAGCGGGAAGTGGCAAGGTTAGGCCAATCTCACTTTCAGCTCACACCCCAGTGACAGGCTTCTTTCCGGGCTGAGAGCTTTTCACAGACTCTGGCCTTCAACTGTCCGTCTGCCACCGACGCACTGCCAGGAGAGTAGAAACACGTCACTTGGGCTTCTGCTCAGCTGCTCACAGGTTGTGTGACCTTGGGCCAGTGCCCTAACCTCTCTGTGCCTCTGTTTCTTCACCTGCAAAAGAAAGATAAAAGAGTACCCACCTCACAGAGCTGCCGAGGGATCAGATGAGCTCACTTAAAATCGTGTCTGGCACATAAGCGCCCTGTGACAGTTTGCAACTGTTATTTTCAATAAGCAGGAGGCGAGGATATGCCCTGTGTTTGGTGAATGAATGAACATTGCTTTCCCCTCCTCGTTTCTCCTCCCTGATTGTCCTCAAGAGCCTCCGGCCCTAGGATGGTCTGGAGGACAACTTCAGGGTCTGAATTGATCCTTTAACCACTGTCCTTCGGTCCCATCTGCCCGGCAAAGCTGCTCAGTAGCCTCCCCTGCCTGGGCATTGAGGGTGGCCCGTGCAGCTGGCCTGAGTGGAGAGAGGAGACAAGCTCCAGCCAGATGTCCCCCTTGCAGTTAGGCCTGGCCTCCCCCATATGCCTTCCTCTTGCCCTCACCCACAGAGGTTGTCACCCATGGGCGTTGCATCTCCATCTCAAACAGGCATACTGGCCTCCCAGTGCACACTCCTACAAACATCTAGACCTCTCCCATCCAGCCCAGCACCTTCCCTTCAAATCTGCTGTCACCCTGCACTGCCCACTTGGCCGCTCAGCCAGAGAAGGGCCCCATGCTAGCCACACAGCCCCGCTCTGCCTGTGAGACCTCCCTCCCACCCTTCTCTCCTTTCTTCCCCTCGGTCCAGCCAGCTTCCAAGCGCCCTCATCATAGAAACCAGGCTTCTGTCCCTCTGTTCTCTCCAGGCACCTCCCACGCTGTAGCCCCAAGATCCTTCAGACTGCAAATTGGAACATGACACTCTCCTATAAAAACCCAGTTGTGCTTCCATGAAGTCTGAGCCCAGATCCTGCAGCCCTGAGACTCCTCAGGCCACACTGGCCTTTTTGTTTAACGAGGCCACCTCCCCTCCCCTCCCCCATCCGAGGCCACCTCCTCCCACTCCCATCCCTGCCCACCTGCCCCTTCAGCTGAGGGACCATTCAGTCCTTGGGAAGGTCATCCCCT
>NW_024341895.1:454223-456509 GCF_902729225.1 Pteropus medius | reverse complement strand
TGCCCCTTCAGCTGAGGGACCATTCAGTCCTTGGGAAGGTCATCCCCTCTGCCTACCCCATCCTGAACATCCTGTCCCCACCCACACCCCCTATCACTCACCTACCCTCGGCATTGGCCAGGAGTTACAAAGGGGCTTCCTCATTACCTTTGGCTCACTGGTCCCAGAGAAAAGCCCTCTGATTAACACAGGCACCAAAACCCCAGAGGAGGAAACAGAAGAGCTGGTTGGAAAGAACTCTATCTTTTAGAGCACCCAAAGTATGACAAAGGATTCATTCTACTTTATGGTGAACAACATGGGGGCTATAACTGCAACTACAAGCTACTTTTCAAAACAAAAGACATAAATTCATTAGGGTTTTATGGACAAATTTCATTAGGGCAAATTTATGCCCCCACAAATTTGTATTTAATAATTCACACGTAATATTCCGAAAAGATTCTGACACCAGAGTCATTTGGTGTGTGTGGGGGAATAGACATACACACACAAAGAAAATAGAAAAAAAAAAAATGCTGGGAGGGTACTGTGGATTGAATTACATCCCCCAAAGAGATTTGCTGTAGTCCTGACTCCTGGTATTTGAAAATACAGCAGGTCCTCAGATAAGGTCGTATGAGTCATTGTGTTATAACATCGGACGAGATGCTGAAGAAACTTACCTCTTGTTTATATCAATTAACCGATGGTAAAATTAGTTTTGTTATACGTCATTTTGCTTAAAGTCATAATAGAATCGATCAACATTAAGTGAAGATTTACTGTACGGTCTTTGTAGATGTAATCAAGTTAAGATGAGGTCATCCTGGAGTAGAATAGGCCCTAAATTGAATGAGTGGAGACCTTGTAAGAGAAATGTGGACAGAGGAAAACAGACACACAGAAACAGAAGATGGCCGTGTGAACGCGGACCCGGGAGTTGGAGTGATGGGTCTATGAGCAAGGAATGCCAAGGATGGCTGGCCACCACCAGAAGCTAGGAAAAGGCCAGAAAGATTCATCCCTAGAGCCTCTGGAGGGACTGTGGCTGCTCTGACACCTGGATTTTAGACTTTGAACTTTCAGAACTGTGAGAGAATAAATTTCCGTCCTTTAAGCCACACTTTGTTCTGGCGGTCCTGGGGAACCCCAACACGTGTCGTGGTCTGACTCCTTCGATGTTCTGTCAAACGAGTTACTGTCCCTGGAGCAGCCTGTCCCGCCTTCGCCAGTGGCCACTCAGTTACCCTTTGGACCGACCACCGAGTCCTCCTTTGTTAATGACTCACTCTTGATCCCTCTCCACAGCCACTTTCTCCCACCACATGAAATCCCACCGAGTTGCAAGGCGTGTCCCATCATTTTGCAGTCAACTTGCATCGAGTCAGCACTGTTTCTGTGGAATGCTATGACGTCCCACAACTAGAGAAGAGCTGATCCAGATAAAAAAAAAAAAAGTCACATTCCTAGGGTACAGCTGGAGCCAGAAACATAAAGGTTTGGGTGGGGATAGATTTCCTAAATCATCGATTTGGTAGTAAGTAATTTCCATGTTGTGAAACCCTAATTCTTCTCCTCAAAACTACCTTCCTTTTGTTTGTTTGTTTTATTATTTACATTTACAGCGCCTGGTCTTTCTCAGTGGTCTCCCATCCAAGTACTAACCAGGCCCGACCGTGCTTAGCTTCTGAGATCAGACATTGGGCTTGTTTCGGGTGGCATGGCTGTAGACCATGGACTGTGGCTCCGCTGGGGCATGAATAAAGCAGACCTGCTCATGGCTACACTAGGGGACCACATCCCTGCCTTGCAGTTGCGATGTGATCTTCTCAGAACTCCTCATAAAAAGATAGATGATGCAATGGATGCTGTTGGGACAACTGAGAGAATAAAAGTTGGACTCCTACCTCACACCACAAACACAAATTCCTGACGGAACAAAGTTTTACACGTTGAAAATAAAATCGTAAAAGTGCTAGAAAGAAAAACACACTGGGGCCTCTTTAAAATAATGATTTAAAAGTGAGTAAGGCCTTTCTAAGAAAAATAAACTGACGAGAAAAGCTACAAAAGAAAAAGGGGAATAAGTCCATTTATTAAAATTCCAAAAAGATGCATGGGGAGAAAACCTTAAGGATGAGGTAAAAATGTAGGGGGAAACTGCAACTTGAATCAGTAAACAAGAAATTCCCTTACTATTAAAAAGAGCTTCTAAGTGTTATTTTATCACAATTTTTTTTTTTAAAATAAAGGAGCCTCTATAAATACATTTTTAAAAGTCTGATAACTAAAAAAAAAAAAATT
>NW_024341895.1:448715-450842 GCF_902729225.1 Pteropus medius | reverse complement strand
GGGGCTGTGTGGACATGCGAGAAGAGCATTCCAGGCAGAGGGGACAGCCACTCCCCACCTTCCCCCTCCCACCCCTTCCCCCAGCACAGACTCAGGCCATTTGGAGGGGGAGGGGTGGGAGGGGGCAATGTGGGGAGAGTAGTCCCTCCAGGTATCTGTCCCCCAGCTGGGGCCTGGTCATCTTCCATTTCACCTGGATCCAGGCTTATCAGCCTCTTTCATCCTACAGCCTTGTCTCCGTGAAGGTCTGGAGGGGAACAGGGAGAGGCAAGGAACTCCCCTTCACTCACTCAAGACTGTCACCCTAGCCTGGGGTCCCCTTGCCCCCAGCCTGACACCCGCACTGGACTGTCCAGCTTAGAAACAGCTCCATCTCCCCACTTCGCCCAACCAAGCCCTGGCCTCCCTGATTCCTCCAGACCCTGGCAATTTTACCTTTAAATCCCTCTGGAGTCCCTCCTTTGACTCCAGTCTGCAGCCCCAGACCAGGTCCCAGCCATCCCCACTGTCCACTCATTTTAAATTGATTGTGTTTAATTTTAAATCTGATCGTGCCTCTCTAGAGAGGGCCTTTAGCGTCTGGCCCCACTCAGTGGCATGTCCTCTCCTCACTCAGTTTCAGACCCTAACTCAGCTTAATCCCCAACCACTGATCTCTCAGAGGTCACCTCCTCCAGGAAGCCTGTCCTGAACACCCCAAGCCCACAGACTGGGGTAGGGGGCGGGGATCAGGAGGGCATGCAGAAGCCAAGAAGCAGCTCAACCGCACACAGTCCAGCTGCATGGCTCCTGACAGGCATCTGATCCCTTCCTCCAGTCTCCCTGCTTTTACTCATGAAGCACCCCGCCACTGAAATCTCTCCCTGGCCCTGGCCCTGGCCCACCCCACCCTCTTTGGAGGGCCCTCTCCACTTCTCCAAGGATCTGCCACTTCCCCCCTGACCATTCCAAGGCGGGGCGGGGCAGGGGGGTCTCCCTGTGACTTTTCATACGAAAAACTGCCGTGTTCTGAGCCACCCCAGGTATAAGGCATGTGATACATGACAGACCCTAGTGGGAACAACTGAGACAAGTGACTTTGTTTGCCTTCTCAGATGTGCAATGGAGCTCTCCGAGGGAGGAGGAGAGGTGGGCTGGGGTGGGCCCTTTGGAGGGGACTGAGGCCTGAGGGAGAGGGCTGTGGCATTTGAAGAGAAAGAAAAGTGGGGAGTCCTTGCAGGTGGAACAGCAAATGCAAGGCCAGGAAGCCTGGATTGAAAGGACCAAATCACTACGCTTGCGACAGAGGTCTCTGTCTCCTCCTGCTTCCAAAGTGTGGAAATCAAATCTCAGTGAGGTGAAGCAACTTGCCTAGGGCCCCACAGCCCAGCAAACCCAGACTTCCCCCACCGCCCCAGGATCTGCCTCAGAAAGAGGCTTATTATTGTCCAAAGGTGAAGCCGCTTGTCTAGATGACACAGGTTGGTCAGCGGCTCGGGAACCCCCTTTCTTTCAGCTGCTAACAACTGGACCCTGAGTTCCCCAGGTGAGCCTCAGGTGCGCAGAGACGACCTCTGCCTGATCCAGGATTGTCCTCCATTCATGGTGCGCGCTGGCTCCAAACCCCTGCGCGCTGCTCATCCCAGGACACTTTCAGTTCCAGCCGCCAAGAGAGGACCAGCACCCTACCCTGCTGCCCTCCGCTACGCGGGAACCGCGGCTGCGCCACCACCCAAGCTGGCCTATCTCCCCATCTCTGTCGCCTGACCCCTGCACCCCACCAAACCGCAGGCTTTGCTGGGATGCCCTCTACGCCTCCTAGCCTCTAGAATGACTCCTAGGGCCCCCAACTCTGCGGTTAACCCCTGCGCGCACCTCAGCCCCACGAATCACGAACTGGGCCGGCGTGGCCAGCGATCTGGGGAAAGTGCTCAGGTTCGTGGCACTGGGGGCGGCCCCTGAGGCCTGAGGCGCTGTTCCCGCCTCTCCCGCAAAGCCCAGCGGTGCGCGCCAGCGGATCAGGGCGCCGGGGGAGTGTTGGCAGATGCGCGGCTCAGAGCCGGGCCAGAAAAAGGGACCCCGGACGGGGCTGGGAGCCCGTGTAGCTAACAGAGGAAAAGGGGGCAGACTGAGCGCGCAGAAGACTGC
>NW_024341895.1:287471-448492 GCF_902729225.1 Pteropus medius | reverse complement strand
TCACTGAGGCGGTTGCAGGGAGCGGAGTCCATCTACCTTGTACGTGCTGCGTGTGTTTTTTGTTTTTTTGTTTTTTTGTTTTTTGCAGCTGCCGCCAGGCGCGCAGTCCCGCGTCCCGCCACCCACCCCTGGCGCGCCCGGCCGCCCGCACCCCCAGGTAAGCGAGCCCCCAGCGCCCTGAACACCTCCCCAAACACCACCCTCGCGCCCAGCTCCGGCCCCGCCTCCGCAGCCATGGCGGCCCCGGCCCGGCTCAGCTGGGTCCCCCATCACCCCGCCAGGGACGGCCTCCCGGGGCTTCCCATCTGGTCCCAGGCCCGGGCCGCCTCCCCTAGAGAGCCCCGCTCCCTCGAGGGCCCGGGCAACGCGCGCGCCGGGGGACGCGGCTGCGAAACGGGCGGGAGAGACTGGGGGCGAAACTGGCACCGTGACGCGGGGGAATCTGGCTATGTGAACGCGAGGAGCGCGACGGGGTGTGTAGGTCCGTCATCAGAGAATCCTTGCGGAGCTCCTAGTAGGTGCCACCGATGTGCCAGGGCTGGGAATGCAGCCTGGGCCCTGGCCGCGGAGCCCACAGCCTGGCTGCGTAGACGGCTGGAAACAGCGTAAACAGAAACACTGGTCATTCCAGCCCGTGCTAAGTGCGGGGAAGAAAGCGCATCAGGGAGATGGGATAAGTTAAGTCAGGGAGGGCTTATCGCAGAAGGTATCATCTGGGCCCGAGTGAACCAGCCAGCGAGGCTTTTTTAAGCCCATAAAACAGCAAGATTCTGAGGAAGGGCCCAGCCTGCCGTGTTTGCAGAGCAGAAAAGAGGCCAGCGTGACTGAAGCTCAGGGATTGAAGGTGGGAAGAGGTTAGCGGGGGCCTCGAAGATGGATGGCGAGGAGTGTGCGGATTCCATTCTCAAGCCTGTGGGGACCACACGAGGCTTAGAACAAACTGGTGACGTGGTCCCATTGCGTCTTAAGATCCTAGAGCTGCTGTGGGCAGAACAGATGGGAGGAAGCTGCTGCTTTGGACCCGACTGGCAGGGGCGGTGGAAAGTGGGTGAATTGGGAGCTCATTTTGGCAGAACATCATCTGTATCTGCTGCCTGCCGGGAAGTGGGGCATGAAAGAAAGGGCATGAAGGAGATCGCCGACATGGGCCACTGGGAGTGTGGACAGGCCTTTCGTGGCTGGGCTGAGAAAACCAGGGATAAATATGTTTTGGGGGTTGGGACTGTTGTGGCTGAGTCTGACTTGCAAAATCTGTGAGATGCCACCTGATGGGGGAGCCCAGGTGGCTGAGCACTGGCTAGCCCTACTGGGGTGTCCTGGATCTGTTGCATGGGGACACCCCAGATAGAAATTCCGGAGCTAGAGCGTGGGGCTGTCTTTGAAGACCCTGGTGTCTCCAGCCTCAACTCAGTCGGCTTCCAAGAGCAGCTGCTGTCAATAAACTGGTGAGTGCTGGGAACTTGACTCAGCACACCTGGGTCCCGCAGGCCCAGCCAGGCTGCAGGGAGGAGGTGTTTGGAACCTTCCTCGCCTGTCCTCCCAGTTCACGTGCTCCCAGTGGAGGTGTTTTGAGGGGGGATGGAAGAGGTGGTAGAAATAAGCCGGGAGTCTTGGTCCTTGAACTGGCCTTTTGGCCCTTGGGAGTTTTCTGAGCCTCGGTTTGCCCATCCGTAAGCTGGTTCAGTAATCCCTATCCCTAGAAGTGTTGCTGAGGTCAGAGGAAGCCTCGGCTAGGAAAAGGCTCGGTCACCCCAGTAGCAACCTGGTGCCTGGGGGAATGGGGAGGGCTCCAGCACCAGTGGGCATTCACAACCTGTGAGCCTCCATTTCCTGCTCCGAGATATAGGAGTGAGTGTGCAGAACTGTGCTCACCTCCAGACCCAGGGCTGTCTGCACGCTGAGTGAGTCAGGCATGTAAAGTGTTTGGTTGGCCCAGTGCCTGGCATAGTGATCACTGGGCACAGGAGCATCTAGGAAGACTGGAGCTGGCAGGGGAGAGTGGGCCTGGGTTCACTCCTCCCACCTCCCACTACTCTTGGGACACCCACAGGAAAGCGGGCACAGGGGTGGGGAGGCACAGTCCTCTCTTACCTAGGTTCTGCGGGCTGTCCCCTTTTCGGGTTGCCTCTGAAGGTTGCCTCTGACCATGTCCTGTCAGTTTGAGTGCCTCAGGCTAGTGACTTCATCTCCTTGTGGTTCAATTTCTTCCCACAAAATGAGAATAATACCAGTCATCACCTCGGAGGTGAGCACAGTGCCCAGTTGGTAATGGGAACCTGATAAAACAGAGGATGCTTGAGGAGAGGGAGCCAGAGGAGTGACCTGATTCAGCCTGGTGGGGATGGGGAGGTGTGGAGTCAGGGCAGGCTTCTTGGAGGAGGTGTCTGTTGGCTGTGTTACTAAGGATAAGTAAGAGTTAATGAGCAGAGAGACCAGTGAACTAAGATTTGGAGGGAAGAAACTGCAGGGTCCATGGGAGAGCTGTGGGCAGGAGCCCTGAGATCCTATGGATGCCATTGCACTAGTCCTGATCATGATGGGGCTGGACCAGGCAGAGGCTTGGATGTGTGAGAAGTGGGCAGGTTCTGGATAGATTTGCAGCTGGGGGTTGGGATAGAAGAGCCACTGATTGGGGAGCAGGTTCAAGTGCAAGTTAACGATCTCTTTCCAGCATCTGGATATTGTGGCGCTGCTAGAGGCCCAGGTGGAGGCCAGGTGCAGGGCAGGCTTTGGAGAAGCAAGCCTAAAGCTTGGGAGACATACCCATCTTGGGGCTAAGGGAGATGGAGTGGAGAGAGTGTGGAAGGAAACCAGGAGTGGGTGTCAAGCCAGAAGCCAAGGGAGAAAGGGCTTCAAAAAGTCGGAAGAGTAGACTTCCACCAGGTCTCTGACCCCCTGCTCGAATAATCCCTCCCTTGGCAGGGGTTTTACTCCCTTATTTGTCACCCTTTCCCACCCCCATCCCCACCCCAGGTTATTCAAAATGGGCTTTTCATTATCACCCTTGAATGGGTTCCTCAGATGCAGCCTAGCTCTGACCAGAGTGACACGGAAGAAGCCTTTCTCCTCCCTTGGTCTGGACTTTATACCTTTGTTAATATGATGCTGTCACACTTGTTCCCCATGCTAAACCAGCAGGAATTTGGCTCTCTCCCTGCCTCCTCTTGAAACCATATTTTGCCCCAGGCTCCCACTACTGTGTATCTGAGGAGGGGTCAAGCCCCTGCCAGCCATTCCCTGGGGACCCCTCTGCTTGGCCCCACCTCCTGTCCATCCCTGTCTTCCTGTCATTAGTTCATTCACTATATACTTAGGAAGTGCCTACACTGGAAGGCACTGGGGACTAACAGTTAACAAAATGAGACTCCTCACCTCCCCACCTACTGTGGAGCTGATAGCGAGGAGGGGGATGAGACCCGAAGGATGGGAAGGATCCAGCCAGGTGGACATCTGGAGGAAGAGCATTTCAGGCAGCAGGACCAGCATGTGCAAAGGCCCCGAGGCAGGACCAGGACTGGCGTGTTAGAGATAGAGCAAGGAAGCCGGTGTGACTAGAATAGAGTGAGTAAGAGAGTGAGGGGCAGATGAGAGGACTGAGGCTCTTGGGGGCCCCCTAGTCCAACAAGAGCTCACCCTAGGAGGGTCCTTCCTTGGGGGGTGAGTAGTTGTTGCACCCCACTGCTTTGTGGTTTGCAGGAGCGAGGTTGCTTTGGTGCTTTTTCCTCGTGTGCACCAGTCATTCTGCTCTGATGTCCTGGAACCCTGAAGGCCAAGGGGGCTGGCAGAGGAGAGAGGACCACGCCCTTGTCACTGTACTCTGTGGGGCTCCGCTGGCCTAGGCCTAGGAGGCTCCCCGGAGGGAGTGGAGGGAAGGAGCCAGGGAGAGGGCAGTGATGGGGGGTATGCGGGCAGAGGGGGTGAAGGCCCGGGGGGGGGTGGGGGAGGAGAGAAGGAAGTGACAGTTGTGACTGGGCAGCAGGCCAGGCAGGTTGGACAGGGCACAGACGTGGATGTTAAAGTAGGGTGTTCTCAGGGAGGTGACAGGAGCCCTAAGGGACACAGTGATGTTAGGGGCCTGGCTGGGCCTTCAGGACAAACAGCAAAAACCCAGACAGGTGTGGTTTGAGGATGGCCCTGCCACCGGCCCGCTGTCACTCCTTTTCCAGGTGGAGGAAAACGGACTCGGCTGCCCCTCCCCACAACCCATGCGGAAAAGGGCATGGTTACCCTCCACACCCCACCGCCCACTCAGGTGTGCCCCAAACCCTCTGGCTTCAGAGACTTTGGTTTCTTGGATGCTAGAACCTGATCAGAGGTTCTTCTGAAACAGGACATCGTGATAGGGACTGTCCCCTCAACCCCCCAGTCACTTTCCAAATTGAGGATGGGTGTGCCCCCAGAAGTACTGAGATTGGGGGCCAGGATGTGTTTGTTCAATCTGAGCCTGCCTGAATAGCACAGGGAGCAGGATCTCTCTCCTCCTAGCCTGATGTGTTTTTCCTAGGTTTGAAGCTGGCTCTGAGGGTTAAGGGTTTCCAGAACATTCTCCAGGGGTACAACAAGAATCTTGGTGCTTGACTTGATACAATAAGAGATGCTTGCAGTGACTTCTGCACTGAGACGGGGTGAGCCAAAGATCTATAACCGTTCACCTGTTTTAACCTTGGCCGGTTAAAACAGGCTGAAACAGGTGGACGGTTATAGATCATCCAGGACTTGAGTGAGCATAGCCGGTTAAAATAGGCGAAAAGGTTATGCCTCAGGACCTTGGGAAATCCAAAAAGTATATCAATCATTTGCATAAAACATTGCTCAAATATTGCCTAGATATTGGTTGCAGAATATTTAGAAACTACCAGTGTGTGGATGTTTGTACCACTGACCTTCGTTCAGAGTAGTTCTTTACTAAGAAACAGGGATCTCTCTATTATTACGAACACAGTCTGTATCACCACCCTTTGTAACTGTCAGCAGCGTTGTTTGTTTTGCCAAGGCATCCTCCATGACTTGTGTCAATGTGACTTGGTTCCCAAGGCGGTAATATTTGAGCTGAGGCTGGAGCGGAGCCAACCACCAACAGGAATTGACTGTTTACTGCCCTCCCAGAACCCCTACCCCTGTTCACGACAGACACAGACACGTCCCTGGGCAGTGACGAGGCAGAATAAGCTGGGCTAAATGGGGGACCCCAGGCCCCTGATCCAGGCTGGAAGCAGGGAGAGGCCAGATGCTTACTTGAAGGGTGAAGGGAGTGGTGACTCAGGTGGAGGGAACAGCCCGGACGAAGGCCTGGCAACTGGGTATTGCGTTAGCGCCATGTTTCTGAGATTTAAACAGACTGGCCATGGTCTCCAGGCTGAGAACCTGGAAGTCTGGGCGGCTTCTTTCTGCACCCCACCCCCTAGAGGACGACAGGCACTCACTCACATGCGCCCTGCACGGGCAGCATGGCTCCCCACACTGGAAGGCACTAGGATGGTGACCCAGTTTCCCAGAAGGCGCCGCTAGCCCAAGGCCACCCAGTCAGAACAGATCCCATAGGTCTGTGGACTCTTGATGTTCACACTTTGCCACTGTTTCAACTGGGCCGTGTTCAAGTCAGGGGAAACAGAGGCAGTGCCAGGGGTGCTGAGGAAGGGGGTGAGAGAGTCCAGGGGGAGAACCCCTGGGAACCCATTGTGGGGGCACCCAGCAGGTTCCTGGAGGAAGTGTCGTCTGGAGAACTGAGTCGTGAAAAGCCTGAATGGGCTTGGCAGGCAGAAAGGGAGGACATCACTGCGCGGGGGGCAGGGGGATGGAGGCAGGTGCCACGAACCCCTCTGGACTCTAGCTCCAAAGTCTGCTTCCCCTGTGCTGGGTGGCCGAGGAAATCTCTATTTCTTTTAGCCTGACCTGGGCTGCTTGGAGTCCGCCCCATACAAGGTTCGAGTGTTCACACGGAGTTCTCGTATAGAATTTGGAGCTGCTTATTTTCCCTGTCTCTTTTCCTACATGTTCCATCCATTGTGGGGCTGTCGTGATGTCTCTGGGCTCTGTCTTCTCATTTTTCAAGCCCGTTTCTATTTCCAGTGAATCACAGTAAAAAAATGGAAAACATCACATGCTCTCCCTTTACTCCAGGTATAGACTCACATCTAATTCCTGTGTGTTTCTGGTCACTCTCGAGCAGTAGTGATGCTTGGCAGAATTTTCTGCATGATGGACATATATTTCCCATCTGCACTGCCTGGTACGGTAGCCACAAGCCACGTGCAGCTGTTGGGTATAGAAATGTTGCTGGCGTGCCCGAGGAACTGAATTTTAAATTTTATTTAATTTTAATTAATCGGAATGTAAGTAGCCACATGTTCGGCTGGTGGCTACCACATTGGACATCGCAGCGCCAGAACGTTCAGGTGCAGTGAGTCCTTACTTAATGTCTTCGATGGGTTCTGTGACTTTAAGCAAAATGACATAGAATGAAACCAATTTACTACAGTCTAATTGATATAAACAGAGTTAAGTTCCTACGGCATCTCGTCAATGTTCGAACGAAATGACTTTGAACAAAACGATGTTATTCAAGGTCCCGCTGTAGTTGTTTTTTATACGTGGCCCAGAGTTTGCAGTTATCCCCGAGAGGGCTGCTGTGACGAGCTGGCTCCGCCGTCACCGTCTTCTGGTGGTTTTCCATGTCACGAATTACATATCAGACCATTAGTGTCTCTCTGTGTTTTGTTTTTATTTTTCTTTAAGCGGTCTTCCCAAGTTAGTGAGCATAGCTTTTCCTCCCCTTCCCCCCACCTCTGGTAATTTTTTAAATTAGAAAAATAATTTACCATCTCGGCCACGTTTAAATACACAGTTCAGTATTAAGTATATTCACATGGCTGTGCCGCCAATCCCCACAACCTTTTCATCTTGCGAAACCGAAACCGTCCCCGTGAAACGCTAGCGCCCCAGCCCCCTCCCCCGGCACCCACCATTCTACTTCCTGTCTCTATGGATGTGACTCCTCAGGGGCCTCCTTTGGTTGAGCCCTGTAGTGTTCGTCTTTTTGTAACTGGCTCATTTCATCGAGCATATTGTCCTCAAGTTTCATCCACGATGCAGCTTCCTCCTCCTCTTAAACTCTTACCTACTAGGGCATCGTATGGAATCCTGAGATTCCCGATCCCCCAATGCTGGACATCAAAGTTCCTTCCAGTTTTCACTGGAAGGGCGAGAGGGAAGGACTCCGAAAGGGGCACGACGAAACTTCAGGAAGTGACGGACGTGCAGGTGACGCCTGACCAACGCAGGGGTTAGGGGCGCAGACCCCACGTGCATTTCAAAATACGCCTATAACTTTTGACCCCCCCAAAACTTAACTAACAGCCTGCTGTCGACCAGAAGTTTTACCGATAACATTAACGGTCGATGAACACGTGTTTTGTATGTTCTATGTATTCTATACTGTATTTTTACAGTAAAGTAAGCTAGGGGAAAGAAAATGTTAAGAAAATCATTAGGAAGAAAAAATACACTTACCATACTGTACATATTTATCTACACCATCAATTTTACATCATGTTTACAAGATGAAAAAAAATCCACGTATACAGTGGACCCGCATGGCTCAAACCCATGTCATTCAATGGTCAACTCTGTTCAGTATCTTGACTGAGATGATGATTTCGTGGCTGTGCACCCATCAAAATGCATTGAATCGCACACTTTGAACATGCGATTTTTTTGTGTGTGTCAGTGATACCTCAATAAAACCGTGTCGTCTTTTTAAATTGTAATAGTCCAAGTGAGCTCCCCTTGCACCCCCCACCTGTACGCCTGATCCATCCTTGTGCAGATATCGGTCAGGTCCTGGTGCCCCTGCCCCCGCCTGCCTTTGGGGCTGGGGACTGCCCATTTCCCCCTTAAACTCCCAGGGAGCTGGTGTTCTCCCTCAGTCTTTTAAACCTCCCTAACTGACTCCCCCAACACCCACCCATACTAGGTGATGCTGGGGACCCCAAAAGTCTCTTCCTGGCCCTCACTGTTTGGGAGAGACTGAGAGCCAGCTAGCTCTCTAAGCACCCTGGGGCTGGCCTGGGCTGGAAAAAAGCTCTTAAGGCTCTGCAGAGGGCGGGAAAGGCAGAGAAAGCCTCTCAAGTAGGGAGCTTAATCTGATCCGGGTCTTGAAAGCCTAGTAGGAACCGGCCCAGTGAAGGGGGCAGAGGCATTTCACAAAATGCAAAGGCCTGGAGGCCGGACCTGGGGGCGGCTCTTGGGAATCCTAGGACCTGGGTGTGGGATAGAGGGGGTCCTGAATGGAGCTGTGGGAGGGAGGGAGCAGATGCCAGGAAGGCAGGCCCCTCAGCCAGCCCTAAGGCACAGCTGATGGGCAGCTGCAGAGCAACCCTTGTGGCCCCAGTGTTCGTGGTTCCATTTGAGGGGTGGAGGGCATTGCCAAGGGTGGTCTGAGAAGGTATAGCCAAGGGAGTGGAAGGGGCAGCTATGATGAGGAGGTTGGCCAATGGGCTGGGGATACCAGGGGACCCAACTTGGCTCACCCAGACTCCTGAGCCTGAGGGCAGTGGGGAAGAGCTTGCTCCTTGGGGAAACCTCAACAGGAAGAGGCAGGCCTGGGGAGCCCTCTTTCCCCTGGTGGAACAGAGCAGAACCCCCCGACCCCCATGGAGCTTCTAGCCCTGGCCCCCTCCGTTGCTAGCTGAGTGACCTGTGTCCAGTGGCTTCTGGCTTTGAGCCTCAGGCTTCCCAGTTTCTAGGGAGACAGTGGACCTACTTCACAGGTATCAAGTTGACCTTGCCTGTTAAAGAAAGTGGTCTCATTTGCTAGAAAGTTCGACTACCTGAGCTAAAGTCTTCACATCCACCCACCTGTGAGAGTGTGTGTTCTACCCACTCATTCATCCACTTAGCGTTTAGTTGGCACATAATGTTGTGCCAAGACCTGTCTGAGGACACAGCAGTGACTAAAACAACATTCATGCCTCTGCGCGGCTTCTGCCTTGCGGTGAGGCAGACAAACAGGTAAGTAAGAAAACAGATCAACTGGGATGACAGGGCTGAAGGAACGAAAGAGGGTAAGAAGATGTAATAATGCGGTGGCTTCTTTAGTAGCAAGCTGAGAAGGCTTCTCTGAGGAAGTGACAAGTGAGCTGAGGTGTGCATGATGAGGCAGACCAACACAGCTGTGGGCGGGGACAGCTCATGCAGAGGCCCCCGGGGCAGGAATGAGCTTGGTGGGTTAGAAGCCCACCAAGTAGCCACTGCAGTGAATCGAGCTGCAGTGAATCGAGTGTGGAGGGCAGGAGTGTGTCCAGATATGGGGGGTGGGGCTGGGGCGAGGCGGGGCCCTGAACTTGGGGCCCTTCTTCCAGTCTGTGCAGGGAGCGGCATGGTAGTGTCTCCTGGACTGGCTGCACCTCTAGTCATCAGCACCCTTTGGGGACCCTGCTCAGAGAGGCCCACAATGGAGGAGCCGGGGACCAGCCAGGGCCCAGTGCAGGAGCAGCCATGGTTATGGACTTAGCACATCATGTGTTCTTCGCCTGGGCCTCCAGCCGCAGGAGTCAGGTGACCCCAGGCAGCGGGCCAGGCTGCAGGGCCGGGTGGCTGTGTGTGAGTGTGTCCGTCCCCATCCATCTCTCTGTCCTTCAACTGGGCCTGGACATCTGGAGTCTGAATCTATTTCCTTTTTCACAGCCTGGCAAGCCCTGCGTTTCTAGCTTGATTGTAAATAAAACAAAATAAACCTGTGTTCACAGTCCTGCTCTGCTGGGCGATACTGGGATGTTTGGGGGTTCAAGAGAATAATAGGGACCAGGTGTGCTCATTCAGACCCCTAGTGTGGGCCAGGGATCCTCTGCTCCCCCTCTTCCTGTTAGCAGGAAGCCCTAATCTCTCTGTCTCCCCTAATCTGGGGATATTTTTAGCTGCTAAGAAGGATTATCAGAGTCTGGCTCCAGGTGGCAGGGGCGGGGCTGGGAATAAAGCCAAAGGGGCTTCAAGATGCAGTTGGGCTGGGAGATAGGGCAGGCTGCGGGGGGCGGGGGACGGGTGTGTGCATGGGATGACGGGAATGAAGGCTCTGGCTGGTCAGGTTGGTCCAGCCGCCCGCTGAGTGATTCTCCAAGTGAACCCAGTGGCCCTGGCTGAACCCAGCCTGAGCTCATTAGCTCCAGCTCTAAGGGGAGGTGCCTGTGCAGAGGCCCAGGGATGTTTTGGGACGAAGCGCCCAGAACCTGCCACAGGCCCGCAGCCCTCCCCTCTCCTCAGTGCCGCTGACGGCAAGTAAGTAAACCACCTAGTGCTCACTCGCCCCAGGCACCATTCCAGTCACCCCGTGTGGGAGGGCCTATTGTTATTCCCATTTTAAGATGAGGAAACTGAGGCATGATGCAACTGGATCACTTGCCTGAGGTCGCATGATGGGTGAACAGGTGGGACAGGAATCTCGTCTGCCAGTGTTTGTGAACTGCTCAGCCTCCTGGTGAAGCAGGAGGTCTGGCTGTACCCATTTTTCAGCCGGGATGGCCGAGGCCCAGGAAGGCAGAGGAGCTGGGGTCCAAATCATGCAGATCGAGGAGGCATGACACCCTGAGCCCCACTTCCTCCGGTCCCTCAGGAAGAGGGCGTCTGGGCGGTTCGGGGGTGCAGGAGAAGCTGGGACCCCGCTGGCCATGGATGGTTACAGCTGCTCCTGAGCCTGTCCCAACAACAGGTGGGGGAAAAAATTGAGGCGCCCAGGACCGGGAGCACCGGAGCTGCGACTCCAGCCCTCTGCTTCCCCTCTTCTTTATCAAGGGGCGAAGCGGGTGTGGGGAGAGACAAACACGGCTTAGAGAGAAGGTAGGACCTCCAGGGCCGAGACCTCTGCAGCCAGGGCAGGAGGCGTCTGTCTGAAGCCCCCTCGGAGGGCTCCCTGGGTTGGCAAGTGCTGTTCCAAAATGACTTGGGGGCCAGAAGGGGCTGGGCCTGCTTCAGCCAAGGGGACTAAGATTCACGGCTGGTCGTGTGCCCTTCTCCACCCCTCACCGCCTCCAAAGGACTGCGTGGCCAGCTCCCAACGGCAGAGTGAGCGAGGCAGGGCTCAGGGAGGTGCTTTAAGTGGATCCAAGGTGGGGGCAATCCGGAGGTGCCTTCAGGAGGAAGCAACAACTGAACTGGGTTTTAAAGGACGCGTGGGAGATTGCCAGACAGACAGAGAAGATGGGTAAGCCCTGCAGGGGCAGAGTTCTTGCCTGCTTTCCCACCATTCTGTGTCCTCACCACCCAGCGTGGGACGATAAATAGCAGATGGGCGCTCCAGGCAGAGGACAGCACTTGTAAAGGCTGCTGTGTGTGAAATCATACAGTGTGGTGGGAGCGGAGTGTCAGGCAATGAATGGTGGGCTCTGAGGCTGGGGACATCGGCAGAGGCCCGAGATTACAAGCTGCCATTCTTCTTATGTATTCTCCCTTGTCCCTTGTCTCATCGTGACTTGCAGGCACCACGTCTTCAATGGACCCTGGTCTGGTCTGGGCACCTTTGGGGCAGGGGAGAACATGGGGCTGGGGATCTGGACTCCCAGCCCACTTCCACCGGCACTTGGGGGTAGGTCTGTCTGATGGGTGGGAGGGCCCCTGAGGAGGAGGCTGGAGATGCCCTGCGGTGGGTCGGGGAAGGCCAGGCTGGGCATGTGCCCAAATGCCCAGTGGATGCACGTAATCAAGCCAGCCTTGCCTGTTGGTGAAGACAGACAGATCGACCACCTGCGTGTTCCTGTCCATCTGCCTATTCCGTCTGGGCCGCCTGAGCCTCGTGGGTCTAAACCAGCCACTGCCACACATCCTGACCTTTGCCAAGCTGCTGCCGTCTAGTGCTCCTCCCCCACCGGGTGTCCAGTGGCAGTTGCCACCGCTAATTACTCACGGATGCCTAAATGCTGGATTCCCCCAGTGTGGTCGGGGGGCTGCTTCCCCCTCCCCAGAGATTCCATCCATCCCCTTGGGTTTAAACATCAGCCACATACTGCCCAGTTCTGCCCGGGCCTTCCCCCAGCCCACCCAGGCCCACGGAGCTCCTGTCCCTTCCATGTGACCATGGGGACATCTGAGGCCCCCGTGCTTGTTTTGTTCAACACTGAGCCCCACTCCTGCCCCAGATCCTCTCACTCAGCCTGGTTCACCCAGTTCCTCAGACTCTAATTTTCCTTTTTTCTGTCTTTGACTTGTGATATTGTGATCGAAAATGAGAAATACAAACTTGGTCTTTGTTCCCTGTCCTGGCACAGAGCTCCTAAAGCCCTGGGAATTGAGAGAGTGATAAAGATGTCTTTCGTTATGTTAATGAGGTGACTTTGGGAAAGTCCCTCCTTGGTCCCCTAAGGATGGGGCTGACTGTCAGGGGACCCAATCCTGTGACCAGGGGTTTGGAACTTTCTGTCCTACCGCAGGACCTCCAGGGAGGGGAGAGGGGCTGGAGGTAGACTCAGTCCAAAAGCTAATGATATAATCAGTCATGACTATATAATGAAGCCTCCGTGAAAACCCAAAGGGACAAGGTTCGGTGAGCTCCCAGGTTGTGAACACCTGAAGATTCGGGGAGACTAGGCCGCGGAGAGGGCGTGGCAGCTCCGCACCCTTCCCTGCACCTGGCCTTATGCATCTCTTCCATCTGGCTGCTCCTGAGTGGTGTTCTTTATAATATACTGATGATCTAGTGAGTAAACTGTTTCTCTGAGTTCTTTGAGATGCTCCGGCAAATTCATCAAACCCAAGAGGAGGTTGGTGGGAAACTCCATTCTGTAGCAAGTTGGTCAAAAGCCCAGGTGACTGTGTCTGAAGTAGGGAGCAGGGGGTGGGGTGGGGGTGCGGAGCCGTCTTGTGGGTTGGAGTCCTCAACCTGTGATATCTGCCATTGTCTCCAGATAGATAGTGTCAGAATTGAGCTGAATTATAGGACATCCAGCTGGTGTCAGAGAATTGCTTGTAGGTTTGGGGAGAAAACCCACATGTCAGAACTGAAATCTGAATCGCAGACTTTTTAAATTGTAGACATTTTAATTTGCACAGAGAAAAGGCCCCACATCATAGATGCACACCTCAGTGAATTATCTCAATCAAAACGGCACCCAGATCAGGACAGAAACTTCCAGGCCTCAGCAGCCGAGATCTCATGGCCTCTCCGGTCACTACCTTACCCTAAGAACAGCCACTGTCCCGACAGCCAGCAATGCAGCAGGCAGAATAATGCCCCTGAAAGATGTCCACATCCTAATCCTGAGGCCTGGGAATATGTTACTTGTCATGGCAAAGGGGAATTGAGTTTGCCTGTGGAATTAAGGTTGCTAACAGGCTGACCATGAGGTGGGCAATGACCCTGGATTACCTGGGGGTCCCAAAGTAATCACAGGGTTCCTTGTAAGAAGGAGGCAGGAGGGTCAAAGAAATTTGAAGATGCTGTGCTGCTCTCTCTTTGAAGACGGAGGAAGAGGCCACGAGCCAAGAAATGCAGGCACCTCTAGAAGCTGGAAGAGGCACAGAAACACATTCTCTCCGAGAGCTTCCAGAAGGATCGCAGCAGCCCTGCCGACACACCGACGTTAGCCTGTCGAGATCCGTTTCAGACTTCTGACCCTCAGAACCGTAAGAGAATAAATCTGTAATGTTTTAAGCCATGAAATCTGTGGTAACTGTACAGCAGCCACAGGAAGCCAACACAAGCATCTTTTGTTTTGCCTGGCGTTGAACTTGATGTAAATGGAATTGTATGTGCCTGCTTTTCTTCTGGCTGCTTTCTTGAGGGTGTTCAACTCTTGGGGGCTCTGCCTCTAAAATATCTCTGGAAATGTCTCCTTGTTTCCACCCCACCCACCTCATCTGGACAGCCCACAGCGCCCCATCTGGCCTTCTATAGGGCGCTTCCTGCATGGCAACTAACACCCCGTGACTTGCCACCTTGCCTAAAATAAAACCACAAGCACAGAACCCCCAGACTCCACGGGCAGGAGTGTAAATTGGTGCAGCCATCCCGGAAAACAGTTTGGCAGTCGCTTATAAAGTTAAACACACGACGTGGCCGTGTTTAACTTCAGGAGACGTGAAAACTTCCGTTCACACACTGTTCAGACGCAAATGTTCATAACAGCTTTGCTCATAATTATCCCAGACTGGAAGCATCCCAAACACCCATCAACGAGCGAATGGTAATCAACTGTGGTATATTCATACGGTGCCCACGATTCCGTATTAAAAAGGAAAGAAGCTACTGGTAGATGCAACATGGGTGAGTCTTAAAAACACGACTCGGTGAAAGCAGCCAGGCATGACGATGGAGTCTGTGCGTCCATAAATTTATGTGAAGTTCTAGAACAAATAAAACAGCCTGCTCCTCGGGGGCTTTCCATCCATCTGACAGACTCCCCCCAGTACAGATGGAAAAAAACTGGGACAGAGGTGACCTTAGGACAGTGGAGATGAAGATTCACTGGCAAAGGGTATGAGAGAACTTTGTGGAAAAACAAGAATGTTTGTGGTGGAAGGTTGGGTTACACAGGTATGGCCATTTGCCAAAACTCAGTGACTCTCCACTTCCGATTGATGCATTTTGCTCTAGTAAAATTTATCTTGAAAGAAAAAGAAAATCCATAAGCACATGTCGAACCCAAGTTATGATCCGCATGCTGAAATACATAGGGATACTGTGAAATACTGTGGCTTGGTGTCTGCTGCTGCTTTTGAAATGCATCCAGAAAAATCAGATGGACTAATGGCTGGATAGAGAAAGGGATGGAGCATGGGCAAGTGTAATGAAGGAAATGGCAGGATGTGAATGGTAGAATCTAGCAGTAGGCACATAGGTGTTCATTGTAACTCTTTCTACCTTTCTGCAAGTTTGAAGATTTTTCTCATAAAGCGTTGGGGGAAACCATCTACATTCTTTCCCACAGCCCACAGGCCCTGCACGACCTGCCCAGTCTCCTCCCTGCTTTCACCTATCTTCCCCTGCAGCCACACAGGCTTCTTCACTGACCCTCTTGCTCTCTATCTCATTGCTGCCTCAGGGCCTTTGCACATGCTGCTTTCGGTCTCTGGAAAGCCCCCCTGTACCACCACACCCCTCTGTGTAGACCCAGGCCCTCCTCATCTCTAGGTCTCAGCTGAGATGGTTTCTCCTTAGAGAGCCCTACCTTAGTCACCCTGTTTATTTTCTGCCAGGCCCCATCACACTGAGGTTATTTCATTTATCTATGAATCTGTTTATTTGCATATTGGCTGCCTACCCTGCTGGGCTGGGAGCTCCATGGAGACAGGAATGTGTCTGCTTTTTTCCTTGCTGTGACCCCAACACCCAGCCTGGGTTGGCATGTATAAGTCAGTCAGAGAATATCTTGTGGGTAGGTAGATGGATGGATGGGTGGATGGATGGATGGATGGACGGATGGACGGATGGACGGACGTATGGACAAATGAGTGAACAAACATTCTGAGCGAGGATCAGCGTGGCGGTTCTGGTGGGTTATGGTGGGGGTTCTGGGCACTTGTCTTAAGATCTCAAGAAAGGGAGATGCTGTGTGGCTACTCAGGACAGCTGGGCTCTGCAGGTAGGGGCTGCTCCCCTGCGGCTCTTGATGGAAAGCTGGCTCACCTTGGTTGCTGCTGTGTTATTTGAGAAGCTTGGTCTTGCGGTTGGCTCTTTTACCCCGCTGCTGCCCAAGCCAGCGAGATAGCTGACATTCGCACCTCCCGGGGAGTTCGTGTTGCGTGTTGCGGAGGACGGCTAGGGAGGGAATTGCAGATTTCCCTAAATCCTTCATCTTTGGGCGGCATCAGAGCACCTTCCCACAACGGCGGGAAACATTCCTGGGACATTTAAGAGCTTGAGGTAATGACTCCACTCGGCCACTCCCTTGACTTCTGGCCACCGTTTTCTTGTCTGTAAAGTACGGAATAGTAACTACTGTTATGAGCTGTGTTGTTAAGGATCAGCAGGCACCAGGCTAAGCACTTGGTGTGCCTGAGCAGGCTGGGCTGACAGGTGGCTATGACTGCCCGTTTTACAGATGAACTTGAGGTTCAGAGAAGTCAAGTCATTTGCTTGAGGACACACAGCCCAAGTCAGTCCTTAACACTGGCTGTAATAAACTCAGGTTGCCAGGCGCTGGGGGAACAAGGGCCGGGTGGGGGGCCCTCCAGCTCCAGCCACCTGCGTGCTTACCTGCCCACTAACTGGACCGTCTGTCCACAGGATGTGGTCTGGTCTGAATGAGTGGCTGTGGCAGGACAGGTTATGGCTACCACCGAACAGCTCATGGGCTGACCTGGAGGACCGAGATGGCCTGGTCTACGCCCACCCCCAGGACATGCTGGTGGCCCTGCCCCTGGCACTGGCCCTGGTGGCCATACGCTTCATCTTTGAGAGGTGAGTGTCCGCTGTGGCTCGTGTGTGTATGTGTGTGTGTATGCGTGCGCACGCTGCTGGCCCTGTGCTGCTACCGTGTGTGTGGTTTCATGGCTTTGTCCTAATGTGTCCCTGACTTTGAACCCAAGTGCTTCTCCCCACGCCACCCTGCTCCCAGCTGCCGTCACTCACATTCTTCCGATCCCTGACGGCTGCTTTACCAGGATGCTGACATCGTCACAAAACGGGTGGGGACCTGGAGGGCATGTATCTGCTTTGCAAGCCGAGGATGGGTCTGCAGTGAGCAAAGAAACCCCTGCCCACCCGCTCCTGTCCCTGTCCCTTACGGGCAAGCCTGTCCCTCACCCGTACACTCCTTTCTCACCCCTACTGCTCCTGACACCTTCCCTCCAGTTCCCCTTTTCAGCCGAAGGAAGGCACAGAGCCACTCCTGCCTCCTCTGGGTCCCCCTCCACTCACCCCTCGTCTCTTGCAGCCTGGCACTGGCCCCTGCCCGAGCGTATGCCACCTCCTGGTTGCCAAACCCTGTGGATTGTCAGTCATGGGTGACTCAGATGCTGCTTGGAACTGAGTTTCTCCCTCTTTGTCTGGTGTCCATCTCCTGGCTGTGGCCACCTCTCCTGGGGTCCCTCCCTCTGTCCTATGTAGTCGCACCCTTTTCCACATGACCAATGCTGTGGCCACGGCTCCCAGACCTGCCTTGCCCAGCCCCTTTCCTGCTGGCCTCCCCACTACCCCCCCCACCAAGCTTCGCTTGATGCCAAGGACCCCTCCCCCTCTCCTTCCTCCACATGCACTTCCTCCTCCACTCCTCACACCTGGTTTCAGGTCCACCATCTTTTTTTGCGACCCCCTGGCCTTCACACCGGCTGCCCTGCGGTTTCTTTAAGGCCGGGTTCCAGGGAAGCATGCCCTGCCCCTCCCCCCACAGAGCCCTAACCCGCTCCAGGCACTGTGGGTCCCCGCCCTGTCCTGCCCTGACCACAGGGGCATGGAAGCGACCTGTATCTTGATCTGTCTCCTACTCATGAAGAGCTTCCCAGGGTCTGGGCTCCCCGGACACAGGCTGGACACGGGACCCAGGGGACAGCCACTGATGCGTTTACTTAACAGGCACCTTCTGAGTGGTGCCGGCCACTGCTCTAAGCAGTTGACGTGTCTGAACCCGTTTAGCTCTCCGTGCAGCCCCATGAGGTGGTACTATTATTATTCTCGTTTTACAGAAGAGGAAATGGAGGCACGGGGAGGTCCAGTGACCTTCCTGAGGTCACACAGTAGGCCAGCCGGGACTGAGGCTTTGTCAGGGGCATTCCAGGAGGCCTAATTCAGCCAGGCTTGGGGGAGCGTTAAGGGGCAGGGGGGAAAGGGGAGCGAGCCCAGGTTCAGCACAGAGCCCCGTTTAGCCGAGGGCTGTGGCTTAGGTGGCAGGCAGGGGGGCGGTCATCAGATCCCAAGGGCACTCCTCGCTTGCCAAAGAGCAGTGCGAGGGCAGCTTTTCTAGAGTGAAAGGCAGGGGTTTCCCCCTTGTTAAGGGAAAGTGAATCCTACTAGGTTCGATTTCTGGGTCCGCCACTCGCTGGCTGTGTCAGCTTGGGCACATCTCTGACCTCTCTCAGCCTCTGGGACCATGGGGACGGTAACGATAGGGTTACGAACATAACGCTTGACAGATCATAAGCTCGCAACAAACATCCGTGTGCTCCGTTCCGCCCCCATCATGACTGAGTCTGGAATGAGTTCCTTGCTGGGCTGTTCTGCATCTCAGTTTCCCCAAATGGATGGTGGTATCGGGATTATGGCTATGAAATCCAGACCCGACCTGGCCTTGGGTGCCCCCTTGTGGGCAATGTGGTGATTGATTGACGAGCTTCAGGCTCCTTCGAGTCTAGGCTGGAGGGGGAGCCTGGGAGAGGGGAAGCCTGAGGGGAGGTAGCAGACCTGCTCCTGCTGGAAGGGAGCCCCCAGCCTGGTGGGGGGCAGACCAGGACTCAGGCCACTCTGAGACAGGCAGTGAGGGAACTCATCCCTGGTTTGGGATTAGACTGAAGGAAGGCGATTGGGTACCTCAAAAGTTGGCCACATCCCCATCCTGAAAATCAGTTCAGCTGCCTGTCTTATGCTCGGTCTAATGCATCAGCCAGGCTACCCTCCAGGGTCCCAGGAAGTGATGTGGCTCCTTCCAGCCTCAGTCTCCCCACCTGTAGCATGTACGTTCCTTCTCACCTGGACTGATGGGCTGTGTTGCCTGCACCCAGACTCGTCGGCCTGCCCCTGAGCCGGTGGCTGGGTGTACGGGATCGGGCCAGGAAGCCAGTGAAACCCAACGCCACGCTGGAGAAACACTTCCTCACGCAGAGATGGAAAACCAAGGAGGTGAGTGAGGGTCCCTGCGGCCTTCCTCCTCCCGTCTGCCTGCATGGCTGCCGTGAGGGTGGGGCCTGTGGCCGGGGGGTTGGGGGGTGGGCAGAGAAAGCCCAGGCAGCCTCTGGTTCCTCTACAGTGCCTCCACCCCCACCCCAGACTCCATCCCCAGACTCCATCTTCACCCCCACCAGTGTGAACCCAGCTGCCTAATGAGCAGCTCGTGGGACTGGAGGGGGTGGGGAGAGCAGGTTTCTCTCTTGTTCCGGGGAAGAGCAAAGACCTGACTATTCTGGGGTTCTGCAGTCACATGACCTTCCTAGTGCCATCTGTGCTGTAGCTGCCCAGTGCTGGGCTGGGTCCTGAGGGAGAGAGGGGGAAGGAGAGGTCTTTCTGCCCTGAGGGGCGGGGGCTGCTCCTGCAGAACAGAGCCTTGGGACATCCTCCCATCAGTCCCCATCTGCAGGGAGGGGTGGGGGCAGTGTCTCAACTGCCTGCCTGGAGTAGGAGTGTTCTAGAAGGAGGGCAGGAAAACCTCTATGGGGAGCTGCTCCCAGCCCCTCTCATAATCCCAGTCCCCATCAGTCACCTGCCTGTCCTGTGAGCAGGGCTGGGTTCTCAGGGCCTGACTGGGTGGGGGGCACCCAGTGACCCCCCCCTACTCCCCTGTCCCCATAGGTAGACAGCCCCAGTGGTGAGGTCTGGGGCCGCCGGGGGTGGGGGTGCAGAGCTGGGTCCCGCATATCCCAGAACAGGAGTGGGAAGCCACCTCCGTCACCTTGGCCCCCACCGCCTGCTCCCCAGGCTCAGATGGCTGTCCTGGCTGCCCAGTGTGGTCTCACGCTAAAGCAGACCCAACACTGGTTCCGGAGACGTCAGAACCAGGACCGGCCTTGCCTGACCAAGAAGTTCTGTGAGGCCAGGTCAGCCCGGGGCGGAGCTGGGGAGGGGGTGCCGGGAGTGCAGGGAGAGGCGGCCACTGTGGTGGCAGCTGTCTCACGGGCTCCCTCCCCATCTGCAGCTGGAGGTTTGTCTTCTATCTGTGTTCCTTCTTTGGTGGCCTCTCGGTCCTCTACCACGTGAGTGTTCCTGGCTGCTTCCTGGCCCCTCCACCTGTCCCACAAGCACCTACTGTGCACCAGGCCTGGCTCGGGGTGGGGGTGTGGAGGGGTGCGGAGTGTGTGCACAGAGAAGGCAGAGAATGTGGCCAGGTCGTGGCGGATGTTCCCCCCTGAACTTGGGGCTGGGGTCCGGCGAGAGCGGGGATGTCACCAGGCGACAAAGAGCGGAGCTGAGGCAGCGCCTGGAGGGCTGGAGAAACCCAAGGAGCCCCGGCGGGCGCACTCATGCCTCAAATGCCTGTGTCCCTGCAGGAGTCATGGCTGTGGAAGCCGGCAATGTGCTGGGACAATTACCCAAACCAGGTGAGCGGGGTGGGGCAGAGGCTGGAAGGAGGACTGGGGTGGTCAGAGTTCCTGTGGCCAGAGGTAGCAGAGCCAAACCTGGACGTGACATCGTAATTCCCTCCGAGTCCTGCTCTGTGTCTGCCTCCCTGCGGAACGGAGAGCGGAGCCAGGAGTCAGCAAACCTGGAGGAGGCACTGCCACAACATCACTGCCCTTGGCTTCCTCTAGGGATGGGGAGCTCACACCTTCTTCGCTCATCGGGATTCAAGCGTCCTGATTTTGAGCAAATCGGGGAGGGCCCTGAGCCATGCCGGGCCCCCACCGACCCTGCCCCACCTCTTTGCTGCAGCCCCTGAAGCCAGCCCTGTACTGCTGGTACCTCCTGGAGCTGAGCTTCTACATCTCGCTGCTGATGACGCTGCCCTTCGACGTCCGGCGCAAGGTGAGGCCCGGCCGAGTCCCGCTAGGGAAGTGATGTCCTGGGGGAGTCGGGTCCCGGGCTCCGGTGGGGAGGGATAGCCTCACCCCACACCTGGCGGTCCCTTGGCGCCTCAGGCAGGAAGCATGGAGTCTGCTGGGTCCAGATGCCAACCAATCCCCTGAGAGGGCCTGCTCCCAGCCCTGGGGGCCCCACCAGCCAGCCACCCAGCCTTGTCCCAGCTGCGACCCATCATCTCCCGCAGGATTTCAAGGAGCAGGTGGCACACCACGTGGTGACCATCACCCTCATCACCTTCTCCTACAGCGCCAACCTGCTGCGCATCGGCTCTCTGGTGCTGCTGCTGCACGACTCTGCGGACTACCTGCTGGAGGTGGGCCAGGCCACACCCCTCCCGGCTGCCCTCCCCTCTCCCCCCTCCCACACGCCCCTGGGGCTGAGGCCCCACCCCCTCAGCTTTCCTGGAAGAGGAGACCCCACCCTACTCGGGCTCCCTGGGAGGCTGTCCCTCTCTATCTTCATGGGAGGTGAGGCCACGCTTCCTCTTCTCTTCCAGAGATGAAGCTTCGCACACACATCCACTTTGTACCTTTCTAGACAATCCCTGGAGATAAGGCCCAGTCCCATGACCCCTTTTCCTTAAGGCGAGGCCCCTCCCCACCTGCTGCCCCGCCCCTACCGCCCACCTGAGTCCCTTTCTGCCACCTGAGTCCGTTTCTGCCGCCCTCGCAGGCCGGTAAGATGTTCAACTATGCACAGCAGCAGCGAGTGTGCAACTGTCTCTTCATCGTCTTCTCCGTGATCTTCTTCTACACTCGCCTCGTGCTCTTCCCCACCCAGTGAGTCCAGTGGGGGGGCTGGGAAGGTGGGCACGCACATCTGTGATCCCGCCTGCCTCACCCTTGGTTCCAGAACCAGGGGACAGGGGATGTTGTCTGGGAGGCATCCAGGAAGAGGCAAGGAAGGGTACTGAGTCTCCAGCCCAGGGTACGGCATAGGCAAAGGACCAGAGGTTCGAGAGACGGAACTGAGCTCAGTCCTCATGCCCCTGTGTGCCTGGAACGTGGTCGGGCACCAGCTCACTAAAGCCTTTTTTTTTTTTTCTTCCCACTAAAGTCTTTACCCACTCTATTTGCTGAGCCTCTCACTGCAGAGGGAGCTACGTGAAGATCCCTGCTCACAAGGAGCTGACATGGGGCGGGGGGATAAAATAAAGCAAACAAGTAGAATATTGAGCATGCAAGGGAGTGACTGTATTAAAAGATCAGGCATCGGAAGTGTGTGGGTAGTTGAGATTAGGTCTGTCAGGGAAGGCACCACTGACAGCGTTGGTTCAGAAAGACTGGAGGGAAGTGAGGGAGAAAACTGTTCTGATCCCAGCAGAAGAGCCTTCCAGGCAGAGGGAACAGCACATGCAAAGCCCCTGAGGCTGGACAGTGCCCGGCATGTTGGAAGACCAGAGGGGAGGCCTTGTGGCAGGATCAGAGTGAGCTAGGGGGAGAGAGGAGGGAGCTGAGAACAGGAAGGAGACCAGGTAGGTGGTGCAAGGCCTTATGGCCTGCGGGGAGGGCTTGGGTTTTTATCCAAAGGAAGTGGAGGGTTCTGAGCAGAGGAGGGGCAGACCTGACTTGGGTGCTCACAGGCGCCCTCTGGTGGCTGCAGAGAGAACTAGTGAGAGCCCACCTCCCGCTCAAGACTAGGGCAGAGATTGCTCTGATCTGGTACAGGTGAGAGAAATGAGTGGACTCAGAAGTGGGGGATGACTCAAGGGTCGTGAGATGGTAATGAGCTCAGCGTTGTTCCTTGAGGATCAGGAGCTCAGCTCTGGCCGTGCTAGGTTTGAAGGGCCTACAGCCCACCCCATCCCCAACAGTCATGGAGGAAGCGGTGGGCACACCAGCGTGGGGTTCCAGGGAGAGATGCGGTGTCCAGTGTTTGCAGCCACAAGACTGGACAGCATCACCTGTCCAAGTGCAGACAAAGAGGCCCAGTCCTGGGGCCCCTGATGTTTTCAGATCAGGGAGGCAGCCCAGGAGTGTCTGCAGTTCGGGGCCACTGCAGAGGAGACGCAGAGAGAGCAGCCATAAAGTGGAGAGACAGGAGGGTGGTCCCTGAAGGCACGTGAGGAAAGGGTGTCAGGAAGGGCCAGCCGAGTGCCTGCTGCCTGAGCCAGGCAGATCACTGGTGACCTTACAGCTGACCTGGGTGAGGGTGGCAGGGGGTGAGAGCCTGCTGGGTAGGGGGAGAAGGGCATCTGAGGAGAGAAGGTCTGAAAGGACCACCCAGGAAAGCAGCTGCCCCCTAGAGGTTCGTGGTTGTGCAAGGCCAGCCAGCAAGCTCCTGGTCCTCCTCATGACCTTTAACATGACCACGTGAGGGGGCATTTAAATGCCCAGCTGAAGAGCACAGGTATTACTCTGGGGGTTGTGGGGAGCCATTGAAGGTTCCGGAGCAGAGAAGGTCTCTCAAGTTAGAGCTTCTAGGACGGGGGGCTAGAGTAGCTGGCGAAGCCCCACCTCGCCTTCCTGCCCGCCTCAGGATCCTCTACACCACGTACTACGATTCCATCGCCAACTCCGGTCCCTTCTTTGGCTATTACTTCTTCAACTCGCTGCTGATGCTGCTGCAGCTGCTGCACGTGTTCTGGTCTTTCCTCGTCCTTCGCATGCTCCACAGCTTCACAAAGAAAGGCCAGGTAGGGCCCAGCAAGGGTGGGCTCGCGGGCGCTACCCCAGAGCCCCAGCCCAGCTCACCCTCAGCCTCATCCCCACTCCTTGTCCCCCAGCTAGAGAATGACATTCGCAGCGACATGGAGGAGTCAGACTCCAGCGAAGGGGAGGCAGCCCAGGAGTGTCTGCGGCTGAAGAACGGGGCAGCTCCGGGGTCTGGGGCAGCCCCTGCTGATGGCCCTCGGAGCCGGGCAGCCAGGCAGCTGCCCAATGGGCACATGTCAGCCACGTAGCCGGCCAAGGATTGGCTGTGAGGGGCCGCCCCCAGCGCCTTGGATTTGTGGGGAGGCTGGACCGGCGGCCCTTGGCCCAGGCCGTGGGGAAGGCTGATGATCTGTCTCCAGCTCCTACCTTCTGCCCACCCTCTCTCCTTCCCTTGGGCCAGTGGACAGAGCTGGGGCGGTGGGCAGCAGCAGGGTGCTGCGCCTCGCCAGAGCTACCTCCAGGTTGCATCCTGGGAACTGTTAAGAGCCCCAGGCTGAAAGGGGTGCAATAAAACTTGAATGGAGCCACATTCTCTGCCTGAGTGTTTGTGTCCCTGTCATAGCTCATCGGAGGCCCCAAGGAAACCAGGACTCTGCTTACATACCCCACGGATGGGATACTCACCGCCACCCTGAGACACCTGCCCAGTCCCAGGGGATCCAGATAGCATGAGGCCCTGATCCCCAGCCAACGCCTTAGCCAAGCCGCCTCCTTCCAGCTTTCAGCCAGCTGCTCACAGACCCAGCTTACAGATGAGAGGGCAGCAGACCTTGTCCAAGGTCACGGAGATGAGAGGGGAGGCTCATGCCTGTCCTCACAGCTCCCGCTCAAGATGGGCTGAACCCCGCCCTCCTGGTCCTGGGGCCTCCCTGGAGACAGTGAAATAGGGCCTGGGGGCGGGCATTCCCACCGGCTTCCCAAGGATCAGCCTGGGTGCGGTCACTGTCTGTCTCTTCAGAAACATTATGGAAGGTGTCCCCTGCCTCCCCAGCTGAGACAGGCTGAAGGGACTATGTCCCATACCCCAGAAATCACAACCACAAGGCCCTACGCAGGGCCAGAACGTGCTGCCTTCAGGGGAACAAAAAGAAGAGGTGAGTTATAGAAAAGAGAGAAATAGGAGACGGCAGAGAACACGGGGGAGAGGAAGTGTGTTAGAGACAGGACAGATCGTGAGATAGAAAACAGGGCCCATCTGAGAGACAATAATCAGCTTGGAGACCGGGCAGGGGAGGGGAGCAGGAGAGGCGAGGGAGGGTGGACGTGTTGAGACCGGCTGAAGGACAACGGGGAGCGAGAGAAGGGGAAAGGGGGTGGGGACACGGGGCCGGGAGGGAAACGGTCTCTACTTTGTCTCCGAGAGGTGAGGATGGAGGGAGAGGAAGGAAGAGGGGAGAGAAAGGTGTTCAAGACGCTGGGAAGGAGGGACTAGGAAGACAGGAAAGAACCAAGAGCACAGGGGAGAGACAGGTGGCAGGGGGGTGGCAGCAAACAGGAGAAGGGAACGGAGGGCGCTGGGGAGATGGGAAGGGGCGCTGGAGAGAACACGGAGCCAAGTGGCTTTAGTCCTGAGAGACTCAGGTTGAGGAGAAGAGAAGAAACAAGCAAAGAAAGCTGGGAAGGACTGGCCACCGATACGGATGGAAACTCAGGACAGGGTGGTGGTCTGGAAGCCACGAAAAGAAACTTTTTCAAGAGGGAGAGAACTCCTGACACTTCCACAGGAGCAGCCAGTTATGCCTTGTGATCAAAAACCAGAGTAATCGAACAGGAATCATAGTAAAGGTGAAAGATGGGAGAATAAAAAATGGAGGAGAAAAAGAAGAAGAGGATGTAGAAACTGGAAAAGGAACGAGAGAAAGAAGGGGACAAAAAATGGAAGAGGAGGAAGAATATCCAAAGGAAAGATAAGTCAATGAACCCCTATGGACACTCTGGGCAACATCTGAGTTAAATAAACAACCCACAAAAGGAGATAGTCTATCGTTTGCTTTGAATTTGACAGGACAGAAAAACAGATGATAGTTTTTTTAAAAAAGAAATTAAAGAAATATAAGAAAAGGAACAAGCGAAACACGTGATTAAAAGGTGTTAAGAACATCAATATTTTTAACAGCTGTATATAGAATTTCATATATTATTTATGTATGTTTATATACAAATCCTTATGTATCACCTCACGATCACTCTAAACCATGAGGGAACCGAGTGATTTCATCGACAACTGCGAGTTCCTAAATAGCCAAGCCCGAATTTGCACTTCCATCTCTCAGCTGTAAATGCCGTGTTTTCAGTTATAACCTGGGAAATGGTCCAGGCTACATCGATGTGTGTTGCACATGTAATGTTTAGATACTCTCAGTTTTCTCTCTTAAAATTCCTATTGAAAATATTTCAATTATCTTCTTGTACCTTCACCTCCGTAACTTCCTTACCTCTTTGAAATTTTTAAATGTGTTTCGGGAAGCTCCTTCTTGTCCTTCAGTGGGAACTGTCTTCCGAACTTAACATCTTTTGATACATATTAAATACATGACTCTGTTAAGAAACCAAAAAAAAAAAAAAAAGAAGAAAAAACAGCTGAGGGGAGAGAGAGAGCGGATCAGAGCTTGGAAAGAAGATGAGGTGTCAGAGGAAGGACTCGGGAGAAGATAGAAAGACCCGAAAGGAAGAAAGGGAGAGAGAGAATAACAAAAAAGAACCAAGGCAGCATGAGGGTTGTTATCTAGGACGAACGTGAAGGAGTAAATCTTAAGAGAGAAGCAGATCCCGAGAGGATGGCGGCATGAAGAGATGAACAGGTTGCTCGGAGGGGAAAGATGCAACTGGCCTTAAAACAAACCAGCAAGATGCTCCACATAAAAAAAAGTGGGAACGAAAATTCTTGACAGCGATCCTGGCAAAAATAGTGGTGGCGGCGCCCTCTGCTGGTGATATTTGCAGGGACAATGGCCCTGTCACGGTAGTAACTGGAAGTATAAATGCATTTCTTCTTTATCCCTAAAGAGACACGCAGATCTCCTTAGTACACATAAAAATCAGTAAGGAAAGGACAACCAACCTAAAAAGAAAATGGAAAAAAGAGACACTATGCACAGATACAGAAGAGGAGACACGGTCCATAAACATAAAGACGCATTCGATCTCATTCATAACCAGGAAAATTCCAAGCAAGACTGTGAGATGCCGTGAACATTAACTCGCCCGGCAAAGATAAAGAAATTGGACAAAGCGAGTGCTGGAGGAGATGGGGGTCAATAACAATCACATATTACTGGGGAGAGTGTAAGCTGGTACAATCATTTACAACCAGTTGGCAGCATGTAAAATTGTTGACCATTTTATAAAGTTCAAAAGCAACTCAAACAAAATGATTTATTATTTAGGCATGAACATCTGTCTAGCAAAACTACAGTAGACCTCCAGCAGATGCCTGAAACCAGGAATTGCACCAAACCCTATATGTACTGTTTTATTGATTTCTAGAATTTTCCATTTAAAATTTTCCATTTAAAATTTTTGGACCATAATCGACCACTAGTAACTGAAACCATGGAAAGCAAAACCACAGATTCGGGGCTACTGTTGTAATTCTTTAATAAACAAAATAAAACACAAAATTTAAAAGAGCGATATATTACTTTTGATTGTGGGGGGGAGGGGCCTTCAGGTAGATATAAATACTGTCACTGTTCTAGCTTTTGAGGTTGTGAATGTGGGGAAGGATACTCATATTATTAATAAGTACAATTTAAAAAGGATACGAAAAAAAGACAGCCCGCAGCATGGGAGAAAGTATTTGCATATATCTGAAAAGGGCCTAGAACCCAAAACATGTTAAGAACATTTACAACTCAATAACAACAACCAAAAAAAGGGCGAAGGACATGAATTGACATTTTCCCAAAGACGATATCCAAATAGCCAACAAGCACATGAGATGTTCAATAAATCAAAGGCTGTTCAATGTAAATCAAAACCACAGGATACCACTTCACATCCATGAGGATGTATATAGCAAAACATAAAATAACCGGTGTTGGTAAGGATGTGGAAAAATTGGAAAAACTCTCACACATTTTTGTTGGGAATGTAAAATGGTTATTCGCTGTGCAACAGTTTGGTGGCTCCTCAAAAAGTTAAACAATTACCATATGAGCCAGCAATTCTACTCCTAAGTATCTACCTAAACGAGTTGCAGAGACTCAAATACTTGTACATGAATGTCATAGCAGCACTGTTCACGTAGCCAAAAGATGGAAACCCAAATGTCCATCAACAGGTGAATGTGTAAACAAATTGTAGTAGATCCATACAATGTGCTATTATTATTCGGCCATAAAAAGGAAATACTGATACATGCTGACCCTCAAAACCATTGTTAAGTGAAAGAAGCCAGACACAAAAAGTCATACATTTTATGATTCCTTTTATATGAAATATCCAGAATAACTAAACCTATAAAAATAGAATGCAGATTGATAGACACCAGGGGCTGGGGGTAGGAGGGAAGATTGGAAATAACTGTTTAATGAGTAGAGTTTGTGTGTGTGTGTGTGTGTGTGTGTGCGTGCACGCATGTGTGAAATTCAATAAAGAACTCTCAAATATCAGTGAGAAAAAGAGCCATCCAACAGCCAAGAGATCAACAGGATATGAACAGGCAAGTCATAGGAATGGAATTTCCAAAATGTAGGTAAATACAATAGACTGGTATTCAGTCTTAAAGAAGAAGGATGTTCTGACACATGCTATGATGTAAACTGTGAGGACATTCTAAAATAAGCCAGACACAGAAAGACAAATACTGTGTGATTCCACTTCGATAAGGTCCCTAGAAGAATCAACTTCATAGAGACAGAAAGTAGATGGTGGGCAACAGGAGCTGGGGAGAGGGAGAAATGGGGTCATTTAATGGGTATGGAGTTTTAGTTTTGCAAGATAAAGAGTTCTGGAGGTTAGTTACACAACAATGTGAATATACTTAACATTACTGACCTGCACCCTTAAAAATAGTTAAGATTGGAAAAAAAGAAAAAAAACAACAGAACAAAAATAAATAAAAAATTAAGATGGTAAATTTTGTTATGTGTATTTTTGCCACAACTTAAAAAAAATGGGAAAAGTCAGTAAACTAGGAATAGGGGGCACTTCCTCAACTTAATAGAGAACATCTACCCCAAAAACCTTACAGCTAACATCATACTTAATGGTAAGAAACTCAAAGCTTTGCCACTAAGATCAAGACAAGGCAATAATGTCCCCTCTCATCATGCCTTCCCACATCGTACTAGAAGTCTAGCTAACGCAATAAAAGACAAGAAAAGGAAATAAAAGAGATACAGATTGGAAAGGAAGAAATAAAACTTTGTTCGTGGATAATATGATCATCTACGCAGAAGAAAAAAAAAAAACACCTACCGAAAACCCCTTCTGGAACTAATGTGCCATTATAGTAACATTGCGAGATACTAGGTTAATACACAAAAGTCAATTTCCTATGTACCAGCAATTACAAATTGGCATTTGAAATTAAAAACAAAACCACTTACATTAGCACCCCCAAAATTAAATACTTTGGCATAAATCTAACAAAGTGTATAAGTTCTATATGAGAAAAGTTCTATATGTATATGTATAAGTTCTATATGTATAAGTTCTATATGTATAAGTTCTATATGAGAAAAACTACAAAATTCTGTTGAAAGAAATCAAAGAATAGGTGAATAGATCAGTGGAACAGAATAGAAAGCTCTGACGTAGACTTCCATAAACATAGTCAACTGATGTGTGACAAAGGATCAAAGGCAATACACTGGGAAAAAATAGTCTTTTGAACAAATGGTGCTGGGACAACTGGACGTCTACAGGCAAAAACATGAATCTAGACACAAAATTTACTCCTTTCAAAAAGGAACTCAAAGGGACCACAGACCTGAATGTAAAATGCAAAACTGTAAAATTTCTAGAAGGTAACATAGGAGAAAACACAGGTGATCTTGGGTTCAGTGATGACTTTTTAGACATTAAAAAGGCATGATCCATGAAAGAATGGATAAGCTGGATTTTATTCTAATTAAAATTTTCTACTCAGTGAAAGACACTATCGAGGGAGGGAAGACAGGCACAGACTAGGAGAAAAATTTGCAAAAGACAAATCTGATCAAGAACTCTTGAAGTCCTTAATCTGAGACACATGAAGAACTCTTAAAACTCAGCAGAAACGATCCAATTAGGAAATGGCCAAAGATCACTGAAGAAGAAATGCAGACTGCAAATAAACATATGAAAACATCACACGTGACATGCCATCAGGGAGATACACGTAAACTGAAATCGCAAGGAGACAGCACTACACGCCGATTGGAATGGCCCAGATCCAGAACACCGACCACGCGGAGTGCGGGCAGGACGGCGGCAGCGGCCCCTCACTCTGCCGGTGGCCGTGCAAGATGGTGCAGCCGCCGTGGGAGGTAGTTTGGCGGATTCTCACAAAACTAAACAGACTCATATGGCCCAGCACCCGTGCTCCTTGGTATTTACTCGACAGAGCTGGAAACTTGTGTCCACACAAAAACCTGCACTTGAATGTTTACGGCGGCCACCTAGATGTCTTTTAGTAGGCGAGTGGATAAACTGTGGTACATCCAGACGATGGAAAGAAATGAGCTATGAAGCCACAAAAAGACTTAAATGCCTATTACTGAGTGAAAGAAGCCAATCTGAAAAGCCTACTTAATGGGTGCTTCCAACTGTATGACATTCTGGAAGGCAAAACTATGGAGTCAGTGAAAAGATTACTGATTTCCAGGAGTTGGAGGCAGGGAGGGATGAACAGGCAGAGTGCAGAGGATTTTTAGGGCAGTGAAACTACTCTGTATGATACTGAACGGTAGATACATTTGTCCAAACCCATAGAGTGTACAACACCGAGAGCGACCTCTAATGTAATCTGTGGACTCTGGGTGACTGTGATGTGGCCATCAATTGTAACGGTGCACCACTCTGCTAAGGGATGTCGATAACGGGGGAGGCTGTGCTTGTGTGAGGGCAGCGGGCACAGGAAATCTCTGTACCTTCTACTCAGTTCGCTGGGAACCTAGAATTGCTCTAGAAAATAAAATCTATTACAATTTTTTAAAAGACAGCATCACGAGTAATCAAGAAAATGCCCACTGAAATAGCCTTGAGATTTTCCAACCATAAGGTTGGGGGAAAATAATTAAGTTAGATAATATCGAGTGTTAATGAGGTTGTGGAAGAAATGGTATTCCCCTGGGGGTGAAGAAGGGTCCGGTTGGGACCCCCATAGTAGAGGCCTCACAGTGTCCTCGGCTTCACTTTTCCTTGCCCTGTAGCTTATCAATAGATTGTCCCCAGAGGCTCGACCCAGAGCTCAGAACGTCCCCTGCCATAGAAAGTTGCCCTGAAACATAATTAATGCCTTAGGCTAACTGATCGCAACCCTCCTGGTCTAGCATTCTTTCCAGACTACTTTGTTCCCGGGCTGCTGACGCCTCCAGAGGACCATGTTGCCAGAAGAACGGCTCCGTGAAGCATACTGGACCCCCCGCCCAGAACCATCACGTAGGCCCTGGAATAATGCCTAGATTTTCCCTTAGATACCCTCAGCCGGACAGAGAAGGCAAGGCAGTTTTGAAGGTGTTAACCTGCTGCCTTCTCAGACCACCGGCGCTCTGACAATAAACGCTTATTCTCAACATCCCAACTCCTGTGTCTGAGTTGGCTGAGCGGCACAGGCAGCATGGGCCCTGGACTCGGCTGCCGTCTGGTTTCAGCGGGTGTGGAATAGACATTGATACAAGTCATTCTGGAAGACAACTGCGTGCTAAATAAAGTGAAAACACGCTGATCCAACAGGCCAGCCAGCGTAGCACTTCTCGGCATCCCAGACACAATAGGAGTGCCTGAGGATGGCAGAGGCATATCTTCGTAGGAACAGAAAACTATCCCAAAAGCCAATAATATGGAAACGTGTTAATAAAATGCATGTTTTTGTTTTTGGTTTTTACTACATATCACTATGGGTTACATTCATATTATCAGCATGGATACCAAAAACATGGTTGAGCAAAAAAATGTTAATGAGATGGGAAGAATGGGGTGGGTGTGAATCTACCTCTCTATAAAGGACAAAACCTAGAGGATTTTCCAATCAAATTTTATCAGCATTTCCAGTAGCAGGTAATTTCCATCTCATTCAGGTTGACACAAAGAATAGAAAAAAGGGAACGGAAAAGAACACTCAACCTCTTTTAAGAGGATAATACAACCTACAAACAAACCAAAACCAGACAGGGCCAGCATGTGGATGAGCCTTGAAAAAATGATGCTCAGTGAGAGAAGCCAGACCCAAAAGGTGACATAGCACAGGCCTGTTTATAGGAAACGTCCAGAACCCGCAGATCCACAACAGACAGAAGGCAGATTAAGGGTCACCTCTGTGACCGTCCCCCACCATCTCTGACATTGGATCTTATAACCGCCCTCGCCCCACTCCCTCCAGACTTCCTGTTTCTGGAACACATATCCACCTCAGGCCCTTTGTACTTGCTGTTCCCTCTTCCCCAGCGTTTTTCACCCACACACCTGTACAGCTCACCCACCCCTTTCCATCTTTCAAGTTTCTACCCAAATGTCTCCCTGTTCACAAGGCTTCTTTTGACTAATATAAAGAGTGACTCATCTTTCCCCCAACCCAGCATGCCTTTCTCTCCTACTCAGCTTTTAGTCCCCAGGAATTTAGCACCATCTGTCTGGTTTATTAGTTGGTTCTGTGTCCCCTCCCCCTACCTCCACATCAGCGAGGAGGAGGCTTTGTTCTTGGCAAGGCATTGTCTCTAGCACTTAAGCCAATGCCTGGCACTTAGCTGCGCAACTACAAATTAATCTACGAACACAGCGAACACAATGCAATCCTAATCGAAGTCCCAAAGAGATCTTTTGTGAAGCGTGACAAGCTCATGAAAAGATTCACGAACTCCTAGAGGCAATTCAGTGGCATTTAGCACTTTTCATAGTGCACAAAGTGCTAAATGCCACTGACTTGTCCCTTTAAAGTGGTTAATTTTGTTAGGTAAATCTCATTTCCAAAAAAAAAGTGTAATACCATTGCACACCTAGTAGAATAACTAAAATTTAAAAGACCGACCACATGTGACCCCGAGGACGTGAGAAAACGAGAACACATACATTGCTGGGGAAGGTCTGTACCTCACGTGTGACACAACCCATTCCAGGGCCGGGTATTTACCCAAAATAAATAAAAGCATATGAACAGATTTATACATAAATGTTCATAGCAGCTTTATCTGTAATAATCAAGAACTGGAAACAACTCAAGTATCTGTCAACAGATGAAATGGGTAAACTAATTGCGGGCTAGCCGTACAATGGAATACAGCTCAGCATACAAACGAGAAAACTTTTAAGGCATGCAACGATATGTACGTATCTTAAAATAATTGTGTTGGGTAAAATCTGCCAGACCAAAAAAGGTATCTACTATATGATTCTAGAAATGCAACTGGTCTATAGTGTCAGAAGTCAATCAGTGGTTGCCTAGGTAATGGGGGAGGGAGTTACGAAGTGGAGAATAAAAGAACTTTGGGGGAAAAGCCTTGAAAACATGATGCTCAGTGCAAGAAGCCAGACACCAAAGACCAGCCATGGTAAGATTCCATTTATACGAAATGTCCAGAACAGACAAATCCATAAGGACAGAAGACAGGTTAGTGGTTGCCAGGGCTGGGCGGGAGGAGTGGGGAGTGACGGCTAACGCATGGGGAGCTGGTTTCTTTCTAAGATGCAAATATCTTGGAACTACTTGGAGTGGTGGTTGCACAGCATTGCAGACGGACTGCGTGCCAGCGAACTGCACACTTAACACAGTTAATGGTTAATTATATGTGAATTTTTCCTTGATAAAAAAAATGAAAGAATGGTGACCAGATACACACACACTCCTCCGTCCCCCCCATCTTCACCTCTGAAGCCCCTGCCTCACCCCACCCAACCCCCTCCCAGCCACCTTCCCTGCCCACCAGAATTTCACCAGGTGCCAGGACCTGCATCCGCCGTCCTCATCCTCCTCCTAGTGGGTTCCCAAACGCCCCCTCTTTGACACCTGGACCCTCCCTGCAGATTCCTGGAGGTGACTCGCTGGGCTTGCTGCACAGGACAGGAAGGGCATCTGGCAGCACAGAATGAGCACTGCTCGAAGGGACAACGAGCTGCCACCGCCGTGCCCACGTGGGACAGACCCTGTGGTGCAGATGACAAAGCTGCACCTGAGAGAGCGAAGCCACTGCCCGTGGTTCGTCAGCTGGCTCACTGGGTGGGAGTCCCCCACCCTGGCCTGCCCCTCTGTGGCAGCTGGTCTGCAAGGATGGCCCCACAGAGCGGGCCCTCCCAGTGTTCACAGCCCCTCAGCTCCACGCACGCTTCGGGGCTAACCCGGGACTCCATCGAAGCTGCCGCAGAAGTGATGCCGGCCCAGGTCCAGGGAGGCCTGAGCTTTAGCAAGTCTGAAGGCTCCAGCTCTGCACGTGAGAGCCCCGAGTTGAAGAGGCCAGAGAGGGAAAGGCCCAGCTGTCCCAAGGCGCCAGACACGACAGACATTCCAAATGGTGACATCCAGCCAGCTCAGCCCCCAGAGGACAGCAGCCGCCATCAGGTGGAACAGCTAGTCATACTGGCATAAAAACAGACACACGGATCAATGGAACAGAATAGAGAGGCCAGAAAAAACCCACGCCTACATGGTCAATTAATCTATGACAAAGGAGGAAAGAATATACGACGGGGTAAAGACAGTCTATTCGATAAATGGTGCCGGGAAAACTGGACGGACACATGCAAAAACATGACACTAGAATACCTCCTTACACCATATAAATGAATAAACTCAAAATGGATAAAAGACTTAAATGTAAGACCCGAAACCACAAAACTCCTAGAAGAAAACATAGGCAGTAAACATTCTGACATCGCTCTTAGTAATGTTTTTGTTGATATGCTTCCTCCGGCAAGGGAAACAAAAGAAAAAATAATCGAATCGGACTAAGTCAAACTAAAAAGTTTTTGTACAGCAAAGGAAACCATCAGCAAACAGAAAAGACAACCTAGTGAATAGAAGATATTTGCCTATTAACATCCAATAAGGAGTTAATATCCAAAATATATGTATGAAGTCATACAATATAAAAAAATAAAAAAGCAATCCAATTAAAAAATGGGCAGAGGACCTGAATAGACATTTCTCCGAAGAGGATAAATAGATAGCCAACAGACACATGAAAAGATGATCAACATCACTCGTGATCAGAGAAATAAAATTACAACCATGATGTGCTATCACCATGTGCTATCACCACACACGGGTCAGAATGGCTATCACCAATAAATCACCAAGTGTTGGCGTGGATGTGGAGAAAAGGGAACCCTTGTGCACTGTTGGTGGGACTGCAAATTCGTGCAGCCACCATAAAAAAGTTTGAAGGTCCCTCGAAAAATTAAAACTAAAACTACCATGTGACCCAGCAATTCCACTTCTAAGTATCCGAAGAAATCCAAAACACTAATTCAAAAAGATCTATGCACCTCTATGTTCACTGCAGCATTATCTACAATAGCCAAGATACGGAAGCAACCTAAGTGCCCATCGACAGATGATTGGATGAAGAAGTGGTGTATACACACACACATACACACACGTATACAATACGATATTACCTGGCCATAAAAAAAATGAAATCTTACCATTTGCAATAACATGGATGGACCTAGAGGGTATTATGCTACGTGAAATAAGTCAGACAGAGAAAGACAAATACTGTATGATGTCACTTACGTGTGGAATCAAAGAAACAAAATAAATGAGCAAACAACATGAAAACAGATTCACAGATACAGAAGACAAACGTGAATGCCAGATGGGAGGGGCGGTCGGGAGGCTGGGTGACAAAGGTGAAGAGATTAAGTACAGGTTGGTAGTTACAAAACAGTCATGGAGATGTGAAGTACAGCACTGGGAAGATAGTAATATTGTAACAACTAAGTATAGTGCAGGTAGATACCTGACTACTCAGGGGAATGACTTCCTAAGGTATATAAATGTCTAACCACTATGCCGTACACCTGAAACTAATGTACTATTGCATGCCAACTGTAATTAAAAAATTCTTTAAATTGAAAAAAATAAAACATGATAGTCACATTAAAAAAAAGAGCTGCTGACTCAGAAGCATGGGAGCGTTAGCAGTTGCGGAAACCCCTAAGCATGTGGTGGCTGGCTCCCCTGACGAGAACTCAAGGGACACCCCGGAAAGATCCAGATCCTTGCCCTCTGCTTGGGCGGCATGTGACACTCGCAGCTGGCCTCACAGCCTGTGGCCCACTTCGGCTGACTAGGCTTGAGCAAAAGGAGAAAGAGCAAAAACTTAAAAACAAGAAAACCCTGCTCTCTGGGATCTCCTTCCTGCCAACTGCCCCCGCTGTCCCATCTGTGGCAGAACACTGTGGCCAGTGCAAGGTGCACCCAGAGGGTGCCGAGGGAAGGCTTTGTAAGGAAGCGGGGCACCCTCTGCTCCGCCATCGGTCCAATGCCCCCTATCCTGGCTGTAGCCCACCTTCTATGCCTCGACTCCTGCTGCCCAATGGAGAACTCAGCCCCCAACGCACTGCCTGAGGCTCAGACTCCAAAACCACCTCAAGCACCTACCTCCACGGGGTAGCAGGGTTCCAAAGCCAAGCTTTACCCGCTCTAGGAAGGCCTCCTGCTGCACCCACTTAATCTATCCCTCCCCAGCATCTTGTGTAAGGGGCCGGCTTCTTGCCAGACCTGGGAGCCCTGAGACTCTGCAGAGGACCCCGGGTGCTCCCCCAGCGCTGGGCTGCACAGGGCCAGCTGGTGGCAGACACCACCTCCAAAGATGTCAGTGAGGTTCCCAGCAGGCTACCTGGGCCCTGGCCACCCTAGTGATGAGAAACTGAGGGTCAAAGAAGAGGCTTGTTCTCATCACTCAGCATTCGGGGTGCATGTTGATTCCATTGTTATTTTTATTTTTCTGTATTCTTCATGCTCTGGCAACCGGGGTTTCCCTAACCAGGGACAGATTGTCCCTCCGGGTTAGCTGGTTCTTAGAGATAAGAAACGATTCTCCTTTCCAAAGCAAACCAACCAATCCAGAGCTCCTATTCCTCTGCCCCATTACTCCAGGGCCAGACAACTAGGAATAATATAATGTAAGCACCTGAGAATAAGTTCTCACTTGCCCAGGCATCCGTTGCAAAAGATATGTCCGTGGGGGCAGCACAAGTAATACAGACCCAGGTGAGTGTCTCAGGCACATCCCTGTCAACAGGCTACGACTTACACAACAGACAGCAACCCCATGCCTGCTTATCCTCGCTCACCCGTTGCTTCTGGTGGAAACTATAATGAAGCTCTGGCCCACACTCCTCCCAACACCGCCTCCTGACTGCCCTGGTGCTGCCCCATGTGGCTCTGAGTGACATGGTGTGCCCTCTTTTCTTAGGAATTATGATTTATTAAGTGTCTTTTCAATGGCAGTCTTCCCTGATCTACCAGCCTCACCATACTTGAATAAAACCTACATTTTAAAATGGGGTGGAGCAGAGATCAATGCAGGACACCCAGCTTCCATCTTAAAGAAGAGTCAGTCGTGATGGATGAGAGTCCCCAGGACTCCAGGAGGCACTGTCCACACTCTTTGCAGAAGCCTGTAGGTAATGCACACGGCCCTGCCACCCTGGCCCCACTGCTCCTGCTCCAGACCCCAGGAAGCCAGAAGCAGAATGGCTGATGGTGGGGGCCAGGGCTGGGTGCTCCAGCACAGAGGAGGGGCTGCAGCCAAGACCCCAGGCTGCCTGGGCAAGGGGAGACTGAGGCCCAGAGTCAGGCAAAGGATGTAAACTAACTTTAATCACCGCCCTCAGATGGGGGCAGCAGGAGTGTCTAAGCATGCGGCCACCCCTGGGGGCAGCTGGAGGCCAGCCCCTTGGTTCCGGCCGGGGCGTGCTCCCCATCCAGGCTCCCCGCATCCGGGGGAGGGCCCAAGCACCTCCAGTCTCCAGGTCACATGTGCAGGAGCTCAGGTCTGCAGTCTGTGTAGCCAGAAGAACCCATGCCTGAAGGCTGGTGTGTTAGTCACAGTGCACATGTCCCCATAGTTGCCACACTCAGGGCCCAGGTGATATGACAAGAGCTTGTCCTCAGAGCAGTGAGGACTTCCTCTCTGACAGCATCAGGGACTCCTTCACGGTCACCAGCAGCCCCAGTGGAGCACAGAGCCGGGATATCGCAAGCAGAACGGCAGCAACCAGACCTGCGCTTAGCAGTGCTACGGGGAAAAGACAAATGGGAGTAGGTGAGGGGGTGGCAGAAGCCCCCTCACTCGCCAAGCTCCTGACACACTGAGATGGGGGTCTGCAGCCTATTCCCTCCCCGAGCCCCAGCTCCCAGGAGGAGCTGCCCCAGGCCCCAAGAGAAGCAGGTGGGCCTGTTCATCATACCGGCAGCTACGATAACCCCGTAGGCATTTCTGTTTCTGGACTGAACTGAGTTCTGGTCGCCGACTAAGGTGGTTGTGGCATTCTTGGGATAGGTGACACTCTCCAGGGTCACTGAGGTCACAGGCGTCCCCACAGACGTGTCTTCCTGGAGGGTCTCAGTTCCTGTAATAAGTCCAGGCATTCATTAGCTGGAGACGGGGCACCTGAGGTGTGGCGATGAACAGATGTTCCAGGTGTCTGTGGAGGACCTTGTGGCTCATCTTCCATCCCAGCATGAATGAGACTGGTGGGCACTGCTGCTGGGAGTGACCTCTCACTGCCCCCATGGAAATACAGACACCAGCATACGCATGTGTTTACACCCCCAGCCTCGTCATGCACTGGAAGTGTCAGGCATCCTTGTCTAATGACCACCCTCCCCACCGAGACAGGCATAATGCAGTCCCATGGCATATACCACAGCCAAGCTCATCACTGGAATCAGGACAGTCTGGGTGCCCATCACAGAGCCACGTGTGTGGGATGCAGGTACTGCTCAGGGGGCAGTGAAGCTCTCCTGCCCTGCAGGGCTGTCTGCTGCAGTTGAGAAGGTTCTTGTCGATTCCATCATGGCAGTCATCGATGCTGTCACAAGAGCAGGGGTTTTCCATGGGCGGCGGGCACTGCCCATCCTGGGCACACGGCTCTATCTCTGAAGTACAGGGTCAGTCAGGTCCCAAACACCCCCACAACAGGGCCCAGGTACTTTTCACGGCCCACTCCCCTGCAAGCCGCGCCTTCCAAGGACAGCGGAAGCTATAGGGCCCACCAGTACTAAAGACTCCGCCCCTACCAGCAAGCTCCTTCTCCCAAGGCCCAACCACCTCTGCCTCCCTGTAAACCTACCTCTTCTCAAGCGTGAGACCCAGACTTCCCTCCTTGCAAGTCCCACCTACCCTCAGGCCCCATCCACAAGCACCATCTCCTAGGTTCCAGCCCCTGGGAGCCCCGCCCCCGGGCAAGGCCACTCACTGCACTCCTCATCGCTGCCATCGGAGCAGTCCTGGTCACCATCACAGTGCCAGCTGAGGGGCACGCAGAAGCCACTGGTGCGGCATTGGAATTCGGTGGGCATACACGAGTCTGCAGTGGATCCTACAAGATGCACACAAGTGAGGCCTGGAGTTTGGACCCCTCTCCAGAAGCCCAGTGGTCACAGGCCACGACCACCAGAAGACAGGCCAGGTCTCAGGGTACTGGAACTACATTGGTGGCCACCCTTTGCTGAGGACCCACTGTGTGTGGGGCTTGGAGCAGAGGAGTCCACGGCCTCACCACGAGGCTTCCCGCACAGGTTCCACTTCAATCCCCACTCCACAGCAGACACTGCAGAGAGGTTAAGGCCCAAGGCAGCAGAGCCAATGGCAGAGTCAAGGACCGAACCCAGGTCTCTGATCCTAGAGTCTTTACCAGGCTCCGAATAGCAAGGCAGTCTCCCCAGGAGTCTCTTCAAGCCCAGTAGTTAAACAGATTGGCGGAGGGGCCATCTCTGAACCTGCCCTGGATCAGGCCCACAGTCAGGGTCAGCAGGGCCTGTTCCATCCCACCCGCTTAGCAAAGGGGAAACTGAGGTCTTGGGTATGGGACCTGCTTTGTCAACTCAGCTCCTAAATTCCTCCCAGATCTGACCCACTTTCTCCACCTGGAATGTGCCACCTCCTCAACAGGCCCCACCCCCATCTCCATTCAGACACGGGAGACCTCTCAGATTACCAGCGTTTGGTCACCCACACCCTTGCCCTCTGCTCAAAACCATCCCTGGTCCCCTGGCCCTCTCGACCAAATGCTATTTCCTCCGTGTGGCTGCAAGTCCTGGCCCAGCCCTGAACCTTTCCTGGAACTGCACCTCCTCCCACATGTTCTTCACCCAGCTCGCTCTGTCCTGGTCTCTTCGCCGCATCTCCAAGAGGTCTGGATTGCTCCACCTCGAGGCCTTTGCCCATGCTGTTCCCCCGGCCCAGTGCACCCTTTCTTCCCTCCTCTCTGTACTGGTCATTTCCTCCTCAGCCTTCAGATCTCAGACTATTTCCTGGGTGGGATCTCATGCCCCTCTCAAAGACCCCTAAGTCTATTCTTCTTACTTATAACAAGGTCCTTAAACTGGTACCCGCATAGACTGGACACTCAGTGTGTCAGGGCTGACCTTGTGACCACAAGCCTAGGGCAGTGCCTGACAACAAGTAGACACAGGTCACACTAAGATGAGATCTTAACCTTTCTGGACCCTGGGCAGTGAAGCTCAGGTCCTTTGCTGATCGGGAGGGGCACAGAAGGGCCTGGAACCTGAGTGGTGCAGCAAGATGGGTGGCAATCACCTGGCTAGCCCCAGCCTAGCCCCACTCCATCCAATGCTGGTCCACTTCCCCTTTTTTACTCCAAACCCCGACTCTCCACGGTTGGCACCTCCGCAGGCCTCCAAGCCCAACTGCAGCTGTGGGTCACACAGTCCCTGAGTTCGATGGAGCTAGGAAAAGCTGTGGACAAGCTGGAGCCGGCTTCCTTTCCTGTCTATGGGGACAGGCAGCCTGTGGGCGAGGCTTCCGCCCCAGGGCTAGCTACTCCTGGCCTAGACAACCAACAACCTCCTTCCCTGGCCGGCTGCAGTGCGTGTTCCTCTGAAAAGTGAGCAGTAGAGCAGCTGCGGAGTCAGACGGGAGTTGGAGCAGCCAGTGACTTCTCCTCCCAGCCTTAGTTTTCTCACCTGTAAAAGGGGCAGTTAGGAGTCCCTACCTGAGTGTCCTGAGGAGGAGACTGCGTGTCTGTAAAGAGTTGGGTATTTGGTTAACATGGAGGAACCAGGAATGTTTAACCTGAAGGGACTTTGGAGTGAGGCAGGGGACCAGATAAAAGGGGAGAGCAGCGTAAATGTGTGAACCTGAGCTCACAGCTGAAAATCAGGGGCTCCTGTGCGCACAGGGAGGCCACTCCAACTCACCCAGTTGCCTCTGGGAACCTCAGACAGTCACCTACCTAACATTTAGGCCAGGGGTCACATGGGAGGGAAACTTTTCGTTCTCTAAGGCCGGAGGAGGAAGGTGCAGAGATTTGCGGGGTAGAGCATCGCCCAGGGAAGAGCCACAGGGCCTCAGCTCAGGCACGAGGGTTTGAAAGGTGCGGCTGCTAGGGGAGGTACCAGGCGAACGGCCCCGCGCAGTTAGAGGTCCGACACCAGAGCCTGCCGCGACCCTTCCTGACCACGCTGGCTGAAGGGCGGCGTGGAGGTGACGATGGAGCAAGACAAAGCAAAGCAGGTGCGGAGTGTGAGAAGGGCCGAAGCAGGGTAAAGGCTGACAGAGTCCCCAGACTGAGGATGGCTCACCCAATGGCTGGGCTACCGAACCATTGGTCAGGAGCTAGGGGAGTGTCCCAGACCGACAAGTGGCGCAGCCCACGTCGAAGCATGGCCAGCGCGCGGGGATGAAGCTAGGCTGCCCGCGGAACTGGCGCGCGGGCTGCGCGGAGCTCACTCACCTGGGGCCTGAACCGGGGACCGGGTCGTAACCGAAGTCGGGGCGGCCTCCAGGCCCAGCCCGAAGCCGAGCAGCAACCACAGTGCCAGGTCCAGGGCCGCGGTCCGCTGTGATCCCCACAGTGCCATCCAGCGGCTCCACGCGCCGCCCCAGCCCGGCATAGGCTGCGCGCCCTCGGGGCCTGGCTTTTATCCCCGCGCACGCATGCGCACAGGCCGGGGCTGGGCCCACGCCTCCAAGTCTCCAGGTCCCGCGGCTCAGCCTACCGTAAATGCCCGACTACGAGGAGACCCACGATTTGAGGCTCTGCCCCCAATTTTCCCAATGAAAAAAGTATACTGAATGGTTGAATGGTATGGATAGGGCCCACTTGAAATTAGAAACTTCTGGGGATGGAAACGAACTTGTAGGTGTCTACTCACTATATATATATATTTATTAATAATATTTAACGTTCTATATGCGTCCTGCAGCAAATATACTAATTACCTTATTTAATATGGCAGCCGCTCCCCTCAAGCACACCCCATTCTCTCACCCTCCAACTGCTTCTTTTGTGCACTCGACAAATTATATATTTACTTATTTTGATTTAGTGTGATTCCCCACTGGAATATCAGATCTAGTTCTTGGCCTCCATCCTCGGCCCTCTGTCCCGGCACCCAGATGCGCTCATCCACGCTCACTCATGCTCACTGCCTCACTTAGCCCTCACGGACCCCTCACAGGGATGTGGGTATCACTCAGTTCCAGAACAAGGTATGTGATGGCAGTCCTGGGGTTTTCTCTACTCACGCTCACCCAGGAGGTACATAAAATGAGACCTTCTGCAAGCTTTCTAGAAAGCCAATGTGACTGCTGTTTTCTTCTTGAAAATATTATCTACAGCTCTGCCTTCCAGAGATGCAGCGTGTCCAACTGCCAGCAAGACCCCAGGCGAGTCACTGTCCCTCAGCGTTAAGACAGGTATGCAAGTGTCTACCACCCCATTTCCAATGAAGCTGCACTAAAGCATCTAGATTTTCACAGAAGAAACTATTTGCAGGTCGATGGCCTCCTTCACTATTTGAAAATGTTGGAGGTTATAGGTGCTTTTGGAGTAGACACATTTTCTGATAATCTCCCAGATTTCCATGGAAAATAAGATAAAGCAAAGGTGCACGCGTAAAGAGGCAGGTGGATAGGACTGCAAGGGGCGGGGGCGGCGAACGCCTCACTTTTGAGGCTTGGCATCTTGGTAAGGGAGACACCTGGGGTACAGGGAGAAAAGCTGAAGAAGCCATTCTTGGACTTTCTACGCCTCAGTTCTTCTGTCAGGGGGTATGGCAACAGCGATGACTCACAGGATTGCTCCAGGAAGGAGCTGAGTCATGAATAGAGAGCGTTCAGGATAGTACCTAGCACACAGAAAGACCTCAGGTGTCAGACCTCTTTCTTACTCCACTTCATTAGCAAATTTCAAGTCTGGATCATAAAACTATTCCAAGACCTTCAATACGCATCTTGCTTGTGATCTCCCAAGGCCCTCCAGGGTTGCCCTCCACACACCCTGCCCAGCCTTCCTCCCTCCTGATCTTCCTGAACCAGTCATCATGTGCCCCAACCAAATCCCACCTCCTCCAGGAAGTCTTCACAGGGGCTTCAGCCCACGGGGCTCACTCCCTCTGATGAGCTTTCAGCGTTTGACATGCCCACTCTGGGACACTTATACCTCCTGCCTGCGACTGTGACCCTTTCCTGTCTGGCTCTCTGCTTCCACTCTCCTGGCACACAGCTGATCTTAAGCTACTGAAGGGCTAGAGTTCTTCTATGGGACAGCCACAACACTCCCCACTTGAGGTCACTGCATGGCTCCCCACTGCTCCTGCAGCCAGACTGAGGCCACTTCCCTTTCAGCTTTCACTCTCCTTTTCATTCCTCCGTCCTTTCCTGGGCTGGCTCTGCCTCGCAACCCCAGGCGCAACCCCAGGCCCAAGCAGAAAGGTTTCTGGCTCAGGGACGCCTCTTCTCACCTGCCCTGGGTGAGCTTTACCCATGAGCCACCCTGCTGTCTTCTGCTGAGCTGCAGGGTGGTCAAGGTCAGGCAGGTGCTGCAGTGGGAGGGTGCTGGCCAATGACCACATGAGCAGTGGCTGGGGGAGCTCTCAAGAGGGAAGTGAGCAGTGTGTGTTTGGCCCCGTTGTCCTTCATAGTCAGTGCCCCCAAGCCTGCAGAGGCCCTGATGTCCAGCCCACCACTCTCACAGATAGAACCAGGTCCTTAGGGAAGGGACAGGGACCTCTCTGGGCCCCCTTCAACATGTCATCTGATTGTGCCATGTCACCCTAGAGCCCAAGGACCACTATCCCTCCCCTCCTTCTGGACTGCTGACAGAATTAAGAGATTTGATCCCAACTTCACCCCGAAATCCAAATAAGCCATGTGTCATTTTAAAAGTAAAAATGAAGTGATACCAGAGCTCACGATATATTTGTCATAAATTAGCTCATATTCTCCCAGTAGGAAAGACAAGGAGGGGCAACACTCAGGTGGCCCTGAGGGCACAGCCAGGTGGCCCAGAGCACAATGTCACAGATAAGGCTGGTCCTGGGACAGCTCCCACCTCTGTATGGGAGGAGCTGGTGTCACTGCTTTCTTCTCAGTGGCTTCCACAGCTGAGCTGGAAGAGGAATGAAATACTAGGGTTAGGGCCAGGTTTCCAAAGAGCAGTGTGGAGGGACCTGAGAGGGACCGCACCTGCCCTGGCACAAACACACCTGTTCAGACTAGATCTGGAGCTGGAGGCCAGAGCGCAGAGTGTTTTAGAATGGGGTCCCCAACCCTCAGGCCGCGGACTGGTACCAGTCCATGGCCTGTTAGGAACCCGGCTGCACGGGAGATAAGCGGCAGGTAAGCGAAGCTTCTCCTGTATTTGCAGCTGCTCCCCAGCACTAGGATCACCGCCTCGGCTCCACCTCAGATCATCAGGCATTAGAGTCTCATAGGAGCACTGGTCCCTGATGCCAAAGACGTTGGAGACCACTGTTTTAGAATATCTAAACCCCTCCAACGGGGTCCCCCCAAGGGTCAGCCTATTCTTGCTGGGGGCTGGCCAGCCCCCTTTCTACCCTGAGGTCAGCCTGCCCACCCTGGCTTCTTGGCCCAGAACTGACTATAAATAGCTGGGCTCCTCCTCTAGCATCCCAGCCCCCTAGGGTAGACAAGCACCCCACTCCAAGCCCCCAAACGAGATACTGGCAAAAGGGCCAAGCAATCAGGTGATATATGCCCACTGCTCTTCTCACAGGTGCTCAGCACCTGCTACACAGCAGGAACTGCAAGTGGGCACAGCACTAAGACCAGGCCCTGGCCTCAGTCTGATGCGGCAGAGTCAATGTGCAACTGAAAATACACCCTTTGGCCCAGGGTTGGCCCCAGGTAAACCCCAAAGAGTCATTGCCAGCATATCCAAGGTAAGTGCCACCCCCACACACACCTGAGCCCCTGGGGCCTAGGCTTAGAGAGGCTTGCACACACTATAAAAGAAAGAGAGGCGGGCGGGCAGGCTCTCACTGAGGAGGAGGCCACAGGTTCGAGGGCCTCCCACTCTCCCAAGAGTGCGAAGAGGTAGAAGAGGCAGAAGGCAGCCTCCCTAGGAAATGCAGACATCCGGGACAGATGGTGTGGGAGAGCAGAGCTTTTGCCCCAGGCTGGTGCTAGATTCTTGTGAATCTGAAGGTAATAAGGACTACGACACAGACCATTCACTGAGTTCTAAGTTCACAACAGACCCTGGCTAGCCTTATCACCTTACAGATCTCATCACACTGTAAGCCCACTGTCCCCATTTTACAAATGAAGAAACTGAGGCTGAAGGACTGGCCCCAGACCACATAATGATGAATCAGCTGTAGAGCCCAGATACCGATGCAGAATATAGTTTGACATCCTGCTTCTGCCACCTGCTGTTTGAGTGACCCAGGCAGGTTACTTGGCCTCTCTGTGCCTTGATTTCTTCTCTTGCAACAGGGGCCATCACTGCCTAACTCATAGCATTATTAGGAGATGCACATGGCACTGACACCATTCTAAGACCTCACAAATATTGAGGATAAACCCTCATAACAATTTTGCTATACACTGAATGTCTGTGTCCCCGCCCCCCTAACAAATTCATGTTGAAATCCTAACCCCCAATGTGATGTTATTAGGTGGGGCCTTTGGGAGATGCTTAAGTCATAAGGGAGGAATCCCTGTGAATGGGGTAAGTGCTGTTACAAGAGACCCTAGAGATCCCTTGCCCCTTCCACCATGTGAGGACACAGCAAGAAGATGCCATGTATGAACCAAGAAGAGTGCCCTCGCCAGACACGAAATCGGTCAGCACCTTGATCTTGGACTTCCAGCCTCCAAAACTTTAAGTTTCTATTGTTTATAAGCCACCCAGACTATAGTATTCTGTCATAGCAGCCTAAATGGACTACTCTTTAAAAGTTTTTGCCCCTATTTATTTAAGAGAAAGCACCTGAAGCTAGGGAACAAACCAAGTTTTGAGAGGCGTGAGGCTTATACAGTTCTCTTTTTAAAATATGAAGAAATTCTGTGTGTGTGTGTGTGTGCGCGCGCGCGCACACACGCGTGCACACGCATCCAATGTTATTCATCCATAAAAAAGAATGAAATCTTGCATTTGTGACATGGATGGACCTTGAGGGCATTTTGCGAAACGAAATAAGTCATAGAAAGATAAGGACTGTATGTTCTCATTTATATAAAGAATACAAAAAAAAAATTTCTCATCAATACAAAGAACAAATTGGTGGTTGCCAGGGGTGGAAGGTGATGGGTAGGGAAAAGGGGTCAAAAGGTACAAACTTCTATTTATAAGATAAATAAGTCCTGGAAATGCAATGTACAGCATGGTGATTATAGTTAACAATACTGTATAGCTGGTTTGAAAGTTGCCAAAAGAGTAGACATTAAAAGCTCTCATCACACACACAAAAAAATTAACTATGTAAGGTGATCAACGTTAACAGCACTTACGGTGCTGTTTCGCAATATATACGGTGATCATTTCACAATATATACAAGTATCAAATCATTATGTTGTACATCAGGAACCAATGTTATATGTCATATGTCAATTTTACCTCAATATTTTAAAAAAGATTACAAAATTACAATACAACAATACTTGGGCTTCTCCCAGGACCCTTTTAGGGATCCTAGAGCTTTGTCTGCCTTGCAGGAAACCAAGCCCTGGCTGAGGCCCTAACTCCTACACTGCGCTGGGTTATGAGCTTGCAGATGAAAAGCTGCTAGCAGCACAGTTGACACAGCTGACACTTGATAATGGGTCCTTCAAAAGCACAAGCAAGAGAAAGGGCTGGCTGCAGAGGGGTGTGTGGGATCCTTACCTTCCTGCTGGCTTGCCTGACACCAGTGCCTTCTGTGAAGACATGACGATCGAAGGTGGCATGGATTCCCGGCGGCCGTCACGAGTGCAGTAGTAATTGTTGGAGAGCTTGTGGCTGGGGCCCACAGGGAGCCTGGGAGGAGGCTGAGTTCTGAAGAGAAAAAAACCTCAGCATTGAAGCAAAACCATAAGTGCTCTCACTGCCTGGCCTTAGTCACTGGGACAGGCTGCAGACCAGAAGTATTCTTTGGTACAGTGTCATGGAGGGACATGCCCAAAAAGGTCCAGGGCCTAGAAGCAGGTGGCAGCCCAGGCTTTGGATATCAAGTGTGGAAAGGTGAGGCCTGGGTCTGTCCCACTGCAGATCCCTCACCTTCCACCAATGTGGTGTGTATGGACAGACAACCTTTTGTGAAACCGCCCAAAAAAGCAGCAGGCGCAGACTGGACACCTAGGCGCAGACTGGACACCACCCTACCATGGCCCAGAGCTTGACAGCTGGCCTCACCTGCAGATGCTCAGGAAATGAAGAAGCCAGGGTGTGAGGCTCTGCCCACCACGTATCCAGTAGTTAAGTTAGTAAACGTCTGGGCAACAAGCTCCAAACGTAGCTCATTCTGAGGGGCTTCCTGCCTAAAGCCCAGACTACAGAATTCTTAGGTTTCCTGTTATCTCAGGAACTCCCTGGAGAACCTTCTGGGATCAAGGCTTATTACTCAAAGAGCACGCTGTTCCCCAAGCCTCCGAGGCCTCTGCATTTCCTGCCACCTCATTATAGCTGCAGCCAGGGAGAGGGGTGAACAGAGCTCAGTCCCGAATTGAGCTAAATCCTGGGGTGAGTTTACAAAGAAGCTGGAAGCTTGAAAAAGAAACCCCAACCTTAAAATAAAAGAGGAGCTTCCCTAGAAAACAGCAGAGAGGGAGGACAGAAAAGATGAGGAAAAAGTCACCAAAAGATAACATTTTCATTCCTGATAAACCATTCTGTGGTTTAAAAAACACGTTTTTAAATAACCTTTTTGTCTAATCATCATTTTGCCAGGATTTAAGTTTTTCTCAAAGCACATGATAGCCATTGTATACATATGTATGTGTACATGTGTATATGTATGTATGTGTGTGTGTGATGTGTGTGTGTGTGTGTGTGTGTATCTTAAGAGAAATACAGGTAAAAACAAATTTTTAAAACTTGATATTCAAGGTAATACCCTGTGTGGAAGTTAGAATGTGCTTAATCCCTGAAGTGCAGAGATGACCTCTGTAGGCATGGCCATAGCTCTCTGCAACCTAGCTTATAAAAGGTACCAAGTGCTAAACGGAAAGGCCTAAATGAATCTCACCAGTGGGCACCATTATTCTAAAGCTGAAAATTTTACAAAACCATTTCCTCAATCTGCCCAACTACCCTGGATGGAAAAGCAATTTAAAACTCTTGATATTAGGCACTCATGTGCAGGCACTCACATCAATTGGTTATTTTAATGCTATTTTTCTTCTTTCCCTGCTAACCCTCCATGGCTGCCTTGCCTTTGCCTGTCCCTGATTTTGTATAACTGCCATCTCCCTTTCCTCCACGTGTTTCAGCCACACTGGCCTCCTCTCTACTTCTGACACTGTTGGACCTCACAGCCTTGGTGCTTACCGTTCCCTCTGCCCAGATGTTTTTTCAGTAATTATCCTTTGGCTCCTTCTCATCATTCAAATAACTCAAATGTCAATCCCTGAAAAAGAACTTTTCCTGACCCGAGGTAGCAACTCTCCAGCTTACTTTCATTCATTTTGTCTTCAGAGCATTCCAGAACGTTTTTTATTTCTCTGTTTATTTCTCTCTGTTTCGCTCTCCCTAGGATAGGAAGGAATGAGGACGAGAACTGTTCTTTTTCTCACTGGTATCCCCAAGGCTGAGGACATGGCAGGGGCTTGTAAATATCAAGTAATTTTTTTGAACATAAATGAGTTTAAAATAAAGACACTTCTGGGTTCAAGTCCCAGCTGTCACTTTCTATCTTCTGAGCAAATGATTAAGCAAACGATTTAGTCTCTCCACATCTCAATTTTTTTTCACCTGTAGCTTGGGGATGATAACACTAACTGGCAAGGCTACACCAAGGACTGCAAATCATAATGAGAATTCCCACTCAGAATTCACATCCAATCTGGATATTTCATGAGAAGCAGTCACCAGAGTCCAGGGAGATTAAAGGCAAACTTCTGCCTCCACAGCCTGCCAGGGGGCTGAAGGCAAGACTTTGGCCCAGGACTTCAGGGGTCTAAAGGAACAAGAGTTTTGTTTTTGGTGGAGGAAGGAGAGAACAGGGCGAGGGTTTGGGCAGCGAGCGGGGCCTGCTCACCGCTTGGAGACCTCCTGGTAACGCAGCTGGAGCTTCGCCTGCAAATTTTGCTGTAGGAAGAGAGGAAGAAGGTCAGCCAGCAGGTTGCCCCAGGAGAGGGGAGGTTCAGCCCGGGGATGAACAAATAAAGAGAAAGCGGGAGATGGACAGCTAGGGACAGGGATACGTGCCCTATGAAGAGAGAGGTCAGGGGCCGGAGACACCAGATCCAAGGCTAATAAGGTCCGGGACTAGAGAGACGCCAGGTCTGAGTGGGTCTCCGGCCAAGGGCTGGGGGTGTGTCCCGAGCTGAAGGGGTCAGGAGGAGTTGAGGATCCTAGGCTGAGCGAGGGGTTCTGGCCCAGGGCGATCTCGGCATTAATGCTTTCAGGCTCAGGGTGAAGGAAGGAGTGGAGGGGCGGGTTCATGGGCGCAAGAAGCCCGCAAATCCCCAGTGCTGCCCTTTCCGCTCGCGCACCCCGGAGGTCCAGTTCCGTAGCTTCTGGATTAGGCGAGTAGCAGACGCCATGTTCTGACCGCGGTGAAGGGCGCCGGCGACGTCGCTACCCCGGTAGCTACTGGGAAGTGCGCGCATGGTCTCGCGAGAGCGGGGCAGGGCGTGGCTAGGTCGTTGTATAAAAGGTCTCCCCGGAGCACGTGATTCCTCTCCGCGGGACCGCTGCCTTACCGCCATTATGGATACCAGCCGTGTGCAACCTATCAAGCTAGCCAGGGTGAGGTGGGGGAGGCTGGTTTTGAGGGCCGGAGTGAGGAAGGAAGGGGTAAAGGGACAGGATGGGCCAGGTCTGACCCCAGCTTCTTTCTATCAGGTCACCAAGGTGCTGGGCAGGACCGGCTCCCAGGGACAGTGCACGCAGGTGAGCTGGTGGATACAGACGTCTCCTCGTCTGAACCATGCCTTTCCCCTTCCATGTCCCAGGCCCTGCCAGTTGGGCGTCTGAGAACTGACGTCCCTTTTATCCCAAGACTCCTGGAGGGCGCGAACCCTCACCAACGCCCTGCCTTCCGCCGGGTCTGAGCTCCAACGAACCTCTTCCTTTTGGCTGAGCGCGTCTCAACGACCACTCTGGCTCCACATCTTGCCGAGTGTGCTCCCGTTCCCAACGTGCCCAGAGCTATAGTTGTCTCCCTTGGTGGCTGCTTCTGGTGCTCCAGAGCTTTGTTCACTCTGTCTCTGCCCTTTTCGGCTTTTCTCCTTGCCCAGCCCTGCCTGCCAGCCATCGTCAGTCCTCTTTTTAGGTATTTCTGGGCCGGCCCCTACACGCCCTTCGAATCCAGGTCTGCTGTCCACCCCGCAGTGTTTATCTGTGGCGGTCTCACATTCCTTTCCGTCTGTCCCCGCCCCCCCCCGGGTGTCCCATAGGTGCGCGTGGAATTCATGGACGACACAAGCCGCTCCATCATCCGCAATGTGAAAGGCCCTGTGCGCGAGGGTGATGTCCTCACCCTATTGGAGTCAGAGCGAGAGGCTCGGAGGCTGCGCTGACTTTGTGTCTGGTGAGTGCAGTACTGGAGTGGGGGGCGGTGGGGAGCGGACTGAGAGCCGCTGCCCGTTAGACTCTTGATTGGTGGTATAGAGGTTTTGCCAAGTCCACGGGTGAGGGGTTTGTGGTGGGGGTGGGGATGTACAAAGTGTCTGCTGAAACTGGCAAGATGGGGGTGGGAAGTTTGACAGTTCCTGGAAGGCTTGTCAGCATGTCATGCTTGTGTGTTTCCAGGGTCCTGGATGTCTGGGTGGACCACTTGGCTCATGGGAATGACCTTCGACTGTTAATAAAGCATTTATATTGTAGGTAAATTTGAGTTCTTGTTTGGATTGTCGCTGGGCTTATAAAACCTTACAGTGAGGGCACCCAGGTGGTCACTGACCCTTTGCATTTTGCAAATCTGAGGCGAGGTTCTTCCTCAACGAGGCATTTCTGTTTGAGGGGAGGGAACCATATGTTTGTATGTGCCCCTAAAATGACACAAATTTAGCTAGGAATGTTTTATTAGGGAAGAAGGTTGGGCCAAGGCTAGCATCTGAACAGCAGACCCTGGCCTTTGCTGTGCCCCAGCGGCTGAGGTGGAGGAGGAGGGAAAGATCTCTTCATCCCCATCAAAGTCCGTTGTGCCAGGCCACTCACTGAGACTGGGGGTCCTCTTCATTGTCACTGCTTCCTCTTTCACCAGGCATGGCTGTGGCAGGTTCAGGGGATGACTAGTGATAGAAAGAGGAGGGCGGGGGAGGGGGGATGTCCCACAGGTTCTTGTGAGTAGGATGCTGTGGGTTTTAGCCCTCTCAGACTCAGGTATGCTTAACCTAGTGGAGGTCTTGGTCCTCTCCATTGTGGTCATGTCTGAGGAGGAACCCCACACATAAAGTGGAGCCAGGCTGCCTGGTTTGAATTCTGCCTTTGCCCCATTTGACCTGGAAGAGGCACTTGACCTCCACACCTTCTTTTCCCACATCTCTACAGGAGAGAGCAGAATGGGTAGGCTGATTGAGTTTAACTGCAGCTGCTGAGAACAGCCTGGCAGTTGCCTTTTGAGTATAAGTTCCCCCCTTGGGGACACACTGAGTGTTCCCCTCCCTATCTGCTGCTGGTAAACTCATCCAGTTTCCAGTTCTGAGGCTCTGTGCCTTGCAGGGAGCCTGCATCTTCTTCCCCCACTGAACCTAACTCCAGAGGGTCCCTAATTCCTTTGCCATGAGTCTCTCCGGAGGCAGTAACAGGAGTTCACTGACAAAGTCTAACAGTTCTCTGATCATAGGTCACTTTCCTTTTGCAGGGCTCAGGCTCATGACCTGTAAAATGGAGTTGTGTCTTGGAGATTTAGACTGGGGTTTCCCCTCCCTGTTGCTCCCCTGGGAGCAGGGAGCCCTTCCTAGGACATAATTGGTAGCCTCCCCAGGTGTGCTGCTGGAAAGCTTGGCTGCTTAGGGCTGCACTCACCAGGGGACCAGGCTGGGCTGAGCTCAGGTAGGCATGCAGCAGAGCAGCCACCTCATCCTGCTCGGCTTCCAGGGCCATGGCCAGGGCGCTTGTGCCCTCCTGAGGATAATAGGGACAGTTAGGTCCCTGAACCGAGGCCTGAGTACCCTGCCACACCCTCCCCTAGTCCCACTGACTCACATTATCCAGGAGAGCAGGGTCACAGCCTGGCTGGGCCAGCAGCAACCGGACAGTGTCCAGGCGCCCATACTCACTGGCACACATCAGTGCTGTGGCCCCATCTGCATCTTGTGCGTTGACATCTGCCCCACATTCTAGCAGGGCTGCTGCCATGTCCTGTCGGCCATGGCTGATGGCCAGCATGAGAGCTGTCTGCCCCGTCTGGGGAGTAGGAAATAAGGGGACAGGGCTGCGGTGGGCTTTGGGGGAAGAGAAGTCAGACAGTGTTGGCTCTTGAAGTGACACCTGGACTTAGGGAGGGTGTCTACGCACCTGGCTGGCCTTGGCATTGACATCACCCATGCGGAAGAGTCTGTCGACCACACTCATGTCCTCGCAACCCACGGAGGTAAGCGCAGCCAACATGAGGGCTGAGTAGCCTGCTCTATTCTGTCGATCAACCTTGCAGACCCCTGGGAAAGAGATCAGTCAATTGAGAAGAGCCACATTTCCTAGCCCAACCTGGTCCGCTCACCTCTCCCAGTGTCAGGTTTATCTGTGTAATGGGGTGGTCGCCATGGGTCGTGAATTCACGGTACCCTTTGCCTACAAGTTTCTTCCCCCAAGAGCCATTTGGCTTCTCCCTCACTTTAAGGTTCTCAAATCTCAGTGAAGCCTTCCCTCGCCTCCCTACTTCAGACTGGTTTTGGGACTTGGTTTTGTTCACTATTGTATCCCCCTAGTAACTAGAGCAATACCTGGCATGTGTTAGGTGCCAGGTATTGGTCTACCTCCCAAGCTACCATTATTGCTCCCCCAGAGAAATGTGTCAACTGATCCACCTTGGTCTGAATCCCCTCCAATTTCCATGCAGCAGCCAGAAGCAGATCCCAAGAAAGTTGGCCCAGTCTCACATTGCTCCTGGGGTACAGGCTGTTGTCCACCATGGCCTCTGAGGCTCTCTGATAGCTAATTTCTGTTTCTTTCCCTGGAATCCTCTCCCTTTCCAAGCCTGTTATTAAAGATTGAATTGTACCCCAAAAAGATGTGAAGTCCTAAGGCCCAGCACTGTGGACGTGACCTTATTTGGAAATAGGGTCTTTGCAAATGTAATCATGTTAAGATGAGGTCATCATGATAGACCGTAATCCCATATGCCTAGTGTCCAAGGAGATAGGGTGGGGGTGATGGATAACGGGCCCAAAAGGTCTGAGGATTACTGGAATTGGGGAACAGGAGATACGTTGCAAGGTGAGAGTTGTGAAGAGGGGTGCTGAGGAGCGAGGTTATGGAGGGAGCGTATGTACTGGTAACATCAGGGTCTTTGGGTGACCTTAAAAGTAAGGCTGATGTAGTCAAGGTGAAGAGAGGAGCAGCTCAGGGAACTGAAGCAAGGAGGTTAGAGGGATAGGAAAAGAAACAGCCCCTACGTGAAGGGTCATTGAGGGCTTGGTCCTGGGGGTGGTCATGTCAAGTCGACATGACAGTAAGCAGGTAGGGGCATAGGGCAGCCGTCTCAAACCTTTTTGGCACCAGGGACTGATGCTCTTACAAGAATCTGGTGCCTGATGATGTCCGCCGCTCACCTGCTGTGCAACCCAGTTCCTAACAAGCCACAGACCAGTACTGGTCCACGGCCCGGGAGTTGGGGACCCCTGGCACAGAGGATCCTGATGATGAACTATGTGAGAACCAGAAGGCGCAGGGCAAGGTCTGGGGAGTTGGAGCTGAATGAGAGTTCAAATACAGGGAATAAAGGGGTCCCAGAAGCCTTAGGCCTCTTGCAAATGATGGCCATGCCTGTCTTGCCACCTGCCACAGCCCCAATCCTCTTTAAGGCAGATGTCCAGGAAATATCTTTCAAATTCATGCATCATTCCCTCCTCTCAAGCCCCAGCTACCTGACCAGCCCTGAGTAGCTGTGCCCTACCTCTGGTCACCAAGACCTGCAGGGAATGGACAGATCGGTGTGTTTGGAGTAGGGGACAGGGGGCCCATCTCAGCTGCAGTTAGATTGAGAGGCCTCCAAGGGCAAGCCCCAGAGGTTACTAGATCTGAAGGAGGGAACCCAGATGGGTTCTTAGTGAGCAGTTGGTTTGTCTACTGTCCCCTCTACTGTGAGTCCCATGGGGAAAGCACCTCTATGTGGGTGGCCCACCCCCACCCCAGCACTGCACTGGTACCTGATAGGCTCTCAGTACATGTCTGGGCTTATCAACACTTGGGGCTGTTATCAGCTCCAGAGGCAGGGGATGAACTAGTAACAAACAGGTGACAGAAAAATGTGAAACTGAGCCAGTGCAGGACCCCAGCCTGGGAGGGCAGTCACAGCCCTGACCAGTGAGTACCTTCCTTCAAGACTGGAGAGGAAGGTGGCTGGACGTTGAGGCTCAGGAACCGGGTGAGCACCAGGGTCGGAGATTGAGGGACAGTGGCATGGTGACCATTGACTGACTGCCTACTGCATGCCTGACACTGTTTTATGAGTGTTATCACAGCTGCCCAGGGAGGAAGCTAAAGCTGGTGAGATTAAATAATTTCCTTGAATTTAGGTCGACATAATCCAAAAATCTGAAATTCTCTCCGGCAGCAAAGAGTCCAGTCAGGGCAGAGCTCAGAGGTCAACCCATCCATGGTGGATCCTGAAACCCCCAACAAAGCGCCGGTGGTGCCATCTGCCTGGCAAACCCTTCTCTGCATTCTTCTCCAGGTTCTGCCAGCTGGGACCTGCCCAGGCCCTTCTTTCCTTGCTCCCCCCACCCCCTACTGCCTGGTGCCTTGCCCACCCTTCCTCCATGCTGACCCGTATCCAGCAGCAAGCTCGAGATGGCCAGGTTCCCATGGGACACGCTGTAGTGCAGGGCTGTGTTCCCGTTGCCATCCGCCAGGTTCACCACGTGTGCCAGCAGCTCGGGTCCCAGGCGCGCCACCGCGCTCAGGACCCCGGCTACGGGCTCCGCCCGCGAGCGCCGCTGGCTTGACACTCGAAACCACTCCTGGGCCACTAGGCGCGCCGCGCCCTGCCGAGATGGGGGAAAGCGTCAGCGATGGTCTGGGCCCCGCAGCAGGGAGGGCGTGGGCGTGGGTGTGAATCCAGGCAGGGAAGTATCGTTACTGTTTGTCTGAGGGGGGACGTGGGGACTCATGGGGCCGCACCCCTTTGGAGGCAGGAGTACAGTCATTGTGGGTCCCGGGATCGCGGGGGACAACGGTCTTCCCCTTCTGGGGAAAAGCCTGTGGGAGAACTGGAGTGGAGGAAGGCGGTGGGCGCTTGTCTTTGGGGAGTCCGGGAGAGGGCCTGGGGCTTGGGTCTGCTTGCAGCGGGATCCTTTGGGAGAACCAGGGAAAAATCAGCTCTGTCCCTTTGGAGGGCGTGAGATTGGTAGAGGTCCCGGGCTCGAGGGGACAGAACTCAGGACTCCAACTCTAGGCAACCCAACGCGCTTCCCTTAAAGAGTCAGGGGAGGTCCCTGGCGGGCCCAGGGCTGCATCTGTGAAGGTCCGTTCTCGCACTCACGCCGTCGCGGGAGGCTCCATGCGGCTGACTCAGCTGCCGGTACAGCGCTGCACACGCCTCCCTCAATCGCGGACTCAGCTCGCACCTACTGAGGATGTCAGGAGAGGCTCAGAAGGGGTGGGGGTGGGCGTGGGGGTGAGCGTGAGGGCTCGGGGCTGGAAAGAGAACAACCGTCCCCACTCCGTGTCTCCGGCGCCGCTCACCTCCTCTGCGCACCCGGCTGAGGCTCTGCCTCCGGCTCTGGGTCCCGGGCATTCTCGCCGCTGTGAGGGCTGGGGGTGCCAGAGTCGGATCCCCCGCCGCTGTCGTCCCCGGAGCCCGAGCTGCTGCTCCTCCTCCGGGGCTCGGCAACGTCGTCTTCGCTGTCGCCGTCTTCGCTGTCGCCGTCGCTGCCGTCCTCGCTGGATGAGCTCTCATACCTGGCGGTAGGGTGGGAGGCGTATGTGGACTCGTTATGAAGTCCTCTGGGGGGGGCGCAAGTGGCTATCCCCATTTCCCTGATAAGGAAACAGGCTTGCCAAGACCGCGCTGCGAGCGAGAGGCAGAGCTAGTTCTCAGCCCCTAGTCCATGTTCCCGCAGATGCTGCCTTGGGGAAAGGGAAAGTGCTCACTCTCCATTGAGGACCCCAACAAACTGTAGGCTTTTTGGTCCGGGGCTGGGCTGGGCGCCAGGTGTATTGTCTCTCCTCTTCATGATGGACTTGAGGATGCCTGCTGGAGATCAGATGAGGGCGCTGAGTTCGAGTCCCGAGGCCAGCGAGCTAGGTCTCCGCGAGGGGTCGGGACTCACCCACGGGCGCCACGGCTCTGTTCCCATCCGTGGGCCCGGGAGGGTTCTGCGTCAGGGAAGGAGCCTCCTCGGGGGGCTCCGTCTGCGTGGCCTTCTCAGCACAACACCACGGGGTCTGGGTGGCAGCTTCGCACGGCTGAAGCCGGGCAGCTGCCTCCTCCTCTGCAGCCTCGCGGGCCTCCTCCAGCTCGCGCAGCCGACCTCTGAGGAGCTCGCTCACCCCGCGCTGATGCTCCAGGCTGGTACGCAGTAGCTCCAGCTCGCGCTCGGCGGCCACCGGCAGCCCCAGCAGCGCCTCGGTAACCCACGTGTCCGCCTCAAGAGTCTCGGGGGCCGCCTCCACGCTGGCCTCCTGGGTCTCCTGCACTGCCTGGGTTCCCGCCTCTTGGGTCCCCCGCACGGACTGGGTTCCCGCCTCCCGCATCTGGGGCGCCCCGTCGGGGGTCCCCACCGCCCTGTCGACCTGGAGTGCGCCCTCGCTGCGCATTGGAGCCTCTTCGTCCGGGCCATCGGCCTGAGGGCAGGCCCTGGCACGAACGCCGCGCTCAGAGGTAGCCAAGCGCTCGGTGAGCCGCCGCAGCTGAGCGAGCTTGTCCGGGCGCGCCTCGATTTCCCCGTCGGGTTCCGAGTGCGGGCGCCTAGCCAGCAGCCGTGCCTTCTCGGCGCGCAGCGCGCGCACCTGCTCCTGCAGCTCAGGCAGCGCGCGCGCCTGGTCCTCCAGCTCGCGCAAGCGCCGCAGCGCCGTGGCCATTTGCTCGCGCACCAGCTGCAGTTGCACTGGGCCGGGCGAGGTAGGGGCGGGGTTGGGGGCGGAGCCTGGGGCTGGGCTGCTGCGGCCGGACACGCGCGGGCTGAGCGCGCGCTCGTGCGCCTGCGCCAACTCCAGCCGCCGGCTGGTCTCCAGGAGCGTGTTCTCAACTCGCGGATTGCGCACCGGCGCGCGCGGTGATAGAGGCGGCAGCAGCAGGAACCCCGTGGGCACGCCCGGGGAGAGTGCGCCCGACGCTCCCCCGTCATCACTAGCCAAGGACTCGCTGGATGTCCAAGCCCCTGGGCTGCGCGCGCCCGCGAGGCCAGCCCCGGGAGTGCGGGAGCGGCGCGCTGGTGGGGGACCTGGGGCGCGGCGGGCGACGGGACCGCGCTCCAGCTCCTCCACGTATTTGAGGAAGTCCAGGTCCAAGTGGAAGCCATAAGGCGTCTCCACCGTGTAGGGTGAGCTCGGGCTGCGGGCGCCTCCAATCGGGCCAGGGTACAGGCGAGGGTCGCCCAGGTCTGCAGGCATGATAGGGACATGAGGGGTGTCAGGCCGGGGGACGCCGGAACGACTGGATAAATAGCGCATCCCCCACTCCACCACGATACGCCTTCCGGGCTCCGCCAGCACCAAAGCTTGCATGCACACCTGCCGTTTCGCACACGCACACCAGAGGTTCAAATGCCTATCTGCACCCAAATAGTCACGCAAACACGTTTACTGAGTGTCTACTATGTGCCAAGCACTTTTCTAGGCGCTGGGGACACAGCAGCGAACAAGACAGACAAACATCCCTGTCCTCTTGTAGGAAACAGATAAACACGATCATTACAAATGGTACTTTGGGCAATAAGATGAAATAGAGAATAAGTGGAAAAGTAGTGACTTTGGCTCTGGTTGTCAGGGCAGGTTTCCTGAGGAGGGAACTTATAAGTTGAGCCCTGAATGATGAGGAATCAGCTGGGGACATAAGGTTGCTAAAAGAAAATAGCCCATGCAAAGTCCCTGGGGCGGAGAGAGCATCAGTGGGCTGGAGTAACAGAGGGGTGGAGGTGAGGGTATCCAGAGCAGAGTGATGGAAGGGAGAGGGAAGAGGAGTAGGAGAGGTAGGCTGGGTCCAGACCCGAGGGGGGGGGTCCTGAGCCACCATGAGGAGTTGGATTATATTCCACACGTGATAGGGCGGCACAGGAGGGTTTTAATCAGGGCCAAGATATTACCTAATGGACACATAGAAAGGCCTCTCTGGCCACTATGCAAAGGAAGGAACTGCATGAAGTCTGGATCTATGCACACACATGTATCCCATTTCGTGCACTCACCAGGCAACTTCTGATTCAGGGCAAACTTGGCCATGTTTCCTGGAGTAGCCACCAGACACCCTGAAAAAGGCCCCTAAAGTGGGTGAGGGGGGAGTCAGGCCCTGTTCCTCTGGCTGTGCCTCTGGGGTCAGCCTGGATTCTGAGTAAACAGACCTAAGAGTTCCTCTCCAATAACCCACCCGCACACTGCCCTCTCCTCCCTCCTCCCTCAACAGGACTTGAAACTTTTGAATGAATGAATGTGGGGACCCCCAGGTGCCAGACTTTAGCCTTCTGGGCAACAGGAGGCAAGAAGGGCACAAAAAGAAGAGAGGAAAGTGATCAAGAGAACAGAATAGCTGAGAACAGGGGTGGGGGTGGGGATGGGTGTCATTCCAGACCTGCTGAGTTTTCTGTCAATCCCTGGGGAAAATCAGAAATTAATGCTCAAAGAAGTGGAATGTGAACCTTCAGAAGAGGAAGGCCAGAGTTGGAAGCCTTTCATGGGCTCATTAAGAACTCATCTGGTCAGATTCTGCAGATTAAAAAACAACAAAATAAACAGGGTCACTTGATTTGTTTCCTTAGACAAATGCAAACAAGATATAATTGCGCATATGAATTTACCAAGGTCACTTGTGAGATCCTTGTAGGAAAGAGTTGTGGGCCAGATGCACCAGGGATACAAATCAATGGATACCTGTCTCTCTGGAATGTCTCTAGTGGAGTGCCACAGGGCTCTGCTCTTGGCTTGTAATGGAACCACAAGCCCCCAGGTTGTCAGAGCTGCAGCTATGCCTGGGGCTGGAGGGAGAGTAACTCTTCAAGTGACATGATGGAGGTTCTAAGAAACTGGGTCACATCTTATAATGTGATATTTAACAAGGACAAATATTGGCTCCAGAACTTTGATTCAGAAAGCATAGGGTGAGAAAGATGGAGCTTTGAAGAGCCCACATGAAAAATCTTCAGAGAAGGGCCTACTGTATACTCTGCCTGAATAAATGTAACTCTGTACAATCATGCAAGGTATATATTATTATTCGCATTTTCCAAATGGAGAAACTAAGACACAAAGTAAATCAGTTGCTTATGGGAAACACTCAGACTGGGCTCTGGTCTGAGCAAGGGTCTCTCTCACAAGTGACCTTGGTAAAAATTCATATGCGCAATTATATCTTGCTTGCATTTTCTGGGAACCTCTTGCCTGCCTAGCCTTCCACTGGCAGATACATGCCAGACCCAATCTGTACTCTCCCTGCCCCGCTGCTCATCTGTGCTAACCAGATCTGTGCTTCCTGGTCACCCGTTCCAGCCTCTCGCACTCCTGATGACCACCTGCATGCCTGACACCAACCAGCTATTGGGCACCCATCTGTCCACCTGATTCACCCTGCTTCACTGCTGGAGGGACCCTCCCACTCATCTCCTTTGTCCAGCCTGGATCTTTGACTTCCCCCACCCCAAGGCCAGGCGGGGCCCCTTTCAGTCCCAAAGCAGCTGTTTCCTGTCCCCTCACACCAGCTGCAAAGGGCGGGCCAGCAGGACAGCCAGTCATCACAGAGGACAGCCAGTACCTCTCAGGACTTGTTTTTAGGAAGCTGCCAGAGAAGAGTTGGGTCATAGAAAAAGCCAGAGTGGGGCTTTAGGGATCCTGGCCGGCCTCACACACAGCTCGCTGTGTGACTCGGAGTCAGCCCCCTCCCCAAGTGACCTAGCAACACCCAAATCTGAGGCACTAGGGACTCAAAGAACAGCTGTGGGCCATCCCTAAGACCTAAACCAGCTGTAGCAGCTGGACTCAGAGGCTGGGCTGAGAAATAGGTAGATGCTCCAAGAATGGTAAATAATAATAAAAACAAATTTTTTTTTTCTATTTTGTATGGACCAGCTTCTATTCTAAGCAAATTAATTTTTTAAAAAAATTCTAGCTAAACTCTCTGAGATAGGTTTTCTTAACTATCATTCTCCTTTCTCCCATTATACAGATGGAGAGGTGGAGACACAGACAGATAAGTAACCTGGCCAAGGTCACATTATAGTCAAAGGCAGGATTTTAATCCAGACAGTTTTACCAGTGTTTCTGCATTTGCCACTCCACTTGATGGCCTTCCAGAAACAGCGCTCCCCTCCCCAACCTTCCCAGCCTGCACTCGCGCGTGTCCCTGATAGGGGGAGCAGGCTCATCCCCCTGGTGGCTCCAGGGGCTGCAGCCTCACCAGAGTGAGGGCATGCAGTTGCCCTTCTCTCTCCTCCGCTCCCTGCCCGGGCTGTCATCGCTAGATCCGGATCCTCTGCCTGGGGCCCCCTCATTAGGCCGTCAGAGCTGACTCCATACTCCCCCACTCCCGCCCCAGGGACTATTTCAGGACTAGGAGCTGTGAGCACAAAATCGGAGGGGTGGCAGACGGGGCGGGCAATGAGCATCACGATCCAGGGGAGGGGGGCATTTTCTGGCTTGAGGCCATGGAGTGGAGTTCTCAGACCCCTGAGGTGGGAGTGGAGGCCCGAGGATGGTTGGAGGGGAAGGTACTCAGATCAGGTCACCCCCTCACTGCACCCTCCCCCCGCCCCAGGACGGCCTCGCGGAGACAGAGCAGTTTCCTACAGGAAAAGCCGCCGGGCGGTTCCATCCGCTGCCCATTGTCTGCCGGCCTGAGGTCGTCCGTCCCTCCCCAACACTGTTTCATCACCTCCCCTGCACCACCTACACCCAAATCCAGCGCGAAGGCTCGCCCCGGGTCCCCAAGCTGTCCCGGAGGAAAGCAGGGAAAGGGTCCCGGAGGCAATTGGGGCGCCAGGGGGAGAACAAGCCCCCCATTTGGCTTCTAGAGGCGGGGAAAGGGCGATCTCACGAATCCAGAGTCCCCCATTCTGCTCGCTGCCCACCTGAGGCGCCCGGTGTGGGAGGGAACCCAGACAGAGGACACCGTGCCCGCCCCGTCGCAGCGCTCTGAGCCCGCAAGAGGGGCTGGAAACTCATCGCCTTTCCCGGGGCGTCCCCTGATCACCCCAGGACCCGTATCTGTGCCCCGCAAGCTGGCGCTTTACCTGAAGCCGAAGCCCCTGTCGCGCCTGCACCCGAGCCCGCCCCCTCGAAGCTTGGGGACGGGTTATCAAGGCCTTAAACCTAATTGACGGTCACCCCATCCAACCAGCGCCCGACACTCTCCGAACTGTCCAATGGTGAGGCGGAGAGAGCCGGGGCGGTGAGTGAGGCGTATCTGGGGGCGGGGCCTTGAGTGACAGTCCCCGAGATCCGGTGGGGCGGAGCTCCGAGCGCAGCTGCCAAGTGCGCCCAGCGCAGAGCTAAGGACCTTGGAAATGATCCACGGGACACTAGAGAGCCGTGAGAAGACTCTGAGCGGGAGAGTCACTGGGGGCATTTGCGTGTTTGGAAGATCCTTTGCGTGCTCATGTCTCAGTGTCTGGGTGAAGTAACAGGACCCTGGATCTTCCCACCGCAGAGTCTTCACACGTGCTGTTCCACCTTCCTGAACTGTCTTCCCTGAACATGTTTCTCCTACTGGTTTCAGCGCCACTAAGACAGGGAATTGATTGATTTTGGTCACTGCTTTATCCACTGCCCCAGGCACACAGTCAGTGCTCAGTAAATGTTCGTTGAAAGAATGATTTAAAATTACATTTAACATTTGAACCCGTTTGGAATATATTATGATCTAAAGTGACTGTATAGACTGTTTTTTTTCCCCCTGATCGTTTTAGCACTTATTGAGCACCGACTGTGTACGTGGCACTGTGTAGGTCCCCGAAGGGACACAATTCCTGCCATCCTGGACCTCGAATCTCAGAGACAGAGACGTATTTTCAAGCCAAAGTTTATCGTAGGGGGTTGACAGGTGGAAGTTGGAGTCTGTGAGAGGAGAAAGGAGGGCCAAATCCCTGACCTGAAGGGTCTGGGGAGGCAGGCTGCAGGGCGACACTTAAGGAAGAGTGCTCCAAATAGGAGAAACTAGACGTGCAAAAGAAGTAGGAACTTCCATATATGGGAGACTTTGAAAAGGTCAGTTTGTTGGTGGGAGGACCTGGAGACACAGGCAGGAAAGAGTATGTGAAGCAGCTCAGATTTTATCGGACCAAATGGAGCCCATGCGGAGGCACGTTATTGCATTCCAGATTCCTTTCTCTATTATTCGTTCCAGTGCCACTCTGCTTTAACTACTGTAGCTTTAGAATATATTTCAATATCTGATGCTCCTCTTTTTACAAAAATTTTGGGCTACTCAATTGTCTTTTTTTTCGTGCAGATAAACTTTATGTAGAATTCTGTCGAGTTTCCTCATGAAAACTCCATTGGAATTTTAAAACTATTTTTATTGTAAAATAAAATGCAGGCACACAGAGCCAGACTCGAGAAACCATATAAAATAAATGTAAAGCTTAAGGAGTATTGAAGGGAAGTTCTCAACCACGGTGATTTTTGTCCCTTGGGAGACATATGGCAATATCTGGAGACATTTTTGATTGTCGTGATGGAGTGGGGGGAGGGCTGTTATTGGCACCTAGTGTATGGGGGCTAGGGATGCTGCTAACCATCCTACAGTGCACAGGGAAGCCCCCCAAACAAATGATTATTTGGCTTGAAAATCAATATTGCTGAGTTCAAGAAATGCTGCTGGGAAGTGAACATAATTATAACCCCTACCCAGGTCGACATATTGCCAGCTACCCCAGAAGCCCCTCCATGCACCACATCCCAGTCACAAACTGCCTCGTTACTCCACAAAGTAACCACTGTTGTGGCTTTTGTAATAATCACTGCCTCACATTTCTGAATAGCTTATCACTCAAATATGAATCTCTAGACACTGTAGTTTAGTCTTGCCCATTCAAAAAGAAAATCATATGTTGTTTAAGTGTCTGTTAATTCCAAGGTTCCCCTTTCATCCCTTTCCTTTCCTTATGATAAATCAGTTGCACAACTCAGGCTGTTCGTCCTAAAGTGTTTCCCATGGTCGGGGTGTCGCTGATTCCACACTCATGTCGCAGTTCAGTATGTTGCTCTGTCCTCCGTACGCCCTGCAAATTAGCAGTTTGTTCTAGAACTGGGGTCAGACTCAGGTTTGATTCCTTTGGCACCACTGTGAGTAGTGTTATGCCCTTCACCAGGAGGCTCATATTCTTTAACTGTCCTTCTTTATATGAGGCCAAGCCATTGATGTTTGCAAAATAGTGACCTTCCTCCAGCATTCTTACTCGTTTATTAGAATTCTTCCTTTGCCAGATGCTTCCCCTTACTTCCTGTGTGTTACCCAGAGGAAATTCCTGTGGGAAAGGCAAGACAAGTGCTTGCTTCTTTCACTTTATATACCAGTTTTCAAAATAATAAATAAATTTCCCACCATCCTCTGAAGGTGATAAATTAGGCTTTTATTGTTTTTTAAGTCATTGTGAGCTTATGGATTGAAATACGTCGTGCTCCAACCCCTTGTACTTATCCTCATCGATGGACTCACCTGGCCAGTGGGAGTCTCTGCAGGTTGAAACTTTTTGAAGTGACTCTGGTAGTCTCTGACAGTTTTCTTGCTCTCTCATATGTTCCAGGCTCATCTTGGACATATTCTATCCCAGGCTTGGCATCTAGCAGAAACTCTGGTGTTTTTTTTTTCGGTGGGAAATATACTAGTTAGTGTGCTAGGAATGCTCACTTGCTGTAGGGTTGGTCATTGTATCTAGACTTTTTCAGTGAACAGAGCTAATTGGGGGAATGTATATATTATATTACATCACATGACTATGATATATATCATATATATCATAATGAAATAATATAACGTATAATAGTATTATGATATATAATTATATTACAATTATATATAAATATATGATATCATATATAGCATGATATGATATAATATAATGTATAATAGTATTCTAATATATTATAATAAAATATAGTATATTTATAAATAAATTTATATGTAAGTATATATAATATATAGATATGTCTTATACAATCTTATTATAAAATAGTTTATGTAAATATTATACATATACATATTTGTACATTTTATGGTATATAAAAGACTTTATAAGTTCATTTTGATATTTTCAAATACAATTTCAGGACTACATAATTCTTACTCAACCTCTTTTTGGTAGATAGAATAATATCCCACCAAAGATGTCCACATGCTAATCTCTGGAACCTATGAATATGTGACCTTACATGGCAAAAGGGTCTTGCAGATGTATTATATTAAGGATCCTGAGGTGGGGAGGTTATCCTGGATTATCTGGGTGGGTCCAATGTCATATTAAAGTCCTTATAAGAGTTGACAGGAGGACGTGGTTCCATAGTGTAGTGGTTAGCACATCTGCTTTACATGCAGAAGGTCCTGAGTTCATGCACTAGTGAAGCCATGGTCCATGGTCTATGGCCATGCCACCCTGAATAAGCCCGATGTCTGATCTCAGAAGCTAAGCAGAGTCAGGTCTGGTTAGTATTTGGATGGGAGACCACCTAGGAGGACCAGGTGCTGTAGGCATAAATAATAATAATAAAAAAAAATAAAAGAGCTGGAAGGAGATGTGACAACAGAAGCAGAGGTCAGATTGTTGTCCTTGCTGTTGTCCTTGCTGGAAGGGGGGCCACCAGCCCAGGAACGCAGGTGCCTCCATAAGCTGGAAAAGGTAAGGAAATGAATTATTTCCCCAGAGCCTCCAGAAGGATCACAGCCCTAAAGACATCTTGGTTTTTGCCCAGTGAGACCCATGTTGGACTTCTGACCTCAAAAAAGTAAGATAATATATTAATGTTGTTTTAAGCCACTAAGATTATGGCTATTTGTTACAGCAGCCATAGGAAACTAACAGTAATAATTCTGCTATCCATTTCTCCTTTCTCCCATAAAAATCCTAGTTCTCAAGGACACAGGAGAAAACAGAATTACAGTATCTCATAATTATTTATTTGCTTTAATCAAAATTGCACACATGACAGTCTCAAAATAACAATGTCAATGCTCCCACCAATATGTGACTAAAAGCACTTTGAAACTCTCTCTTTGGGGAGTGACATCTGAAGTATTGCATAGTGAGGGGTCTCCCCAGATCTCTCCCCTTGAAATAATAACAAGCTGAACATCTAAAACTCAACAAATAACACCCAACCCGCACACAAGGAAGTCTGAGAGATCTGCTCATAAGAGCTTCAAAAAGTGGGAACTGCGTGAGTCTGGGAAGTAGATTAGGAGAAACAAGGAGCTGCCATATGCAGCCAGAGCTCCCTGCAAGAGAGGTGGGGAGAATTTGCTGCTGGATCCCAGAACAGCCCTGCCTGAGGGATCAGAGAGTTCCATGCAGCAGAGCCCAGGGATCGGGGCAGAAAGTGGAGTGGGAACTAAGCGCGGAGCGGCAACAGCTGTGTCTTAGCCTCTGACGTTGCCAAGCGGGAGGCTAAGACAGGGGAGACTAGCAGCAACTGCCACCCACCAAGGCAGAGTGCACCTCTCCCTCCGCCTCTATATTCTCCCAGATATGGTGCTGAAACTTAAACCACAGCCCGTACCTTGGACAGGCGCTAGGACCAAGGGGATCTGATTGCAGATCGAATATACTGTAAATCAGACAGAGAGAGAGGAAAAAAAATCATTTTTAGCCTGAATGCAGGATCCAAGAGGTTTGGATGCCACCTACTGGAAATCAAAAGAAAAACCCCTTCTTATCAATGGGCTAAAGAGAGACTTCTATAAAATCTTTTTGAAAAAAAATAGAGTACACTCCCTTTAAACCTAGGCAGAGAAATAGTCCATCAAACACCATAAACAAGCAAGGTGATGAGGCAGCTCAGAAAGAAAGAGTAAAATCTCCTGAAAATAAAGACATAGGAATATGCAATTTAAATGACAGAGAATTCAGGATTGCTCTTCTAAAAAACTCGGTAAGATGCAAGTAAAATTTGATCAACGAGTCCAAGAACTTAGAATCAAAAGAGTCCAAAAAAAATGAGTTTTTTAGCAAGGAGACCGAAACTCTAAAAATAAACCAAATAGAACTTCTGGAGATGGAGAACACATTAAAGAGATAATGAAATAGCAAGCTTGAGAAATACAGCTGACCGGATGGAGGAAAGAATTGGTGATATTAAAGACAGAAATCTGGAAATGACTCAGAAGGAAGAGAGAGACCTGAGAATGAAAAAAAAAATAAAATAAAATAAATGAAAGAACTATACAAGAACTATCTGACACCATCAGGAAAAACAACATAAGAATAATGGGTGTACAAGCAGGAAAAGAGAAGGAGAAGGGAATAGAGAGTACATTCAAATAAATAGTTGACAAAAATTTACCAAATCTAAGGAATGAGCTGGATCTTCACAGGGAAGAAGCAAACAGAACACCCAATTACCTCAACTGAAAAAGGCCTTCCCCAAGACCTATTATATTAAAATTGTCAAAAAATAATGACAAAGAAATAATTCTCAAGGAAGCCAAGGGAAGAAAGACAGTAACCTATGAAGAAAAACCCATTAAACAATCTTCAGACTTCTCAGCACAAACCTTAAAAGCAAGAGAGGAGTGGAATCAAATATTCAAACTATTAAGTAGAAGGAATTACCAGCCAAGAATAATATATCCAGCAAAGCTCTCCTTTAGATATAAAACTATCTTTTGCCTATGTATGTTCTCCCCATTTCATTCTTTTTTTAATAGTTGTACCCCGCATCTACACTGTGAGCACATTTTGCCACTACGTACCGTACTCTTTCCTTGTTATTCCCCTGTCTCAGTTTTACAAGCAACTATACGCTTCACACTCTCTGCCAGTCCTATATTCACGTCTCTCTAATCATTTGTCTGGAGTAGAATCTTCAAGAAGACTTCATGGAAACTATATTCCCTCAGTGCTCACGTGTTCATAACAGTTTATATCCTTTATATTTGAAACTCGGTTTCGCTGCATGTAAAATCCTCAGCTCACATTTGTCTTTCCTAGAATATCTTTAAACATGTCACTCCATTTTCTTCTTGCAGAAAACATTACTCTCAAAAATCTGGTGAGAATCAAATTTTCTTTCCCTTATAAATCATTTGCTCTTTTGTCCTAGATTCCCAAAAGATTATTATTTTTCTTTAAAGTCCAGTACTTTTATTAAAATATGTCTTGGTGTGGGTGGTTTGGAATCAGAGCTCTCAGGTTCCATTGAAATTTTTATGGTAGTAAAAAATATGTAACATAAAACTGATCATTTTAACCATTTTCATTATGTTTAATTTTTTGAGGAACTGCCAAAATGTTTTTTACAGTGGCCGCTGCACCATTTTACATTCTCACCTGCAATGCACATTGGTTCCAGTTTGATCATATCTTTGCCAACACTTATTTTTCGGTTTTTAAAATTTTATAAGAGTTACCTGAAACCAAACTGACTCATTTTTTTTTCGTATTAGTTTCAAACTGACCATTTAAAAAAACATTGCGATTTTTGTGGATGTGAAGTGGCATCTTATTATAGTTTAGATTTGCATTTCCCTGATGACTAGTGATGTTGGGCATCTTTTCATGTGCTTATTGGGCATTTTTGGAGAAATGTTTATTCAAGTCTTTTGCCTATTTTTGAATTAAATTTGGTTTTTATTTTTAAGTTGTAGGAGTTCTTCATATATTTTGGATATTTAGCCCTTATCGTATATATTTTCTCTCCCATTTTGTGGGTTGTCTTCACTCTGCAGATAGTGTCCTATGATGCACAAAAGTTTTTAATCTTGATAAAGTCTAATTTATCTATTTTTTCTGTTGTTGCCTGGGCTTTTGGTGTCAAAGCCAAGAAAGCATTGACAAATCCAAGGTCATGAAGATTTCCTTTGTTTCTCCTAAGAGTTTTATAGTCTTGTTTCTTAAGTTTAGTTTCTTGATCCATTTTGAGTTCACTGAGTTTTTAAAAATAGAAATTGCAATAAACATACTTTAATTGGGCAAGAATTGGCATTAAAAAATAAGATCAATCCTTTCATCCATAAACATGATATACCTGTTAATTCATCCAAGTCTTATATGTGTTAACCTCTTGATAAAGTTTCATAGTTTCTTCCTACAGGTCCCATTCTCCACCTTAGGATATTCTCTTTTGAGGGAGAGAGGGCTGCTTTTGTAGACAGAAGCTCTGTTTTCTATGTTTTTCTGACCATTGCCACTTTGGAATGCTATTAGTATTATGTCTTTGTGTTCATGTGTTGTGTACTAACTTTTCTAGAAACACTGAATAGGATGAAAATGGGGAGTGAGAGAGAGATGGAGGGGGAAGGGGAGCCAGATGGTGGTGAAACTTAGGAGGTGAGAAAGATAGGGCTTCAGCCCGGGGGGAGCTGTAACTAGGTGAGGGATGAAGGAGGGACCAATATGGGGGCAAAAACATGGTTCTTCCTCAGTTCAGACCCTCTATATAGGTCTCCTGTGTAGGAACCGAAATCCTTACAGTGGCCTGCAAGGCCCGGCAGGACCTGTTTCTGTCGCTTCTTTTCTTCCTCTCTCCGCCTACTGCCCTCACTTATTCCGTTTCCACCAGGCACTGACCTGCATCGGGTCTTTGCACCTGCAGCACCCGCAGCTCCATCTGCCTGCAATGTTCTTCCCGCAGATGACCACGAGGCTTCCTCCTCATCTCTTTTGGTCTTTGCTCAAATGTCACAATGAGGCTGCCCGAGCCACTTTTCCCCCTTTCTCCGCTCAAGAGCCCTCTTAGCCTGTGCTATTTTTTTCCCTTCTAATCCTCTTACCCATGTCTGTCTTTTCCTCACTGGAACATTAGCCCTGCCTGTGCAAGACTTCTGTCTGTCTTCAACACTGCCTGGTTCCCAAAGCCTAGAACAATGCTTGGCATGCATGAGGTGTTCAATAAATACTTGTTCACTGAACGAAAGGAACAAAAGGTGAATCGGAGCTCCATGGAGATCTAGGATTTCCGAGGGCACCTGGAAGAGTCCCAGACTAGACAGCCGGTGTGGACATATGGACCGGGGAGAAGGAACTTTGATTGGGTGGGTGAGGGGAAGAGATGCAATTATCTTGACCTCTTAAATAACTTTTCCCCCAGATTCTTAACACCATTCATGGTAGAAAATGTGATCTTTCTTTGTCCCACCCTGTCCTAGGTGAGGCTTGCCACTCTAGGACTCACTTGAACCCACTGGGAGCCACTTTCACACTCTTCGCCAGTGCAACGACCTCCTGGAAACTCCAGAGATGTCCCCGCCCAGCCACCCCCAGAGAGATTGTGCCTGCCCCTCAACGCTCACACCCCTGACCCCGAGGGCTGACTGCTGGGTTGGGGCTTCGAAGGGCAGCATATCTTTCAACCCAGTCTCTAGCGACAGGCTCCACCCTCCTCCCTAGACTCCAAATCCAGCTGGTCTACATCCCACTAGTTCATCACCTGAAATAGCTCTGGAATTTATCCCTGTCTCCAAGTTTAGTTAATCCAAGACCCCACCAATCCCAGGCTTCCCGCTGCCCTCCCCTCAGCTTTGAACAGTTTACATCTACCTCCAGGGAGGAGGCTGCAGGGTTTCACGTGTCCTCATGTGTCTCCTTATTAGCAAAATTTACATGCATGTGTGTTTCATTGTTACTCTTTGTACTTCACATATGTTAAAAGTAGCCTTTTGTCTTGACCAGAGAAAAATTCTGAGAAGTTCTAAATTAAATGACAGCAGCCAGAGAATGAGAGAAAGACATAGTAGTCAACCAGTTAATAGTGTGGGCAGGTTAATAAAAGACTGCTCACATTTCTGAATGTATGTTGGAGCTTTGAGTCGACCTCCAGGCATCTGTCAGCCCTCCGCTAGATGCCTTGCATCCTGCATGTGCATGGACTTTCAGGTGTGTTGCCCGTAACCAATCAAAAGTAGTAAATATTTCTTCCCTACAGACTGTGCACCTATCATAGAACTGCCCCCCCTTCCTCTTTTCCTGCCCCCTTATCTGTAACTAATACAAATTATTCCAAAACAACTTACCTCTTTCTTCCTCAAACATAGTATATAAAAGTGCCCCTCGACTCTAGGGTGGTAGGGACCTGCTTGTCTTTTCCACGCAGCTCTGCTGCTTATGGTACACCCATGACCTGGTCCTTTTACTGGCTAGCATATATACAGCTCAATAAACTTTTTCTTTTAGAAAAGCTTTCAGCACTGAAAGTTTTTTGTTTGTGTGTTTGTTTGTTTAACAATCCTTATTCAGTATTTATTTAAAACAATTACTTAAAGCAACCAATCAGGACAATTGATTCCGGCAAGAATCATCAATGGATGCTAAACGGAGTGGGTGAAATTTTCATGAGAAACAGATATTTGCGTAGCTTTAATGTATCTGCTCATAAGACACTTTAATTACAAAGGGAAATATCATAACTTTATGTGGAGAAACACACAGGGCTTTAACCAAGTGATCATAGTGAAAATGACCAGTATGGAGCAAATAACTATCATGTGTCTTCCCGTATAGGCACAAAGGACACTCTATCACCTTGGTGATATTCCTTCCAAAGATGGGTAACCTAAATCTAATCATTACGCTGTGGGTCCCAGGCCTGGCGGGTCCCAGGTCTGGCTGTGATCCAGGATCCTGGCCAAGATTAGGACCCCGGATTTAAGTTGTTAGTTACATTAATGTAGTAGGGTGCCTGCTCCTAACTCTTGTAAGCATGATCCAGCTTATTGTATCATGCATGTGTGGCAGAATGCCACTATTGTGCTCTGATATATGTGGAGCCCATGCGGTCCCTTAAGGAAGCAGAAGCACGTTCTCCGCACTAGAAGTATGCTCCCTGCAATAAAGTCGGTGCCTGCTGTTCCATTCGAATGTCAGCCTCTTGTGCATTCTTCCAGCTGGACGTCTCACCACTGAACCTTCCCTTCTCAATCAGCTCAGCACTGGCATATGCAAAGCCAGACAAACCCAAGCAGGGCCATTCTACAAAATGACTGGCCTATGACATTCAAAAGTGCCAGTGCCGTGCTCACTTCGGCAGCACATATACTAAAACTGCCAGTGCCATGAAGACAGAGAAAGGAGAAAGAATGTCCTAGATGAAAGGAAGTTATAAAAAATGTGACATCTAACTGCAACATGTAATCCCGGGTGGGACCAGGGACCAGAAAGAAAAAAAATTGCTAAAAAAGACATTATTGGACAACTGATAAAATTCGAATAACATCTGTAGTTTAGCCAATATTAGATCGATATTAAATTTCCTGATCGTGACCATTGTACTGTGGTTATATAAGTGATGATTTTCAACTGGGGGGCAGTTCTATCTTCCAGGAGACATTCGGCAATGTCTGAAGACATTTTTGGTTGTCACTGCTGGGAGTGTGTGCTACTGACATCTAGTGGGTACAGGCCAGGGATACTAAAAATGCTACCATGCACAGGACAGCCGCCCACAGCGAAAATTGTCCAACCCAAATGTCAACAGTGACAAGGTAGAGAAACCCCCTGCAAGAGAATGTTCTTTTTCTTGGGAAATATAAATTGCAGTATTTAGGAATAGGAGTCATGAGACTGGTTGTCAAAAGGTTCAAAAAAATAATGTGTACCTATATGTATACCTCTCTCGTTTGTCTTTCTCTCCATCGGCCTTCTTAATGTTCCTCAAACACATTAGTTAGGTTCCTGCCTCAGGGCCTTTGCATCGGCTCTTCCCTCTGCCTGGGATGTTCCCTCAAATATCTGCCTGACTTACCCCTTCACATCCTTCACTTCCTTGCTCAAACTTTTTCCCCTTCTCCTCATTCTTCTTCTTCTTAGAAGTCTTATAAAGTTTATTTAAGCCAAACTGACAGCACATGTGGGGGAGCAAGATCTCGAATGCTTCTCAAACTCCTCTTAATGAGATCGTTTCCGACCACTCTATTTAAAATGGCAAACATCCCCCCATTCAGTGTCTCCCTTCTTAGATTTATTTTTTTTCCCTAGTACTTATCACCACATAACACACTATTTCCTTTACTTGTTTATTGTGTCTCTCACACACAGTAGTTGTGTCAGCTTCATTAAGGCAAGGATCTTTGTTTCCAGTGCTTGGAACAGGGCCTGGCACACAGTAGATGTTAAGTAAATGTTTGATGAATGAATGAATTACTGTTAAATAAGTGATTTGGACCTCCAAAAAAGGAGGAAGGAAGAGGAAAGTTGCTACTCGTCTCTCCTTTAGCTTCTCCTCTGACTCTCTCACCTTCGAGAATAAGACCTTGATGCCACCTCGGGTACCCGCTCTGCGCTCAGGAGTCGCGCACCGGAGCGCTCAGCCGCCAGCAACACCTTCCTTCCCTCGCAGGAGCCCAGATTCGCGGGTAAGGAACAAGCAAGAGTGGCTCTCGTGTCCGCCACAAGGTGGCGCTCCTCCTCCGGCCAAATCCCCAGGAGCCGCGCTTGTCCTCGGAACACGTGTGAAGAATTGTCCTGAAAAACAATGTCATCTCTAGCTTTTTCTTATAGTTATAAAAAATAATCTCTAAAAATTAGCATTTTCATTATAGAAATTTAAGAAACTAAAGAGAGAAACAAAAATCATTGCACTAGCCCTTCTGGGAACTCAATATTATATTTACCTACATATTTTATTTTGATACCCATTTGCTTATTCAAAATTTTTATTTTAACCTTTTATTTGGGAGAATTTTAAGCAAAAAAAAAAAAGAGAGAGAGAAATGTACTTAATGCCACTAAACTATACACTTGGAAATAGTTAAAATGGTTTATTAGGATGTGTATTTTCCCACAATGAAAAAAAGTAGATTGTAAAACATGAACCATTGTCAACCCAATCTTGTTTCATCTCCTCCCGTGTTCCCACTTCCTCCTCATCTGGATTGTTTTGAAGCAAATACCAGACGTTCCATCATCTGTAAATATTTGAGTATGTATGCTTTCTAGGAGATAAATACTATTTATTTTTAAATTACCCATAATAGCATTATTATACTTTTAGAACTTAATATCATCAAATGTCCAGTAAGTGTGCAAATTTTTCATTGTCTCATAAATGTTATAATTTGTTTAGTTACATTTTGTTTTATTATTTTAGAAGTGGATTGAATTGGGATCCCAAAATGTCCATACATTGAATTGGGTTGAAATGTTTTTAAAATCTCTTTTGATCTAAAACTTCTCTCACCGCCTTTTTTTCTGTCAATTTATTTGTTAAAGAAGACAGATTTGTCCTGCTTCATATTCCACAGTATGGATTTATTTGACAGCATCCTTGTGATGACATTTGTGATGTTCCCCCGTTATCTGTATTTCGTAAAAATTGGTAGATCTTGGCCAGTGCTGAAAATAAAAACATAATATGAGCCACAAATTCGAGTCACATGGGCAATTTTAAATTTTCTAGTAGCCACTTTAATTTAAAAAGGTAAAAAAGAGATGAAATTTATTTTAATCATCTTATTTTTACTCAACACATCCAAAATTTGATTATTTCAACATGCAATCGATAGCTTAAAAATTAGTCAGGTAGTTTACAATCTTTTTGTTTTTTCAAGCCTTCCCAATCCGGTGTGTAGTTTACATTCAGAGTGCATCTCAGTTCGGACTGGCCACATTTCAAGTGTTTGACAGCCACAGGTGACTCATAGCTACTATTTTGGACATTTTTTGAACATTGGACATTCTAGACATTTTTTCTGTTTCAGATGTGATTTTTTTCAGCAAGGCAACTTTATGAGTGGTGATGCCACTCTTTTGTGATACAAGCATCCATGGATAGCTTAATGAATGACTAAATGTGCCCACACAAAACCTGCCTGATATTAATCGCCATTCTCACCAGATTCTTTTCTCATAGACATGTTTCGAAAGAAAAATCGGAATGCCGCTGCACAGTTTGAATTTCTGTATTTCTCATTTAACTCACCCTTTTCCAGGTCACTCAATACTTCCTTAAAATAATTTGCAATTTGAAAGTGTGTTACCGTCTACGGCCATGCCACCCTGAACAAGTCCCATCCCTTCTGATCTCAGAAGCTAAGCAGGGTGGGGCCTGGTTAGTACTGGGATGGGAGACCACGTAGGAAGACCAGGTGCTGTAGGTGTAAAAAAATAAAAATAAAAAATAAGAGATTGTAAGCTGACAAGTTCCTTGCAATCTGTGAGGTCAACCAAGGGTTGGAAAAAAAACAACAAAAAACAGTGTATTGCACTGGATGGCTGTGCCTTAAAGCTGAACCTCTTGGATTGTTTCTACGTGCCGCTCTTACAAGAAGTTGTTGGTGAGGGAGGTGGCATACCAGGTTAATTAAGACATAGTGATTTGAATCAAATAATTAAGCATAAAAACAAAACCATAAATGGTCTGGAAAAAAAAAACTAGAGAATCCCTTTATAATCTTGCAATGAGCGGGACTTTCTGTGACTTAAAACCCAGAAGCCATTAAAAAACACTGATGTTTGCTCTTTCTCACACATACATACTATTTCTCTATGGCAGAAAATTAACAGCTAAGTCAGGGGCAGATAACGAACTGATATGAATCACAAGAACTTAATTTGCCTAATAAAGAACTTCTAGAAACCGATAAGAAAAAGAACAACATACCAATTTCAAAAATAATTGTATTTTAAAGGAAATAAAATTGTATTTTAAAGGAAATAAAATGGCTATTAAACATTTGAAAAAAATAATCTTGTACTAAGACAGATGAAAATTAAAACTATGTGAGATGCCATTTTTCACTTATCAGATTGGCAAAAACCCAGAAGTTTAAAATAAGACAACTTATTGGCAACGCCAAGGGGAAGTAAATGCTCTTATACATTGTTGATGCCACTGTGTAGTGACCCAACTCCATGGGGGGCAATTTGGGAACATACGTCAAAATTAACAAACATACATCCCTTTTAATTCCCTCTACAGGTATAATTACACAGGTACAAAATGAAAGATTATTCATTACTGCATGGTTTTTAGTAGCAAATGATTAGGGACAACACAGGTCCCTAGAGAGGACCTGGTTAAATAAATTATAGTACAAACACAAAAAGGAATACTGCACAGCTAAGATGAGGAAGCTTCTGTGGGCTATAAGCACTCTGAGATTCATGTCAAGTGAAAAAAGATACAAAATACTGCATGTAATATGCTATCTTCTGTGTAAAAAGAGGGGGCGTATTGCTTATGTCTGTATAAATGAACATGAGAAGGATGAAGAAGGTATTATTGATAGTGATTGTAGGGTGTGGGGGAGAACTGGGCAGATGGGGGACAGGAGTACTAGGAAGATTGAAATTAAAATTTAAAATAAAAGAAAATCCTCTCCCAAGAGAAATGAAGGCATTCTCCAATCAAGAATATGTACATGAATGTCCATAGCTTTATTTTTAATAAGCAAGGACTAGAAGCAACCCAAATGTCCTTCAACAGGTGAATGCATAAAGAAACTGTGGTTTATCTATATCAGCATTAAGAATAAATATACTACAAATAATCCAACAGGGGTGATCTCAAAATAATCATGCTGAGTGAAAGTCAGAAAAAAAAAGAGTACATTCTTTCCGATTCCATTTATATAAAATTCTAGAAAATGCAACCTCATCTGCAGCAACAGAAAGCAGGTGATGATTAATTACATGGGGAAAGTGGGACAAGCCAGGGAGAAGGGTTCCCGAGAGGCACAAAGAAACTCTCGGTGGGACATACATGTCTATTACCATGTTCGTGGCGATAGTTTCACAGGCATATACATATGTCTGTATAAAACTGTACACTTGAAATATTTCAACATGTTGCTGAACTGTTTTTCCCACTGTTTTTACATTAGTCAGCTTGGGTAGGTACAACAAAATACCACAGGCTGGGTGGCTTAAGCAAACATTTATTTCTCACGGTTCTGGAGGGTAGAAGTCCAAAGTCAAGGTGCTGGCAGATTCTGTTTCTGGTGAGAGCTCTCTTCCTGGCTTGCAAACAGCCACCTTTTCTCTGTGTCTTCACATGGCAGAGAGAGGGAGTGGGGCATCTACTGCATGTCTCTTTTTATAAGGGCACCAGTTTCATCATGGGGGCTCCACTTTCACGACTTAATTATCTCCCAAAGGCCCCCATCTCCAAACACCATCACACTGGAGGGGTAGGGCTTCAACACATGAATTTTAGGGGGACACAAACATGCAGTCCATAACAATTTTTAAAATGAAATGTGCAGACATACAAAAAAACCTCAAAAGCAATTTTGAATAAACCTGGATAAACATTCTTGAACAAAGTTTTGTGTGGACACATGATGAGGGAAAGGAGACTTCTCCAGTTATGTTGTTTAGATTTTTTTGATTTACTGTAATGGAAATGCATTACTGGTTCAAAGCTGTAAATCACAAACAAACAAAAAAAAAGACAAGATTTTTAAAAAAAGATTCAGTGGTTTAGAACCGGAGAGAAACAGATTCAGATCTTGGCCCTCCCACGCTGTGTGACTCAGGCTGTCGGAACCTCAGTTTTCCCCAGCTCAAAACAGAAAGGAACATTCTCCCATCCAAGGCCGTTTTGAGGGTGACGTGAGATGAACTCTGCTCATGCCTGATGGTATAAAGGTGAGCGCTAAGTAAACGTGCACTGTGAGAGTTATTATTCTTTCCTTAGTGAGTTCAGGGCTGTTTGCCCTGGGTACAAAGGTTACTGGGCTCCCACACACACAAGCTTCCTGGCTGGGAGGAAGGACTTCGAGGCAGGGGTGCAGATGGAGGAGGGCATCTCCGCAGAGGCCGCTCTGCTCCTTTCTGAAGCCTCAGCCCAGAATCTGAGTCATTTTCTCTGCTCTGACCTCTTGCCCCAAGGCTGACCTTTCATAGTGAGTGACCTGAATATGACCAGAGGCTGGCAGAAAAGATCATGACTAGCCACCGGGGGTGGTGAGGCCATTCCCCAGAAACGGGTGCCCACATCCATAGCCCCAGTTCCTTTCTGGGCTCAGCTGGGAGGAACCGGGCACATATCCCAGGCTACAGTACATTTTCAGGCTCCTTCTCGAACCTGGGTCACTCATTCCTTCCCCTCTTTGCCTGGATAATGTTGTACCCTCAGTCTCAGGGACCCAGCCCCAGGAAGCCCTACCTGATGGAGTTCGTCCCTTCTCTGGGCATTTCTAACCTCCGTGCTTCCCCCATGACGGCACTGACCATCCAGTATTCAAGGTAAGTGGTTTGAAGACTCCCAATTAGGTCAAAAGGTACAAACTTTCAGTTTTAAAATAAATGTCATGAGGATGTAATGTAAAGCATGGTGACTATATACACGTTCTTATATAATAAGACTGCACTGCTTGCTTGAAAGTTGTTAAGACAGTAGATCTTAAAAGGTCTCATCACAAGAAAAAAATTATGACTGTGTGGTGATGGATGTTAACCCGACTTATTGTGGTGATCATTTCGTAATATATACGAATATTGAATCATCCGTCGTAGACTTGAAACTAATGTTATATGTCAATCATACTTTAATAAAAAATAAATTTTAAAAGTCACAGTTAACGGTGCTAATAAGGGGCAGGCAGACATCACGTGCTTCCCACTGTCATGCACGGAGAAGGATCTGAGTGCCCGCCAAGAACGCAACTGGGAGAAGACACCAGACAAATGCGAAGCGAAGGACATTCTACCAATAACTGGTGTGTACACCTCAGAAATGTCAATGTCGTTAAAGAAGAAGAGGGACCACAGGCAGTCCCAGTTCAAGGGGGACTAGAGAGACACAACAATGCAGCGTGTGGGCCTCGATGGGATCCCCGTGGGAAAACACATAGCCATAGAGGGCACGATGGGCACGACTGGAGAAACTGGGATACAGACTGTAGATTAGATGTCGTACCATGTCAGGGCCCAGTTTCCTGAAGCTGCTCGCTGTACTGTGGTTACATAAGAGAATGTCCGTGTTCTTGGTAAAAGGCAAAGTCGTACGTTGTGTCTGCAATAGATGCTCAACTGGCTCAGAAAACACAACGTGTATTATTGCTCTCTCTCTCTGTATTTTATGCGTATTATATATGCATGTGTATATTACATGTATACATGTATGTGTGTCTCTGTGTATATAAATGTGGCTCTCTCCATATATATACTTATGTATAGTGCGTGTCTCTATGTGTGTATGTGTAGTGATATGTCTCTATATACGTGTGTAATATATATATTTCTATACATACATGTGTTTATATGTTTCTGTATGTTATACATATATCTTTCTATGTATAAATGTGTGCATTATACATATGTCTGTCTTAATAAATGTTTGATATATATATGCCAAATTTTTATGTGTATCAGAGATATATATATGCCTATATATTTCTGTGTGTATTATATGTCTCGATATGCCTGTGTTATATGTAGTCTCTATTTATCTATATATAATAGCTCTATATATAGAGAGAGATTATGTCAAGATAACCTTTCTCGTTTTCTGTCTCTCTGAGTGACAGAGAGAGAGAGAATGAGAGAGAATAATAATGCTAACAGAACAAGTTAACAACTGGTGAATTTCCATGAAGAGCATACAAGAGGACTTTGTACTCTTCTTGCAATATTTCTATAAGCTGAAATTACTTCAAAATTTAAAACTACCCCCAAAAAGGAAAAAAAATCATAGGGTTACATGGTCTATCTCTCTCTCCAGAGCAAGCTTTTCCACAAAGAAAGTGTAAGAACTTTTCAAGCTTCTACAAAATGTTTAAGACTTGAAAACGAAGCATATATTCTCACAGATATGGAAAGGAAAAAATCTGCAATACTCAAGTTAATGATTCATTAAATGTCTTCAAAATCTCTCTTGACATCAACTTAACTGCAACTCAGCTACATACAGGTAAGTCACCCAAGGGCCCTGGTCTCCCAGTGAAATGTGAGTTCTTAAGGATAGGACTGTGTCTACCTGCCTGTGGCTGTACCCCCAGGTAATGCACAGGGCGAGCGCCCAGTAGGTGCTTAAGCAGCATTTTCAGAATGAAGTGAATTTGTGCTGATCTGACCCCCAGGATCCTGATTTGCATTGAGTTCCTGGTGCAATAGAGAAGTCCGCTCCAATGTTCGCTGGGCCTGGAGCAAGAGTACAAACGAAGGTCCATGTACTATATGTCTAAATATTTAAAATTCTACATCAAGTGAACTACGATAGGCTGCTCACTAATGGCCCCCTGGCTTCATGCCTACTGACGTCCACAACCTTCCCTTGCTTCGGCCTTTGGGACATCAGCAAACATGACGCAAGCAGAGGCTTAATACATTCTGGACCTTAGGTCTCATCCTCTTGGAACACTGCCATCACCATGATTGGTCCTGCTGGAGAGGCCACATAGAGGACTGAGGTGTCCTGCCTGACAGCACCAGCTAGTCACCAGATATGAAGTGTTCGCCTTGAACCATCCAGTCTCAGTTCAGCTCTAGGTAACTATAGTTGTATGAGTGACCCCAGGGAAAAGAATGTTTTCCCAGCTGAGTCCACTGGACGTGGTTTTGAGCCACTAAGTTCTGAATGTTTATTATGCAGCAATAGAAAACAGACGCATTAATTAGCCCCTGTTAAATAATAAAATATGTTTTATCCTCCGACTTTATTCAATATACCTTTAAAACGATATGGAAGGCCAGGTTCAAATTTATTCTTTTTCGTTTTGCCAAGATTTTTCTAGGTTAGATTTTTTTTTGTGTTGAAATACACATAACAGAAAATTGGTCATTTTAACCATTTTAAAGTATACAATTCAGTGGCATTAAGTATAATCATGATAGTGTACAAATGTTCTAGTTCCAAAACATTTTCATCACCCCAAATGGAAACTCTCTGCCCATGCTCCAGAAGGGGGTCTGTGGGCTCCAGTAAATACATCCCTTGTTCCCACAACTCGGGCCTAGTGTGTGGGGGTGGAGTTTGCCCTGTAAAGTGCAGTGCTGTAATAGAGACCTCTCTTGCCCCTGTCTGAGGCTGGCACTGGCAACAGAAAAACACCAGCCCAAAGGTGATGAACAGAGTCTTAACTTACCTGCAAAAGACAGAATGTGGAAGGGACTGCGTCACAGCGGTGACGGGGGGCGGCGGGGGCTTGCCTTGCCCAAGGGGCAGCTCCCCCTCAGTTGTGGCCCATTGCAAACCGTCAGGACTGTAGACCACTCTTACTGGACTTTTCGACTTTACAAGGGAAGCCAAAAATCCAGATTTTCATTAGAAATCTCTCAATGTTTTGGACAGACCAAACCAAGTGTATCTTCAGGCGGGGTTTGGCCAGTGGGGTCCAGCATAGAAACACGAAGGATCTGTGCCTAAAACATGGGCAAGGGATGTGGTGGATGCAAGAGGAGAGATGGCAGAGGGAGCTTGGCTTCTGTGCAGATTTGAACAGGCGATAGGATTGTGGTTCACCGGAGTGACATTAACTACACTCATTGTGAGCCCCCTGCAGAACTCGGAACACGATTGGGACCAGTTTAAGCCCAACAGTAATCCCAGTCTTCCTGGGAACTATTGCCCTCACATCTCCTCTCTCAGACCATGCGACTTCTCTATGCCTCAGTTTCTTCGTCTTTAAAATGGAGTTTAAGACAGTACTGTGCCAACTTTATAGAGTATGTTAAGTGAATAAATGTACATAAAATGCTGAAAAATACAGGCACAGAGTGAGCACTACTGAAGTGTTGGCTATTGTACTCGCTATTGTGTTAGTTGCATAACGAGTGGCTTAGAACAACAATACGCATTTGTTATTTCATGGTTTCAATGGGTCAGAAGTTCAGGAGTGGCTTAGCTGGGTGGTTCTGGCTAGGGGTCTCGTGAAGTTTATAATAAATGTCAGTTGAGGCTGTGTCATCTGAAAGCTTGACTGGAGGATGTGCTTTCAGGAGAGCGGAGCTCCCTTTCGTGGCTGACAAGTTGATGTTGGTTGTTGGGTGGGGCCCTCAATTCCTCACTGTATGTCTCTCCCCAAAAGGTTGCATGAGTGTCCTCACAGCATGGCAGCTAGCTTCTCCCAGAGCATATGATCTAATCAAGAACAAGGCAGAAGCCATGTGTTTTTTATGACCTAGCCTCAGAAGTCACACACACACCATCATTTTCAAATGCTCTTGGTTATAGGGTAAGGGTTGCGGGGATACACAAGGCTGTGAGCATAGGAGGCAAGGTTCACTGGGCTATTTTGAATAAAGGTAGCGTGTGTATCGTGGGTGCTAAGAACACAGTCATGAGTCAGCCAGCCTGGTTTCCAATCCTAGCTCTTTCCAGACGAACTTTGTGAGAACTTTGACAAGTATGTAATCTCTCTTTCATTGTGTCCTCATCTATAAAATAAAATAACTACCTACCTCATTTGGAGTAGTTATTAGGATTAAGTGAATACAGAATCACTTTAGAACAATACCTGGCATATATGAAGTGCACAGTAGGTGTTCACTGCTATTTTTATTATAAGCAGCCCCTCCACCGACAGATAAGCTGTTCCTGTCCCGCCCACCAGAAGCCCCAAGGATTGGAAATTAGTAAAGAGGGACTGAAGGGCCCCTAGTAACCTAAGTTCTAGAGATACACGTGGGATGACACCGTTTATGAGTCTATGTGCCGTCCCAGACTGAAAACTCTCAAAGACAGGGACTGCATTCAGCTGCCCATAGACAAGCAAAGCAAAAGTCAATTTCACTGCTTCCCTTTCTGATGAGAGATTCCAGTCCACATGTCACCTTTCCATGCCATTTACCTTGACCAGAGTAGCCTACGTGCTGTGTATGGGGGAGGAGGGGCAGTGTCTTCCAGCACAGTAACTGGTACACAGTAGATGCTCAAGAAAATTGATTAGTGTGACCGCGTCATTGCTGGGGCAGAGGCCGCATTTCACAGAGCAGTTTTTGGGATTCAACCAAGAGCCAGGCCCCTGGAGAAATTCTTTTGTAGAAAATCTTTTGGAGAAATTCACAGTATGTACCTCTAAGAGCCTTTGGCACATTTTATGCCCTCTGAAACATGGCACAGAAGAAGTCCTTGAAAATTGGATTGTGAAAAGGCCATCAAGTTGGGAAAAAAAATTGATCATTTATCTCTCAGTGCAGGAAGCTGGGGAGGAGAGAACACATTCTGGGATAGCGATGTCTCCTGCTCAGATAGAGCCAGGGGCTGCGAGAGGGACAGGCGGGCTGCCAGAGTAGGTGGTGACTGTGCAGGTCTATTTATGGAGGTTTTCCTCCCTGCCCTTCCCATCTGCCTGTCACTGCTGCCAGGATCTGCAGTCCTGGCATCTGGCCCAGTCAAATGTATAAGTGGTGACCTGCACATCGTCATCAGGCTGGTGACTTGCAGCTTCAGATTCCAGAGTCTGAGCTGGCTTGGAGCCCTGCTGAGTCAACTATATTCTTCTTGCCAGAGCTTGCCAGTCAAGTGGCCCCGGGTTCTTCCTGGCAGGTGTGTTTTCCTGTGTCAGTCTCTCTTTCCTGACAGGGCATAGGGTAGTTGTAGGGATGGCGGGGTGGGGAGGACTTTAGTGAAAGTTTGTTGAATGAATGTTTAACCTTGTGTAATGAACATGGTCCAGCCCCACAGCTGCACTCAGTTCTTCCCTTGTTGCAATCTTGCCCCTACCCCAGGCTCAGAGTGTTGAAGTCTCTCCCTTCAGCCTGGGGACTCCATGTAGGAGAGCAGACGACTGCCTAATGAATGAATGAATGAATTAGGGTCGGCAGTCCTTCCATGTATCCTCTCTTTCTGTTCAAATGTTCCTGCTTTGATACAGGGAAAACCCAGACACTGAAGACCCTGGAGGTAGAGAGTGGGCTGTCGGAAGTGAGGCACCGAGCTGGAGACTGAACAGGATAGACTGGGCCTTGCCAGCAGGGCACTCAGTTGTGGGGATGGGGACTGAGGGACGTTAAAGAATTCACAAACACATCTTCAATGACATTCTTAAACGAGAAGGAGCGTGGGAGTCCAGAGATGTCTTCCTGGGGGTTCAACCTGGTCTTGGGATGCTCTCCCGGAAGCTTCCCAGAGAAGGCAGGGATGTTTGAGGCGTCCCGGGCTCCCGACCTGGCCCCGTGGGACTCAGTGCACTAGGGCCGTTTCTCACACTTCTCTATCCCACCGTCTCTCCAGCTTTATGACTTGGGGAGGGGATCAGGAATGTCGCCCGCGCGCCCAGCCCCAGAGACGTCAGCGCCCTTTAGCCAACTGAGCGCGGTGGGGCGGGCTTGGGAGGCTCGGAACTCCGACGCTGGTAAGGGGACCGTGGGGAGGACAGTCACGTCTGCCATGGTCGACAGAGGGGATATCAGGAACTGGTTGGGAGGAGTCAGAGTTTTGCACTCGGAGGGCGCCCCACACCCCGGTAGTAATTGCATCGCGGGGAAAGCACAGAACCTCAATCCTGCCGCACGCCCCGCCCACAGCATCCTCGCGCTCCGCCTCCGAGGCTGCCCCGCCCCCTGCTAACCCCGCCTATAAAAGGGGCGTAGCGGAGCCCCACTAAACGCAGAGGGCCGGAGGCTGGGAACCGAAATTTTTCTGTGGCTCCTGCACTCAAGCGAGCCTCCGCCAGGATCTTTGCGTCTCCGGACCCGGCGTCACCTTGCACCCCCACGTCCCTGTGTTTCCGTGTTCTCGCGCCCAGGCCACCGGGAAGGATGCGCTGTGCGTCGACAGCCGGAGCAGCCCTGGTGCTGTGCGCCGCCACCGCCGGGCTGCTGCGAGCACAGGGCCGCCCAGCGCCAGCCGAGCCACCGCCGCGCTTCGCGTCCTGGGACGAGGTGAATGTGCTGGCGCACGGGCTCCTGCAGCTCGGCCAAGGGCTGCGCGAGCACGTGGAGCGCACCCGGGGGCAGCTGGGTGCGCTAGAACGGCGTCTGGGAGCGTGCGGAGCCGCCTGCGAGGAGCCCAGGGCGTCCGCCGCGCCCCCTCACGTCTCAGCGAGTCTAGTACCCCACGGCGAGGCCGCCCCTGAGACCCTCCGCAGCATGCAGGTACGTGCGCCCAGGGATAGCTGCCCGCGCTCCTACTGCTCTCATGCGGGTCTGGAAAGGTGTGGACGAAGGAGACATCCAGGGCTCCCTGAACTATCCTGCCCAGGTGTCGAAGGACAGTTGAGTGGATGAATGGAGAGGTTGGCGGCGAAGGCCGGATCCTCATCAGGGTTTTCACACTCTCCTCAGATGCAGCTCAAGGCTCAAAACAGCAGGATTGAGCAACTCTTCCAGAAGGTAGCCCAGCAGCAGCGGCACCTGGAGAAGCAGCACCTGAGAATCCAGAATCTGCAGAGCCAGGTGCCGGATGTTTGCCCCAGGTGGGGAGGAAGCTGGACCTGTGTGGGTCTGGATGTGAAGCGGTGCAGGCTGGGCAGCCTGAGCCAGCCAGTCCTGACACCCGCCTCCCGTCCTTTCCCAGGTGGGCCTCCTGGCCCCCATCCACCTTGGCCATGGCTTGACCCAGCCGGCCAGAAAGAAGAGGCTACCCAAGATGGCCCAGCTTGTTGGCCCTGTTCACAATATCAGCCACCTGCAAAGTGAGTGTCCAGCTCTTTGCTGTCCTCTGGCAGCTCCGCCTTCCACACACACACATACACCAGCAATACCTGTACCTCTGCTTGTCACAATCACCTTACTGAGGAGAGAGATCCTGGCCCTGGGTCCCTGGAAGCTCTGGTGAAGGGCTGACGGGGACAACCCCCTCCTCAGCTCTGTCCTCGCCCACCCCACCCATCTTTCAGATGGGCCAGTGGGATTTGCCCCAAAGCCTTGCTGGCCACCAATAAAGCAGAGGTTGGGAAAGAGGGCCCAAGAGGAACTTGAGCTGCAGGGGCATGCGGAAGTGGGTGGTGCAGCTCAGACACCTCCCTGTAGTTTGGAACCTTTTAGGAGGGCTCGATGGTGGACAGGAGGGTGTCAGGGAGTGTGGAGTGCTCATGGCGTAAATAGCGAATGCTTACCCAGGAGAGGAGTACTGAGGTTTGGGCCCCCCCACAGTCTCTTGGAGTGTGGATCTAAGAAGGGGAGCGGGGCAGGGCACCCCTATCTCTCTGGCCAGACACATTCACTCCTGTGTCTCTGGCAAATCCAGGGCTCTTGACCTGCACACAAGGTCCCTCACCCCTCTCTTGGCCCTGAAGTGCCTGATCACCCCCACTTCCCATCCCCCCACTCCCACAGAGAGCTGGCCTTTGCCACCATCTGGAGTTTTGGGTCCTTTATTGGGCATGCCTGAAGTTGCCCCAAATCTCCAACCAAAGCATGTCTGTGTATAATACAGACTGCCAGCGCCCCATGTCTCTGCCGTACGCATAGTTCACAGCCTCAGACCCAGTTGACTTCACTCTGGCCCTCCAACCCTGTCACCCATTCTGGCGTCTGTGGTTGTCTGCAGCCAATGGTGAAAGTTTGGATCCCCACTTCACACCCTTAAGCTGGTTGCTGGCTTCCAGCCCTCTAGTTTTGAGGGCTCTCCCCACCCCATCCAGGTCCAGTACACCCTTCCAAACCGCTGTTCTGGGATGAGGGACATCTGGGGGAGGCCAGCAGGCATAGGTCCGGCTGGAGGAATGTGGAGGGAATTGGAGGGCAGGATGTGTGGGTTTGGGGACTCCCAGACTCTCTCCTCGCCAAGTAGGGGAAAGTTCAGAGCTGGAGAGAGAAACAGCTGGTGTTAATAGAAGCCACATTGGTGGTTTGGCCCCGGGCCTGTTCTGATTGGAAGAGAGGGAAGTAGGGGAAAGAGCAGCTGCCGTGGGGGCCGGAAAGTGTCTCCAGGCACTCCAGGCCCGCCCCCACCTCTGCTGCAGTGCAGACACACTTACCCCTCAGGGCTTTTACCTCCCCCGAGTGACCTTTCCCCTACTTTTTTTGCTGGGCTGGGGGTGGGGACTTACCTAGCTTAGGGACCCTAGCCATCCCTCCCTCCTTTGCTCTAGCATTCAACTCCCCCTCATACCTGGGACTCCAGGCAGGGTCTCTGTCCCCACAAACCCCATCCAGGCCTGATCCTAATCCCCACTAGACAAAGGAGAGCCTGTCCAGTTCATCTCAGCTCTTGTCTACCTGCCGCCCTCCCCCAGGTCCAGCTCCTGTAATCATTCATTCATCAATCATTCATTTCTTGAATCTTTATTGAACATCTGCTGTGGGCTAGGATCAGCCTGGGCACCAGTGCCAGGCTGTGGGTCAACAGCGCTCCTTGTCCCCGGCCTCATGGAGTCCTAATTCAGGGGAGGGAGTGGGGGAGAGACTGCCAGATGACACCGGTGTTAGGAATGGGATGTCCTCCATGCCTTTTTCTAGGTGTCTGGCCTGGTCTCGGGGTCAGTGATTCCTTCCAGAAGCTGGGACCTTTAGAATGAGACAGAAAAAGGTGTGAGGGAAGGGGGTCTTAGACAGAAGGACCAGCATGTACAAAAGCCTTGTGGCACGAGAGTGTGTGGAATAAGGAAGGCCGTGTGGCCAGAGGGTAGGCACGCAGTGTGGGAAGTGGAAGGACGAGTGCTCGGACCAGTCCTGGGGCACCTTGTAGGCAGTGCCGAGGAAGGTCATGGGAAGCCACGGGAGACTTTAGGCAAGTGGAAGTGGTGGTCGTGAACTCAGGACTGCCCCCTCACGTACCTGTTGCCTGCTACCCAGACTCTAGATATGGCTGTTTCCTGAGACCCTCAGGAGTGCTCTCTGCTTCAGTCTCCCCACGTCTCTGCCCTGCAGGGCTGCCCAGGGACTGCCAAGAGCTGTTTGAAGATGGAGAACGGCAAAGCGGACTGTTCCGGATCCAGCCTCGGGGGTCCCTGCCTTTCCTGGTTAATTGTAAGATGAGCTCAGGTAGGATGTGTTGGCCCACCAGGGCGCCCCGAATATCATGAGTCCTGTGGTCTTTCGGTCAAATGCAGCCCACCTCACTCTCTCGTTCCCACTCCTTTTCCCGTTGGGTCCTGGGGGAGCAAAATTCTAGGCTGAGCCCCCAGCCTGCTGGCCGGCCTACCGTATTCCTTCCTTTGACCGCCTTCCTCCAGTCCTGCTGGGATGAATGGAGGGAGCATTGCCCTCCCTGGGTTTGTAGGTGGCTCGGGGTTTGAGAGCCAGATGGAGGAGTCAGGGTCCCCTGTCAGAAGGGTCCTCCTGGTGACCTTGTACCTCTCTGGGCAGATGGAGGCTGGACTATAATTCAGAGGCGCCAGGATGGCTCTGTGGACTTCAACCAGCCCTGGGAAGCCTACAAGGCTGGCTTCGGAGATCCCCAAGGTGGGTATTTCCAGAGGTCTGGAGGCATGGGGGGTAGAGGGGCCTGGAGGCGGATTTCCATCTTACTGATCAGCCTCTCCCACTGTAGGAGAGTTCTGGCTGGGCTTGGAGAAAGTGCACTTGATCTTGGGGGGCCGTGGCAGCCGCCTGGCCGTGCAGCTGCAGGACTGGGAGGGCAATGCCGAGTCGCTGCAATTCCCTGTCCACCTGGGTGGCGAGGACACGGCCTATAGCCTGCAGCTCACTGCACCCGTGGCCAGCAAGCTGGGTGCCACCACGGTCATGCCCAGCGGCCTTTCCCTTCCCTTCTCCACTTGGGATCAGGACCACGACCTCCGTGGGGACAAGAACTGTGCCAAGAGCCTCTCTGGTGAGCAAGTTCTGTCCCTGTTCGTCTTGACTGCTGGGGCCTCCCATCCCTGCCTTTCTGCTTCCCTGCCCTTCCTTCGACCCTTCCTTCCATCCATTCCCTTCTTCACCTTGCTTGCTGTGTGCCCTTTGGTAACTGATTTAACTTCTCCCACCTTCAGTTTAAAATGGGTGTAACCACAGTGCCCACTCCATAGGATTATTATGAAAATTCAATGAGGTGACATTTGTGGGATGGTGGCTGGCATGTGGCAAAGCTACCAAGGGAAACCCGATCTTGTTCTAATGAAATCAGAGGCAGAGCCTGGGCCTTGTGAAGTGAAACACATCAAACTGCCCTTTGGTGGGTCAAACAATGATGGAATACTGATCGTTTCATATGGCTCAATTTAATATAAATTGATGAGACGGATGACAGTCATAGAAAGTGTTTTACGAGTGTAGGCTATGTGCCAGGTGCAGATAAGTAACTTTGCCACGCTCACAGAACCTCAGAGGCCCTGAGGTTTCTCCTTCACAACCTGGGGTTCTTCAGAACACAGTTTGATAAGCACTGTCAAATCTTTCCCATCTAAAGCATATAAAGTCCAATGCCTAGCCTCATCCCCATCCCAGCCCCAGTGGAGGCCCAAGGACTCCGCCTGACCATGTTCCATTTTTTCTGACCCTGGCAGGTGGCTGGTGGTTCGGTACCTGTGGCCACTCCAACCTTAACGGCCAGTACTTCCACTCCATCCCCCAGCAGCGGCAGCAGCGTAAGAAGGGCATCTTCTGGAAGACGTGGCGGGGCCGCTACTATCCGCTGCAGGCCACTACCATGCTGATCCAGCCAACAGTGGCCAAAGCAGCCTCCTAGCCTCCTCACTGGGGCCTGGTCCCAGGCTCCTAGAGGACAGTGACTCTGACTCTGGTCTAGCATGTTGCCACTCCCTGCCTGGACAGAGGCTCCGGGCAGGGGCCATCTGGAGCCTCATGGATAGAGAAGAAGCCCATGTCTGGAAAGGCCCCCTTTCTGAGTGGGAGGCTGTCTGTGATACCCTCTGAGAAGGACAGAACTGTAAGGCTGCAGGGCACAGACCCCAGAAGCATCGGACCAAGGGGCATTGAGACCTGTTCCTCACCTGCCCGAGGAATGGTGGGACACAGAGGGACCACTCGAGGGCAGCCAGGCCAGCCCTCAATGGCAGATTCAGTCATATTGACTGGCTGGGGACCCGGCTCCCATGGGCCCAGACGCCCTCATGGTGCTATCGTATGTGAGTGCTGTGGGACGAGCCAGTGACGGTGGTGCCTGGGCAGATCTCGCACAGTTCTTGGAATAAAAGCAACCTCAGAACATTTGGTTCTTTGTCCTTCAACTTGTTTTAACAAGTAGACAGTTTCAAAGTCCACTTAAACGTGTTCCCAGGGTAGAGGGTGAACTCTCATCTGAAGACAAACACTGGTTATTCCTACCACCTATGACAACTGATTTTAATTTTCTTCATGTGTTATTTTGTGATGAGTATCATTTTTAAAATTAGAAGACCCTCATTCAATCCTTCTGGAAGTGGGTAATAGAGAAAATGAGAACTCCTTCTTGACCATACTTATGCATATGAATCACGATTAACTTTTCTGTGTCCCACCAGCTGATAGAAATACGTGAATTGCATGTTTAATTTCATTTTTTCTAGCAGTCACATTTCTATTTTTTATTTTATTTATTATATATATATTTTTAGGCGAGGCAACCATTGGTTGACCTCACAGATTGCAAGGACCTTGTCAGCTTACAATCTCTTATTTTTTTTATTTTTTACACCTACAGCACCTGGTCTTCCTGGGTGGTCTCCCATCCAAGTACTAACCGGGCCTGACCCTGCTTAGCTTCCGAGATCAGACGGGATCTGGCTTGTTCAGGGTGGCATGGCTGTAGACTTAGCAGTCACATTTTTAAAAAGTAAAAAACAGGTGAAATGAATTTTAGAAATACATTTTATGAACGCGGTATATCAAAAATATTACCATTTCAACATGTGTGATCGATATAAAATTTATTAATGAGATCTTTGATATTGCTTTTTTGTCCTGAGTCTTTGGGATTGTTATATATTTTACGCTTAGGGCCCATCTCAATTTGGACCAACCATATTACAAGGACTCAATAGTCGCAGGGGCCATTGGTCACTGTTTTTGGATAGCACGGCTCTGTGGTGTACATTAATGTAGTATTTTGGGTAAACTCTTAACATTTTTGCCATATCTGCATAAGTTTTCTTTTAAATTGGCTTTAAATATATAAATTCAACTAATATTATTTGAGCACCCGCTACATGCCAAGCCCTGTACTCTGTGTTTAAGATAATCTAGTGAGAGAAATCCCTGCATGCACCAAGATTACTTTCAAAACCGCTCCTATTACAGATCGGGTGACCCTTCATTAATGGTCCGAACCGAGACACTTGAGAGTGAAAGGGGGTGTGCTGTTAATAATTAAGTCAAGTGACAGATGTAAAGCTCTGTGGCTTCAGTTACTGCATCTTGAAAATGGGAATGGTTCTGGTAATCCACCCTCCCTCACACACCCCTTCCTGTTCTCCCGATGCTGTGAGGATTTCAGGATTTCATGTAGTATTACGTGAACAGAACTCAGAACAGTGTCTGGCTCATGGTGAGCACTAAATATAAACATTAGCCATCCTTACTAACACTATTATTACTCTGAGTCAGGCTGGGAGAGAGCACGACACAAGAGAAAAGGCTTCATGAGTGGCTTTTGAGTCAGTTTACAGAAGATGAAAATTCTACAAAATGGGGGAGGAGGATGGCATTCCAGGAAAAGGGCACTGAGAGCAAAAGCTTAGTGGCCTGGGCAGGAAGTGCAGCTCTGTCTGGGAAACCAGTGCACAGCCCCACCTGGGGGTAGCAAGGCGCAGGGAGCTGGGTGGTGAATGGGGGTGGGGCGGGCAGGGGGTTGGTGGGAATGTGCGGGGCCTTAAGCCAACAGGCCAGGAGCATGCTGACAAAGGCCGGAGGGTCCGCCCTGGTCTGGCTTCCGGCCTCACCTTTTTGCTTAATCTCATCTTTGGCCCTTGGACCCCACTCTCCAGCTGATGCAGGACAGGGCAAATTTCCCCAAGTGGGTGGAGACCAAGCCCTGCACTGAGAGGATTCTTTGGCAGAGACTGTAGAAAGAATTCAACACACATGCCAAAGTTAGGGTCAAAAGGAAAGATTATTAAAGAAGGAGAAAAGCAAAGACTAGAGAAAGCAAAGACGAAAACCCAAGACAAGGAAAAAGCCCCAAGTGTCAAGAGATACAGTTTGTGTATCATTCTCTAGTTCCTGAGAGTTATAGACTTTGTTTACCCATTTCCTTTGATATGGACGAACAGTGAGGAAAGAGAAGTGTGAAAGGCCTGCTGACAGTTCTCAGCCTTTAATCCATAGGTTCCCTATGGTTTTAACCATAGGAAATGAACGATTTTATTTGTGTGAGGCAGTTACTTAAAGACTCTGTTTTTTCTGTTTCCCCTTTCACAGATATGGGAAATGAGTTGTTAGTAATCCCAGCAGAAATCTTCCTTTGTTCTGCAAGTGTCCACCTGGCCTGGCCACAGAACTGTCTGTAAATGTAGCTTGATTTAACATTTAGTTCTCTTGCCTCCTCCCTACATTACAGCCAAGGCCTCCTTGCTGTTCAGACATATCAGGCTCTCGCTCTCTCTTTCTCTCACTTGCTGTTTCCTCTGCCTGAAATACTGTTTCTACTATTTCCTCCCCCACCCATAGACTCAGTGCAAATGCCACCTCCTCCAGGAAGCTTTCTCTGCCTCCCGAAGGAAGTCCGCTATCTCATAACCCAGGTTATTCACCTCTTTGCACACCTACCATTCTAAAACTTTTGTGCATGTTGTTTACTTGCTTTTTGTCTTCCTGCCTCCACTAGACGGTCAGCTCCATGAAGGCTTAGATTTCACCTTGTTCAGTGGTGCGCCCCCAGCTTCTAAAGCACTGTTAGTAGGTACTTAGTAAATGCTTATTAAAGGAAGAACTAAAAGATTTTTAAGCAGTGGAGGAAGACGATCTGACTTATGTTTTAAAAGCCTTCCTCTGACTGCTGTGGGAAGAACAGAGTGTGCAGGTGTGGGTAGAGAAGGCAGATCTGGGGATAGACAGGCAACTGCATAGGTCCAGGGAGTGATGATGGGGCCAGTGTCGGGGTGGTGGCAGTGGAGGGGGTAAGGGGTAAGAAGTGGTCAGAAATTTAGGAGGAAAGAGGGACAGAAAAAGGCCATTGAGGGCGGGGAAGGGAGGCAGGGGCAGAGAAGTAAAGGATGAGGAGAGAAAAGCACTACCTATGGTTTCGATGACGGGTGGTGTGGGGATGGAGACATAGGAGGGGGAAAGAGTCCAAATTAGTGTCTGGAACTCCTGATGGACATCCTCCAGGAATGAGGTCTAGGAAGCAATTACTGGCACACAAACTCTGTGCTTACATTAGCCATCACATATCAAATATTTGAGCATTGGGAACACAGCAGTGATTGCTACACAGGCCCTGCCCTCATGGGACTGATAATTCTGTTGACTTGGGATAGAAACTAAGCAGATTAATGGATCAAAAAAATACATACTTTAAGATTAGGTAACGATAAATCTGGGGGTGGGGGGGGGTGTGTGTATGAGTAATAAAACAGAGTAAGGGACAAAAAATGGGAGATCATGTTGGACAGAGACTTAGTCCCAGTAAAGAGTTACAAATATTTCTTAAACAAAGACTTAACGACAGAAAGTGGATGGCTGATTTAGTATGTGTTTAGAGAAATGATCTACAGATAACCTCACAGGTTTCCATGAGGTGAGTTTCTTTCCTGTTACACACAGGGTAGCTGAGGCAGAGGGTTAACCTAATGAGTTACCAAAAATAGGGATGAAAACTGCAACCGGGAGACGAGAAGGGACCTCTAGGTGGAAAAGCCGCACAGAGGCCCCTGGAAACGGTCATTAGTGACGGGCGAGAGAGAGAGGACTCAAAGTGGCATGCACTGACCCATGACGTCATCAGGACGTTAACTCGCGTAACATCACCTGGACGTAGCTCCATTTCCCTTCCCCGACAGGTCCTCTGTTAGTTCGGGACAGTCTGAATCAAGCCTCTCATTGGTTACTTGCTCCGTCAATTCGTTTTATTCTTCCAGTCTTCCGCTCCGCCTTCCTGAGCCCGCCTCTGATAGGCTGACGCGGCCGTCACTTCAGAAAGGTCCGCATTCCTTCCGCCTTTCTCCAGGAGACCGAGGGCGAGGTGGGTGGATCCCTGGCGTGCCCACCCCAGGGGCTCTGCTTCCACCTCTGATTGGCTGTTCTGGGTGCCGGTCTCTGTGCCACCCACCGCTGATTGGTCATCAGGCCGCCGCTCTGTGCGGCGCCGGCTCCGCCCCCGTCGGGTGTTTGTGGTGGGGCTGCGGAGTCGCCGATCCCGCCGGAAGCGCCAGGACAATGGGGACCCGGGACGACGAGTACGACTACCTATTCAAAGGTACGGCTGGTGAGGCACAGACGGGTGAGGGGGCGGCGGCGAGGCGGTGGACAGACGGACTGAAGCAGCGCTCCAGGCCGCTGGGCCCCGGCCGGTGCCTGGGGCTTGGGTCAGGCCGTTGGGAAGGCCGGGGCAGGCTAGGCTCTGTCAGCTTTGGGCCGGAGTGTACGACCGTGCGGAATGGGTGGCCAAGAGGGGCCTGAAGGCCCTGCATGAGCCGAGGCGGGGCTGGAGCCCAGAAGGGGGTGGATCCCGGAGCGGTGGGACAGGCCGTTAGGGGCGGGGCCTCTCGAGGGGGCGGGGCAGACCAAGCGTTTGCCTGGCCGGGTTGGGTGAAAAGCTCCATTGGTTGTAGAGGCAGGGGCCTTGGAGGTGAGGCTAGGGGTGTGGTGGGTATGTCCAAGACGTGGGCTGGGCTGGTGGGGGCGGTGCTCTTCGTTGGGTGGGCGGGGACACATTTGATTGGTGGCAGTGCGCCTGGGAACCGAGTCCGGGGGAGGGGTTGGACAATGTGGGTTGAAGTGTGTGGTGGGGAGCCCTGGATTGGAGTGTAGACCCAGAATTCCATGGAAGGGTGCCTGGTGGGGGAACTGTGTGTGCTGGACCCAGGCCCCCTGGTTAGCATCAGCAGTTAATCTTACCTCTTAGAATTCTTAATAGTACTACCCAAGTACCTACACTTTCTAAGCACTTTACACACGTTAATTCATTGAAATCCTCATCTCAACCCTGTGAGATCAATATTATCCAGCCTCTCTTTTTATGGACCTAGAAACTGAGACCCAGAGAGACAAGCATGCAGTGAATAAGTGTTGGGGCGGGATTTGAACCCAGGGCAGCTATGGGCTTTACCACTTATGGAGTATATCTGGGGAGCCTGTGGCCAGATCTGAGACTGGGGTGTCAGATCGCCTCCCCCAACATGTGCACACTGATGGCTCAGGCCTGGGCCAAGCTGCTGGAGGGTTTTCCTTGCCAGAGGGACAGAGGGCTCTGGGAGCCATTGCTAGCCTGGGGACAGTTGGAGAGCTACTTCACCCTGCCTCGCAAGCTGGGGAGACTCACTACATGTCATGGGAGCCCTTCATTTCTCAGCTGAGCTGGTTTAGGGGTCACCGGCTTCACAGCACTTCTGCCAAGCTGGACTTGGCCATGTCCTCTACTGTCTGTGCTGGGCTCCTTGGCTGACAGTGGCTGTCATTGAGAGCTAACTCCTGGGCATGTTTTCCCTGTTGCTTTCTGTGTGACAGTCTGCTGCCCGCATGAGCTGTCGGCATCTTCCACTCTTTGGGGGTGCCAAGCTATCCCTGGGAGTGTGGTCTGTGTCTGGAGCTGGCCTTGGCTGACCATCCAACATCTCGGGACCGGGGGACTGGGGCTTTGGGGATGTGGAGAGTGGCTGGAGCACTCTCTACCTGGGATATCCATGTGGCGAAAGGCTGCTGGAAAGAGAGAGTGCCCATGCAAAGATCCAGAGGCCTCATACAGCACCATTGGCTCTGAGAGCTGCCTGCAGGCTGATACGTCACTGGCAGGTGAGGCTGTGTGGTCAGCAGGCATCAGGACAAGGCCCTGGTGTTGACTGAGCCTTCCGCTCTCACCTTAAGGGCAGGGGGAAGCTCCGTCAGGGCTTTGGGGACTGATGACAGGTGGTCTGGACTCTAGTCCTACTGCAGCTGGTGCCTGTCTTCTCAGCTTGCTCTGAGGTAGCTGCTCCCCGGTCAGGGCTGGGCACCCACCTGGACATGGCGTTGCAGGGCAGGGGGCATTCCCCTAGTCACCCTGCTGCAGGTTTCTGTGATCATTCTTGCTTGTTATTTTCAATTCTGTATTGTTATAAATAACCCAATTCTAAGTGTTTTCATGAGTCATCTTTTGCCCTTTGGGTTATTTCCTTGAAGTATGTTCCCAGAACATTATCGGGCAGTGGAGCAGCTGTGGACTTCCCAGGACTCATCTCTAATCCACCTCTTGAAAACACGGATCCGGCTTCTGGGGCAACTGGCATTGGGGGGAAGGTGCCCACCTGCTCTGCAGCCCTCCTCTACTGGCCTCCTTTTCCGAGTCCAGCAGGTGTCCTGCTGACTTTCTCAAGCTGAGTTGGAGGTGAAAATCTAACCCAGGAGGTTAGGGTTCTCAAACTGGTCATCTGAGACCTCTCCTTCACACTTATGTCTTGTCGGAGGACTCTCCCCCTGCATTATCTTTTACTGTTTGTCTTTAAATCCACTCAGGTTTTCACTCCCTCCCTTAAATGAGAAAACTCTATTTGGTTCTGGCAAATAAAGAAGAGAGGAAGGAAGGCAGCAGTCAGGCCAGCCACTACCGTCACATCCCTTGTCATAAATATGGCAGGTGGACAGAAACATGAATATACTGCATCCCTCCGGCCCTCCTGAGACCCTGTGGCCTACAGAGGGTCAGGCCTGGGCATTCGAGAGACATCCAAGATACGGCTGCACCAGAAGGGTTGACAAAGGCCAACTTTCTCCCAGCCCTGACACCTGATGCGGAGATCCCTGTAGGAGAAAAGGGGGCAGCCACCCTCCCACCCTCCACCTTGTGCCCAACATCCCCCAGACTTTGGTCACCTTCCCCTGTCCCTGTCCTGGGCACGGAGGGTGCACACCTCTCACTTTGGGACACTGGCTGCCCCTTGCGTAGCCCTCCCACCAGTCTTGTTTGTTTTGGTAGCCACATCACATGTTGGCTCCCCAGACCTCCATAGCCAAGGCCACAGATTCCCCCGGGTGTTTTTCCCACATGGTGTTTATTTTCCCTGCTGCATATTCCTCCCCTTCCCCAGAAGTGAGATCGTTTATTTGTACCTAATTTTAGAGTCTCACATTTATCCTGCTAACATTTTATCCTGTCAACTGTGGGTCATTTTCCCAGCCCATCGATCAGTCCTTGGGGAATGTCCTGATCTCTCCTCTGATGGACGGGGCTGTGGGGTCCACAGTGGGAGCATCAGTGTCCCCAAGGGCCGCTGAGGTCTTCCCAGAGCCCCTGGCCATTCATCCGGCCTGTGAGGACATGGCTGTATGGGGAGCTTCCACGGTGGCCCAAGGCCCTATCTTCTGGGTTGTGTCCATCCTGCCCTATCTATGAGTCCTTTTGGGAAAGGGGACAAGGAGAGTGTAGCACCTGGCTCTGGGAACTAGGCCAGCCCAGATGCTCACCCCTCTCTACCAAGTGCTCCCAAGGACGCCTCCTGGCTCTGCAGCCTGGGCAGGACCCCACCAGGCCCGCTGGTCTGGGAACCGAGCATACTATCTTCTCCCATTGGGAATGGCAACCTTGTCTGTGCCCCAGCTCCGGGCACCTCTCCTCTGCTCTCTGATTCCCTAGGGAATAGCTGTGCCAAGAGTGCCCCCAGGTGCCGGTCCCTGGGGTCTGGGGTGGTCAGGGCCCTTTTCCTGGAAGAGAGGTGGGGCCCTGTCCTGCCTGGACTTGAGGAACCTGCCTCCCACCCGAATGGCCACTCACTCTGCCTGAGCATCTGAGTGTGGGCCACTGAGATGCTACTTTGTCATGGGACAGACCAGAGGACCCAGGCCTTCAAGAGGTGCCAGCTCTTTGTTTTTGCCAACTGGGCTTGCCTGCCCTGACAGCCAACTGGCCTATCCAGGGAGGCCATTTCCTAGCCAGTGGTGCTACCAACTTCTGTGGAAATACTGGAAGCTGTGTCCTCAAGGGCCTTTTATTTCCCTAAGACAACAGATCACTTGTGCCTTTGACAATGCCATTCTCTTTCCCAGCATATACGCAAGGCCAGCCCGGCCCCTGCCCTTCTGGCTGGCTACCTCTTTGTATCGGGTACGTGTACCAGGGAGTGACCAGGCAGCCTGGACTTCCTGCCGTTATTTGGGCAGTGGCTGTTGGGCCTCGTCTTTTTCTGGCCTTCACTGTTCTCACAGGGTGACTGACTTTGGGGTGAAGGATTGGTCACTCTGGGTTAAGTGTTCCCAATTGTATAAGGGGACTGGTAATATGATATTTGTCTCTAGGGTGTCCCTGAGAACTAAGTAATAAAGCTTTTAGGGCTGGGCCTGGCCTGTGGAGCTGAGGAAATTGTTGGCTGGGCCAGGGCAGAACTGGTGGGGCTAAGGGGATCTCGGCACTGGGACAGGCTGGGAAGGATGTCAGGGGGTGGAGGGTACATGGCAGGGCTTAAACGAGATTCTCTTCATTTCCTTTTCAATTTCTGAGGATGTGAGAACTGTGAGCAAAACCCCTGGCCTTGGCCAGGTTCCTGTGGCCACCGTGGGAAGGAGGTGAGGGGTTGGGGGTGTGGATAGTGGGCCGCACAGTCAGTTCAGCCTGGCCCCACATGGCCTGGGAGCTGACTTGCAGCCCCACCAGCAGGATTGGGCGCCCTTGGCCCTGGACTGTAGGCCTGTGTTCATCTCCATCTGTTCTCTACCGTTCTCTGAAATCAAGACACTGGCCTTGTTGTCACAGGTCTTGTGGGCCAGGCCACATGGTGGTTTAGGGAGAGAAGAGGCCTGAACCAAGGTGTTTTGAAGGATAAGCAGGAGTTTGCTGGCTACTCCAGGGGGTCAGAACGTTATCGGTGGTGGAAGAGGGGGAGGCTGAATTCAGACCCCCAAGCACAGCCCTGGACCCAGAAAACCTGGTTTCAAATCCTCCCAGACCACTTTTGAGCTGGATGGCCCTGGTGAGCACGGTTGGGAAGTGGGAGCGAGCCTGCTCAGACCCCTGCTCTGCCATCTTCTGCTCACCGTGTGCCTTTTCTGTAGTCCCTGCCTGCGCCTCAGTTTCCCCATCTGTAAAATGGGTTACATGAGGTTTCTGTGAGGTGATGCTTTCTCAGCATAGACTCATTAACATTGTTCTTGTTATTATTTTTGGCTCCAAAGCAGCAGCCAGCCCAGAGAGGGTGCTGGGTCGTGAGGGCTGCCCCCTCCCTTGGCACCTAAGGATGGTGACCTGAGTGTCCTTCGAGTGAAAAAAAGGTGGGCCTGGGAGGCTCCGCAGCCGCTTTATTGTTTTTTTGTTCACTCTGTCCTGCGTGCTGGGTCCTGTGGCAGATCCTGGGGATACAGCAGGGAACCAGCAGGTCAGAGGTCCCTTCATTGAGGCAGACTGGCGAAAAACAAACAAGTGAAACCTGGCCAGTGTGAAAGGGTGGGGAGAGCTGTGGAGGAAAGGCAGGGGAGGAGAGTAGGGAGTGTAGTGGGGAGTGGGGTTTTAAGAGAACGGCTGGGAGGGCCTCCTTGATCAAGGCACCGCACAGAGGAGTTGAGGGTGGGAACCATGTGGGTACCTGGGAAAGAACATTCCAGGCAAAGGGCAGCATGTACCTGCACATCTCCCAAATCCCAACAAGGAAGCCCATGTTGCAGGAATAGGGTGAATGAGGGGAGGGAGAGGAGATGAGGGCGAGAAGAGGACAGGGGCAGGTGGTGAGGGCCTTGTGGGCTTGCAGGAGGACTTGGGCTTTTACCCTGAGGGAGGTGGGAGCCCTGGAGGGCTGTGGGCAGAGGAGGGGCAGGCCTCGCCTCAGGTGCCCACAAACGCCCTCTGGTGGCTGCCGCAGGGAGAACATCCTATTAATTGGGGATGATAGCGAACTCAGGGACACCAGGGAGGATCCTGGCCAAGCAACCTGGGGAGAGATGGTGGCAGCCTGGACTAGGGTTAGGGCAGTGAAGGTGGGGAATCTGGATGTGTACACATAACATTTTTAATTGGGGAGAAACTTTTCATTAGGGCCAAGGGTGACCAAGCCTGTAGCCCCCATGGCCCTCTACTGGGCAGACCCACCCTCGCGTGCCAGAGCCCAAGGCCCACACTTGGGGGTGCATGTGATTTTCAGCAGGGGCGTCTGGTCAGACTGTTGGGTGTTGTTCCTTCTGCACTGCACACACACACCCATGCACACGTGCGTACATATGGTACAGGTCTCCACCGGTATGCCCTGGGTCTGAGGCTGGTCCTCCTCGGCCCAGGCTGATCCTGGACCATCTCTCGTGGCCCTACCCCTAAAAGAAGAGACCCACCGGGCCTGCTCTGCCCTGCTCAGGAGGGCTCTGGTCCTGGACGTCCCTGCAGGGCAGTCCAACCCTGGGGGCGTGGTGATAGGAGGGGTGCAGGCTCCTGCATGGGTGAGTTGGCTGTGCTGGGCTGAATGTGGTTTGCTTGCACAACATGAGGAAGCAGCGGGGTGGGCATGGGGCATAAGCCTTTTCATCTCCGATTACCTAAAACCCCAGAGCCAGCCCCGTGTAGGTAGGAACCCGGCAGAACAGTAGTAATAATTGTTCTCCCACTTGTCTTTTCGAGCTGAATGCTGGCTGAGTTCCGTTCTTTCAAGCTCTTGTGTCCCCTGCCCTGAAGTGGCTCTTGTTCCTATCTTTTCATACCTGGAAAAGGCAGCCCAGAGAAGTTAAGCGACTTGCCCATGATTACCCCGCCCAGGAGCTTGCTCGGGCCACCAGGTTACGGTAGAGGTTTAGAGGTTGATGGGTCCTTAAGCCTCCAGTCTGCCAAGATGCCTGAGTCCCTATGCCCCACTTGTGACAGCCCTCCCTGATCTGAAGGACCAGACACAGGCAGGGGTGTTGTGCCCTCTGTAGTGGGTGTGTTTCTGAAAGCCTGGAGTTGCTGTTGGCTTCTGCACCGGGAAAGGTGGAGTCTCGGGCAGGGCGCTCCAGGGCAACTCTGACTCCACCCTGTTTTTGGCTGTCACGTGTCTGCAGCACCCACAGCACCACTGTGAAGGGTCTGCAAGTGGACGTAGGTAGTGCATGGGTCTTGTCTTGGTGGTGCTGCCCTTCTCTGGCCCACGGAGCCTCATGTATAGCCCCCCCCCACAGTGGTGCTCATCGGGGACTCGGGTGTGGGGAAGAGCAACTTGCTGTCTCGTTTCACCCGCAACGAGTTCAACCTGGAGAGCAAGAGCACCATCGGCGTGGAGTTCGCCACCCGCAGCATCCAGGTGGACGGCAAGACCATCAAGGCACAGATCTGGGACACCGCCGGTCAGGAGCGCTACCGCGCCATCACCTCTGCGTGAGTGGTGGGGATAGGGAGATGCAGGAGGCTGTGGGTATGGGGGCCAGTGGGCCCCAAAGAATGGCTAGGAATTGGGCAGGGGGAGAAGAGGAGAGGACAGCCTGAGAACAGGGTGGAGGGACAATACTCCCAGCAGCCGTGGGACCCTCAGGAAGACCAGTGCCCACTTCTGACCAAACTGTGACCTCTGGTGGGCATGTCCCATGGCCCCTCTGACCCCTGGAGTCCCTCTGAGGCATTGGAGCTTTGGCGAGTGCTAGTTGCATAGGGAGGGCTGTTATCCAGGCCTGGCGTGGGCCACTCCGCCTGCCCCCTACCCCTGCCTGCTTGGTCCTCCCTGCCTGGCCACGTTCCCAGTCTTCCTCTTCCCTTAGCTCCCCATGCGTACGCAGCCTTCAGGGCCCACTCACACTGCCTCCTCTCAGGCCCCTCCCAACCACCCTGCCCTTCCCCCCCGTCAGTCACTTGCTGTTCTCTGGATGCCCTCCACTGAGGCCCAGTCACCTCCCCATCTCCTTAATCCCTCAGGGTCTCGGTGGTGGGCCAGGCCATGGCAGGCATCGGAGCGTTTGCCCAGCAGCAGCCCTTTCCCTGCATGGGCACTGTTTCCTTCTCCCTTCTCAGCAGCTGACCTGTGGGTGTCTTCTGACTTCCTCCTCAGGCCCCCACAATCCTGAGCTGAATCTGGGACGCGGAGCCCTCCCTTGAGACCACGATGGCTGCCCCTCAGCTGGGCTCTGCGTCGGCCCAGGAGCCACTGCCCACAGAGCCTGGAGGGCCCCTGTGGGGCACTGGCGGGCAGCTCACACCTGGGCCCTGCCCCCTGTTCCTGCAGGTACTACCGTGGAGCAGTGGGTGCGCTGCTGGTGTATGACATCGCCAAACACCTGACTTACGAGAACGTGGAGCGCTGGCTGAAGGAGCTGCGGGACCACGCTGACAGCAACATTGTCATCATGCTGGTGGGCAACAAGAGCGACCTGCGCCACCTGCGGGCTGTGCCCACTGACGAGGCTCGTGCCTTTGCAGGTGAGTGCCTACCAGCTAAAAGGAGTTTCACTTGGGGCCAAGGCCTCCTGCAGGGCCCAGCTCTTGACAGCGGGACTGTGACTAAGGCAGTGGAGAAGTATCTGGAAGGCAGTCAGCCCCCTCCAGGCCCCTTCCACTTTCCCTGGCCATGTGCATGCCTGCAGTGCCAGCCTCCCCTCCCTGAGAGGTGGGCATCAGTCCTACTCCTCTGTCCCCAGCCCTTCACTTCCTGGACCATGTGGGGGGCAGGCAGGTGGGGTGCCTGAGAGGGTGCAGGGAAGCCCCTGCTCAGCTGGGCAGTGTTCTCTCTGTTCCAGAGAAGAACAACCTGTCCTTCATCGAGACCTCAGCCTTGGACTCCACCAACGTGGAGGAAGCTTTCAAGAACATCCTCACAGGTGCTCCCCGGGCCCAGGGGGGTGGCATGGGAAGGGCACCAGCCACTCTGGTCACATACTCTCAAATGCAGCCCCTGAGTCTTCACCCCTTAAACTTGCCAGTCACTCCAGACAGGAGGACAGGCATGGCACCCTGAACGACATCAGGCCAGATCCTGCCCCTGCTGGCACTTGGGATCCAGAGATTCCTTGACTCAGCTCCTGTGGGTGGGTCCTGCCATGGCTCCAGCAGGGAACAGCCGGCTGGGGAGGCAGGTGGCCTTGGGCCCAGAGCCCCTGGGTTTCCAGGAGTTTATTCTGAGGAGGAGGTTTTCTCTGATCTTGAAGAAGAGGCCTGGGCTGGGAGTGACCTCTGTGGCTAGAAGTGGGTCCCGCCCTTGCTAAGTGCACAGGGAGCGCCCTCATGTCATAGGAATCAGGTAGGGCACAATGGGGACCCTTGGGAGGGGCCCTGGACACAGCCTCAGGGGTGTTCCCCAAAGGAGGCGACGTCCAGGTGAGTCCTGCAAACAGTCACTGCAGGTGGGGGCACGCAGGGCACTCATCACCTGTCCCCCCATTGCAGAGATCTACCGTATCGTGTCACAGAAGCAGATTGCAGATCGCGCAGCACACGACGAGTCTCCCGGCAACAACGTGGTGGACATCAGCGTGCCGCCCACTACCGACGGACAGAAACCGAATAAGCTGCAGTGCTGCCAGAACCTGTGACCACCCTGCGCCTCATTCGAGTGTGCGTGCACGTCCTCGTCCTCTGCCCGCCCCTCACCGCGCTGTCCTCCCTGCCCTGACCCTCTCTGCCCCTCTGTGACCGGCTCCCACTCGCCCATCGAACTCCATACAGCCAGCTGGGGCTTAGGAAGAACAGGAGTCAAGCGGTACCTCCTGACCCTGCATCCCTGGAAAGCTCAAAGCTCCAGCTGCTTCACCTGCTCTTCTTGGGTCCCAGTGGGCCTCTGGGCAGGGCGGAGAGGGTGGCTGGATGGACAGGGCCAGCCAGAGGCAAGAGGATGGGCACACTGAACAGGCTTCTTCATTTTTCACAGCAGGCTCCAGGGAGCAATTGCCTCCTCCCTCTGACCAGTTGGCCCAGCTGGCCCTGGTCCACACCCAGAAACCCCTTGTGGGCTGAAGCCTGAAGAGCAGGAAACCAGGGATCTGGTGCAGGCAGATACAGGCTCCAGGGAACCCCCTCCCCACGCACAGCCAGCACCGGCACACATCTTTGACCTCCAGCCTCTTTCGTGCGTGCGTGCGTGCGTGCGTGCCTCTAGCTCCTGCCTGTAGGTTTATGCTGGGAGAAGACCTCCCACATTTCCTCTTTTGTACCCAGCTATCCCCACCTTCCTGTGCCCTCCCCTCTGTCTTGTCTCCCTGTCTGGTCAGGAACCTGTTTGCAAGTGAAGCAATATCTCCGTGTTTTGTATATACAACCGCTCTTGTAGCCTTTGGTTTTTTTGTTATTGTAGAGAAACACAGATTCTTTATACACTTTGTAAGATTGACGCCAAACCCCAGCTGTCAGATCTCTTATTCTTCCTGTGGCCCCTGCACTGTTGCCCCGATGCCTCATTTCTCTGGCCCGTTACTAAAATGTATAATCCGACTTCCTGGACAGAAACCTGCCACTGCGCCTTTGTCTTCTTTCTCCCCACTAGGTGGCCACCCCTAAGCTAGGCCCCTTGCATATGTCATGCAATGGGCCCCTGTCCCACCCAGCTCACCCTCACAGGGAGCTAGAGGACCAGGCCTGAGCTCCCACCCAGGACCATGTGGAAGCACCCTGAGCTGACCATGGGGTCTCAGGGTTGGTAAGGGTACAGTGGCAGAGGGGCAGGGAAGGCCTAGTGGGGTTGACATTAAACTCCCTGGCACTGGGGCTACTAGCTCTGGGGCTTGAGGACAGCCCTCCAGGAGGGAATGGACTGTGCCCACTGCTCCCAGTTCTTAGCCCTGGGCCCTGAACTGCTCAGTGCTTCCATCTACTCCCCAGCTGGCCACTGCCTCACCTGGGGTCTCAGCAAAGACTAATAAGAGGGGCCAGCCCAGGAGATGTTGGCAATACCAGCCCCACCCCAGCTCTATCCTAGACTGACTTCTGAGGAGGGCCCAGTGGGACACTGGTGGCAGAGGGGAGGCAGGTGACCTGAGGCTCCTCTGCTTTTCTGCTTCCCCTCATCCACACATCAGCAGGGCTGGCCTGAGGGCCAGTTCCCACTGTGGAGGAGGAGGCGGCAGTGTGGCCAGCCCTCCCTGCGCTGAGCACAGGACTCAGTGTATGTACCCTCTCACTTGAGTGCCAGCAGCTTTTTTAGAAGCTCCAGCCTCAGGGTAAAACCACTTGTGCCCTGGACCCCTAGGAGAGACACCAGAGGGGGGTCCACGTCCTCCTGATTCCAGGCTCTGCCTGCCCTGCCAGAGGGGTGGGCCCCTCTGGAAGAATTCCGAGTTGAAGATGCTGTTCTGATATGGGAGTCAGAGTGAACCACGGCACGTGCTTGGGGCCGAGGAGCACCCAGGGTGGGGAATCTGGTGGGGTACACTCATTTACACGGACCCTGGGGGTGCTGACTCCCCTGGCTTTGGGCGGGGTGGGGTGTGGAAAGGGCACAGGGTCAGCAGAGGCTTCAGGAAGGCCAGGTAAAGCAATGAGGCACCCAGAAGATGTTTCAGGCAGTCAAAGATCCAGTCTTTCTGGAGCCTCAGATGGGTCAGGCCCTGGGCACATACTGGCGAACGAGACCGACATGACTGTCCCCTTGGGGGTGACAGACCAGTGATGCTATTTCAGTTATTCTAATTTCAGCATGCTCTCTTTATGCTAGGCACTGTTCTGAAGGGTTTGTTTTGTTTGTTTGTTTGTTTTTTACGGAAAATACGCATAACATAAAATTGACCATCTCCACCATTTTTAAGTGGTCAGTTGAGTGGCGTTAAGTACCATCACCAGCATGCATCTCCAGAACTTTCTCATCTTACCAAAATGAAGCTGTGTCCCTATGAAACACTAGCTTTCCCCAGCCCCTGGCAGCCACCGTTTACTTTGTCTCTATGAATTTGTTAATGTAAGAACATACAAACCTGTGGAGAATTTTAACAAAAATTTATTTGCGCCAAACAGAATACACCTGGAAGAAACGTCACCAGGTTTAGAAAAATGCTTCAGAGAATAACAGTTTGCAGTATCTTTTACACATTTGAGATTGAGGACGGAACATAAGATTACAAGAAGGTGGGGAAAAGTAAAATGGTGATTGGATTACAGGATAGTCAAGATTATGTGTTCTCTTGCATGCTTTAGGAGAGGTAGGAAAGGGCATTTCAAAGCTGTGTTAACCTAGGTGCACAGAAGCAATGGGCAGGGCTTGCTCATGGCAAAAATAACCTTTACTAAAAAGACACATGCTTGGGGCCTGACTACCCACCATGACCTGCTCAGTTAGGAATTTATAGTCAGATCACCCTGTGAGGTTACTTTCCATAGAACTCCCATTTTTGGTCCACAAATTTGACTCCTCTAGGGACTTCGTAATGAATGGAATCGTACAGTATTTGTCCTTTTGTGACCAGCTTATTTCACTGAACATAATGTACTCGGGTCCCAGCCATACTATAGCATGTGTCAAGATATCCTTTTTTAAGGCTAAATATTCCATTTTGTGGATGGAGCATGTTGTGTCTATCCATCATCCGTTCAGTTGCTTCCACCTTTTGGCTATCGTGCATAATGCTGGTATGATTCTGGGTGTGTAAGTATCTGTTAGAGTCTCTACTTTTGATTCTTTTGGGTATATGCCCAGAAGTGGAATTGCTAGATCACATGATAAATTCTGTGTTTAATTTTTGGAGGAACTGTTAGCCTAAATAAATTATGAAACAAAAGAACACAGTTCCACAAAAAAAAAAGCCTTTTACATGTCATAATTTATTTAGTAGTCACAGCAACCCTAGGAATGGGTATAATTTACAGGGAAACAGTTCAGTGACCCACCCAGGGTCTCAGTTAGAAGCAAGCAGGTTTCTACCCCAGAGCTGTATTCATGACCACTAAGCTATAGGGCTTTTCCCAGTGTGTGTTGAGTGCTCGCTACGTGCCAGGAACAATTGAAGCAAATGCCCAGATAAAACACTGGTAAAAAAGTATACCAAAATTTAAAAATGTTTTTTAATTTCAAATTTTTTATTATGGAAAATTTTAGATGCATTAAAGTGGAGAGAATGTAGACAAAAAGAATGAGTTCTGTAGAAAGTCACCTACCTCACAGGATGATTAGATCATAAATTCCTAACTGGGCGGTTGGGTTATGGGGATAGTAATGCCCCAGGCACATAAGTTTTTAGTAAAAGGTTTATGTTTGCCTGAAGTGAGCCCAGGCCCTTGTTTCTGTGTTAACACACTTTGAAATGCCTCTTTTTAGATCCCTCTTTCTAGTGTGTGAACACCCTTTCAGACCCCACCATCTAAGACATAAACACCCTCAAGAGAGCAAATGATCTTAATCAATCCTCACCTTGCTTTCTCACACCTCCATGTAATCTTCCTTACATTCCCTCCTTAATTTCAAATGCACATACACACACACACACAAAACTGAAATTTGTTATTCTCCTGAACATCTGAGATCTTGCTCCCCAGTATATGTCATCAGTTTGGCTCAGATAAACTCGTAAAAATTCTCTACAGGTTTGGATGTTTCTTACATTGAATGAACCCCTATATGCCATCACCCAACTTCAACCAATCTGGTTTCACCTATTACCCTCCCATTGGCAAATCTGGAAATACTGCTGTATGCATCTCGAAAATACAAATTTTTTTTGGGGGGGAGGGGGAACATAACCTCAATACTACTATTACATCTAAAGAAATGAACAATAACTTCTTAATATCACATATCTAGCCAGTGTCTCCCTGTCTTAAAATTTTTAATGATTTTTATTTTTAAGAAATGGGTCATTTGTATTGTACTTTCTCAGTGTGAATTTTGCTGATGGCTTCCCTATGGTGTCTTTTTGCTTTTTAAAAATTTAAGATAAAATTCTTATAACATAAAATTCGCCGTTTTAAAATGTACATGCAGTGGTATTTAGTATATTTGCAATGTTGTGCAACCTTCACTATCTAATCCAGAACTTTTCACCACTCCCAAAAAGAAACCCAGTATCCACTAAGCAGTCACTCCCATTTTCCCTCCCCCAGCCCCTGGCAGCCACTAATCTGCTTTTTCTCTTATAAACCTATAGTGTCATTTAACATATCCCTTTTGCCCGGGACTTCCTGTAAATTGATAGATCTAGAAGTTGATCATATCGAGTACCTCATAGGCGACGTGGTATACAACACTAAGAGCAGATAGTGTCAGTGCGTTTCTCATTTGTGGTAGATCTGTAACCCATTAGGGGTTACAAAATGATGACGCTCAAATTCTATCCCATCCTCGTTTATTTCTGGAATACATCTATAAAAAGAAATTTCTCCTCATCTATGTGTTAATCCTGAGATACAGATTAAATGTTTAATTCTTTGCTTATCAATTTTCAAATGTTATAATTTTCAAGATTTTGACTTGGTTCCTAAGTAGCCTTCAAAGGTAACCGATGACCATTATTTTTTTAAGTTCAAATTTATGTATTTAGCCCCTTTGTTGGGGTCAGGCTTTCAACCGGTGTGCCCCGTGGAAACGGAATTGAGCAGGGGCTGTACATCTGGGGCTGAGCCTTGGCCAGTGTATCGAGGAGTTTGGTTATACACAGGGTGAGGTGCGGGGACGGAAAAATGAGTAAATTCACTTAAAATCTTGGGAGCCAGGTTTCTCACATTCAGAGAAGTAAGTTAGAAATTTGTAAAGGGGCTGGAATAAATCTCGATGTCGGATTAGAACTAGAGGTATTGGTGTGCATTCATGGTTTTAATGTTAAGTACATGTCTATATATAGATACATACATACACATGTATTACGATGAGAGAATCGAGAATTAATGATACCGTGGTAGTGATGCAGGATGGGGCAAACTCCCCCAAGTTGAGACTCAAGTCCTGCACTGAGGGAAAGGGAGGGTCCTTGACTGTGTGCAGGAGAATTCAAGCACACACCAGAGTTGAGATAAAAGGAAAATTTATTATTAGAGAAGGAATAATGCTCCACAGACAAGGCGTTGTCTCCTCTCAGAGACAGAGAATGAGCGAGACCCCAAATATAAGAAGAATTCAGTTTATATGTGATCCTTAGGTTCTGTGAATTACATTTTAAAGACATGGTTTCCTATTTTCCTTTCATGGTATGAGTATACAGCATGAAAGGTATGAGTATGTAGCGTGAAAGGCGTTAGCAATCTCAGCTTTTGTTCTATTGATTCCCCGTGGTCTGGCCATAGAGAATGAATGCTTGGGTTTATTTTGTGTAAGGTACAACTTACAGACTGTTTTACTGTTTTCCTTTCATGGTACGGGTAAATGGTTTGTTTTGTAATGCCAGCAGGAATCTTCTTTTGTTCAGTAGGCTTCCCCTGGTCTGGCAGCACATTGCAGGCTCTGAATACAGCTTGGTTTAATATTTAGTTCTCATTCCTCTTCCCTTTACCAGTAGAAATGAGCACACCTAGCACTAAGATCTTGGTTTCTAAATATCATTCATTCTCTACTAGAAGGAACCAGGGCTCCTTGGAGAACTGGTTAATTTCAGAGCTGGGGCAGGGAGAAAGTCAAGAAAACGCCCCCCCTACCCCCGCCCCCAAACATCTTGCTGAGCGGGTAAGTAAGAAAGTACTCAGTCAGAATTAGAAAGATTATTTAGCAACCATTATATGATAAAAGAGACAGGCATTGATAACATCTCCAAGCTGCCCCTTTCTTCCTGCCTTGATTGAGGATGTAATTCCTGGAGGCACAGCAGCTCTCTTGCTACCATGAGAAAAATGCCAAGACAATCACAGAATCGTAGACCAAGCCAATGCCAGTAGCCATCCTCCTCTAGAATTCATGTAATACAAAACCCTCTTAAAAATAACAATTAAAAAAGTTAAACAAATTAAACAAAAAAATGCCCACAAAACCTTCTTTGTTGACAACAATAAAAATTGATTCAGGCAAGTGTCATCAATGGATATTCAATCTGGTGGGTGGAGGTTTGCTGAGGAATAGGATGTTTAATTAGTTTTAAAGTATTTTCCCATAAAGCACTTATTAACGTGTGGCATACTGATCACACTGGAGAAATTAGGCAGACTTAACCAGGTTAGCATAATTGTTGATAGAAAAAAACCAACATTCTATGCTCCTGATGTGTGCACTGGGAACACCATCACTTGCGTGGTTCCTGCTGCAAATGCATAAACCATGCGGAAATATTAGACAAACACCAATGGAGAGACTTCTTGTAAAATAACTAGCCCATAATCTTCAAAAGTATCAAGATCATGAAAGACAAGGAAAGATTGAGGAACAGTTCTTGACTGAGGAGACTATGCAACCGTGAATGGGATTTGGGAATTACATGGTAATATTGGATCAATATTAATTTCCTGATTTTGAAGGTTGTACTGCAGTTATGTGGAAGAGTGTGCTTAATATACACTGAAGTATTAAGGATTAATGAGACACCATATATGCACCTGATACTCAAAGGATTCACAGATCTTAACAACTAGAGAATCTGGCCAAAAGGTTTATGGGAGCTCTGTGCATTATTTCTGCTACTTTTATGTATTTTTGACATTATTTTAAGATAAAAAATTTAAAACCCAAATACATAAATGTAAACATTTGGTATGTTTTGATCTGCAATCATCATTCTTATTGGAGGCCAAATTGTCCAATTTGTTGTCAGTGGAAGCTTCTTCTGATTGGCCCCCATTGACACTACCTTACTAGGTAATGTCTTTTTTAAAAAACAATTATTTATTTATTTATTTATTAGGTGAGGCAACCCTTGGTTGACCTCACAGTTTGCAAAAACCTTGTCAGCTTACAATCCCTTATTTTTTATGCCTACAGCACCTGGTCTTCCTAGGTGGTCTCCCATTCAAGTACTAACCAGGTGGGCCCCTGCTTAGCTTCTGAGATCAGATGGGATCTGGCTTGTTTAGGGTGGCATGGCCGTAGACTAGGTAATGTCTTCGATGACTCTTGTGCTTTCTGGCATATCAAGATGTGCCAGGTTCATCTTGTACGTTTCCTGCAGCAGACCCAGCATCAGACGTTCCCTCAAAGTTCACTGGTTCTTTTAATTGGAAATGGTATTTAGAGATCATAAGCTTAAGGAGTGCTCATTGCAACAAGGTTGGTCTTTGTTTCTGAACTTTTAATCGACAGAACTAGGAAATATTCACTTTTTATAAAGATAAAATATATCATGATACTCTCGATTCAAATTCAAGACTACAGTCTTTTTATTTAATGTAATCAATCTTACATCTATATCTCTTTCGCTCCCTCTGAAAATCCCAGGTCTTGACACCAACATAATTACTCCTTTGCTTTATTCCATACTACACATGCAATAAGCTCAGAATAACAATTTTAACATATAGTAGTGGTATATACAGTCAAATCGTGTTTTAAAGTTTCTAGTTCACCTCTGCGTTGTTTTGTCACCAACCAGATATGGTTTATTTGTTTTATTTTTGTTTTTAGGGATATCTTTAAATTTATTTTATAATTATATTAAATATCTGCATGGTTGTAAAGTCAAATATATAAAACAAGGTATATTTTTAAAAGTCTAGCTTCTATCTCTGTCCCCTCCATTATACTCCTTGCCTCTATAGGTAACCTTTTAAAAAATGTTATGATTTATTATAACAATATAAGCTAGTAGAACACAACAGAATTTAACTGAGATAATTGAGCTGACTTATATATTAAATAAAGGCAGGAGCAGGAGGGGAAAGAAGTTCAGGCTTTTTGCATGTGCTTGAATTCTTTACCTAGGATTTCGGCCCCCCTTTTCTTTTAGTTAACCTCCGCTCACACTTTACTTGTCAGTTCAACTGTTTCTTCTTCAAGGACGTATTTTGGCCTTTCCAAATTATTCCATTATATGCCCCCCTCACTTGCTACAATTTGTCACCTTTGTAATTAATAATAACGTAATTGGTTGTTTTATGTCTGTCTTACTCCCTAGATTGAGATCCCTGAGGCAAGCAATATTTCGCTTACTGAACATTGTGTCGCCAGTGCCTAGCACAGTGCCTGACTCATAATAGGCCCTCTTATTGATGTTATATTACATCTAGTGAATTTATTAAATTAATGAATGATGTTGGTTTTCGGCTCTTCCACGGCCTCCTAACTTCTCTAGTCTTCTCTTTCCCCTCTGTAAAATGTGACCATATGGTGGCCAGGATTAGTCAGTGAGGTGATGGACACTCAAATCCCTTTGCCCGGTGTCAGCCACAGTTTTATTAGCAAGTACTGCTCGTCGGCTGGTGGCGCCAGCTGCTCTGCTCGTGCCCCGTGCGGGGATGGGGCGGGACCAGGACTGGGGGCGGAGCCGGTGTTGGGGGCGGACCCAGCAGCTGCGGCGCCGCGGAGTTTGTGCGGCCCAGGACGTCCCTGTCGCCTCTGGCCCCGCCTCACAGGGCGGGACGTGCACCACTATTGGTCAGTGCGGGGGAGGAGGCGGTCGCCATTGGCCCGAGGCTCCGTCGGCTCGGCGGGCGGTGTCCCGACGCAGGTGCCGGCCGGAGCGGAGAGAGCGGTGCTGACTGGACCGGCCGGGCCGGGACCCGGGGCGAGCAGAGGGTTCTGCGCGGCCTCCCGGCCCGGCCGCAGATCAGGTAGGCACAGGCAGCTGGGTGGGTCCGGGTTATGCCGGTCCGCGGGCCGGCCCCGGGTTCGAGGCCCAAACCTGGCCCCGGGCTAGGTGACTGGGCTTGGACCCTCGGCCTCAGCCTTACCCTGGACGAGGGGATCGCAGGTCCCGTCTCGAGGGCGGCAGGAGGTCTCCGAGCCTCGGTTTTCCCATCTGTGAAATTGGGTCATCTCAGCGCCAACCTAATGGGGCCGTTGGGAGGATTCAGAAGGTGGCGATGAGGAGAGTGTCAGACACACAGTAGGCCGTCAGTAAGTGGCCAGTGTCCTTCCCCAACCTCCTTAAAGGGGCTCTGCCTGTAAAGTAGCAAATATTATAGGGAGCCAGGCACCGTGTAGAAAGGAGTTGCTTAGCAGAGTTCCAGCAGGCTGTTGGTGCTCAAAACAGGCTAGCCAGAATTTATATGATTAGTTCATTTAGTCGTCTAGGGACCATAATAGATGCAAGTACTAGAAATGTTCCGTTATACAGATGAGGAAATCGAGGCTCAGAGAGATCAGGTTTTCCCCAGGGCCACACAGCAAATAAGAGCAGAGCTGGCATTGGAACTTAGCCTCCAACCCAGGGCCATGGAAGTACTGAAAGGCACACAGGAGTCTCTCTGTGGTGAGTAATGAGAAATGAATGTATTTCACAAGCTCTGCATTTGTCCTAAGCAATAATAATGGTGAGCATTTATTGAGCACTTACCATGTGTTCTTACAGTGCCTCCTCTCATCAGACCCTCCTAACATCTGTAAGCAAATGACAGCAATTATAATAAGAGATATTTGACTTCTTAATGGGTATAGAATTTTGAGTGGGGTATCATTGTGACTCCCATTTTACACACGAGAAAACCGAGGCCAGAGAATGAAGCAGCTGGTCAAAGGTCACCCTGTGGGGGATTGGGGCCCTATGACTTCTCTTTCCTCCATTTCCTCCCTTCAGCAAAAGGAGGCTGGGCAGATGCGGAAAGGTCGTGGTGCCCCCGGGCCACCCAGCCAGGCCTAGCCAAGGGCAAGCTTCACTGGAGAAACTGAGCCTGGAGGCTCCTTCTCAGGAAGCTCCTCAGCAGACACAGTCCACCAACTTAGTCAACTTATTTGCTAGAGAAGGCCAAGGCCCAGAGAAGCAGTGACTTGTTCTAGGACACACAGCTCAGTGACAGAGTCAGGGCTTAAAAGAACCCAGGTTTCTTGAGTCCCAGACCCACTCATTGGACTAAGTTTAAATCCTGGCATTGTCCCTTCTTAGCTGTGTTACCTTGGGCAAGTAGCTGCCCTTCTCTGAGCCCCAGTCTCAAATGGGCCTTACTTCATAGGTTTGTGAAGGTGTAAAATCCATCTCCCGGGCACTGGGCAAAGTTTGCCCTGTGCATTGGCTCCGTCTCCCACCCCAGCAGCCCCAGAGCTGAGTCCAGCCTGCAGCCATCCTATCCTTATGTCCGGCCTCGAGTTTGGCCTCTTTGCCTCCTTTGAGCCCAGGCCTCTGTGGTTTGCATGGACCTCTAGCCTCTAAACATCTTTGATTCCTGCCATGGGCGCTGGCAGACCAAGAGACCTTGGTCTTAATAACACAGTTCTGCTCTTACACAGAGTAGGGACTGAGAAATTAATGCAACCACTCCGTGCCAGACACAGGGCCAGGTGCTGGGCACAGCGGAAAGCAAGTCTAACTTAGTCCCTCCTTTACAGAGCTCCCTGAAGCATGGAAGACAGATGTGGTTACACAAATAAGTGAAGAAATAAGAGCATTTTGGAGGGAGCACATTATGTGAGGGTAATAATGTGGACACCAATGGCACTTTAGCTGGAGTAGTCAGGAAGGGCCTCTCTGGGGAGATAACTTTTGCAGGGGACACTTAAAACAACTATTTAGAGTTCAGAGAGCTTTGCACAGTACTTGGTATGCAGTAGGTCCTAAATAAAGAGTAAGTGCTGTTATTATTTATTTTGGCCATTTTCAGGCCTTGATCTTAGCAGATCTACCTAGATTCCCCCACCCCCACCCTGACAGTAAAAGGAATGGCAGAACTTAATATGTAGGTGCTGTTACGAGTCTCGTAATGACCAATTACTTGCAAGAATGTTAAGGCTGATCCTTGGAGGGCCAGGAGCATTCCCTTGGATGGGCTAGTGGCTTCCCTGCTGATCTCTGGGCCGGAAGTTCTGGTTGCAGGCACTTGGGAGGGACAGCAGCATATACAGCATGGCAGGCTGACCGCTGTCCCACAGATGTTATCTCAGTCAGCCATCCTTCCTCCTGACTCCTACTGCCTCTGGCTGATACTTGCTTATCTGGCCTTGCTGTGGAGGCTCAGAAAGGCATGTTGGGCTGGGAATGCTTCTGGTGGAGCTGTTCAGAGGGCATTCATCCACTGGCAGACCGTCCTAGTGCAAAAAGTTAGTCAATAACTCATGCTGCTTTCCCCCTACCCTCTCTCTTTGGGTCTCAGATTTTGACTGGCAGGAGTTGGTTAAAGCTGACTGTGGGGGTACCTCAGTCAGTATTTCTGGGTCCTGGATCATAATTCCTGGAGACAAAGGATGAGACAAGTTTGGGACAGAGAGCCTTAGCTCCAGGGCACCTGTATTGGCTTCCAGGACATCTAGAGGGACATCTGTTACTTACGTAAAATTCTCAGGGGGAGACACGCAAGTCTTGTTGGCTGGTTCTGGGATGGACGAGGAGGTCGCCAAAGGTTCCTTCTGGCAGGTCAGACCCTGAGTGGGGCACCAAGTCCTGCTCAAGTCACCCTCCCAGAGCTGACTTCACATTGCTGCCCAATGCTCCAGTGGTCTTTCTTGGCCTCTCTGGAACAGAGGCATGACTTAGAGCAGCTGCTCCAGTGGGGACAGAGGCTGCCAAGGTCCTCCCCAGCTAGGGCTACTTCCTTGATGGCCTGAGGTATCAAAGAGTTCAGAGCTATACAAGAAGCCGTGAACCAGACGGGTCAAGGTGACTCACCATCTTCTGTGGGATCGGGTTGCCGTCTCAGTTCTGCCCCCACTCAGAAGCAGGCTCATGTGCTTTGAACCCAGCCCCGGGAATTCATTCCATGGAGAAACAGTCTCTACGTGGTTGGTGGGCATGGTTCTGGCACCGGAAAGCACCAGGCACAGAGCCTGCCACACAGCAGGTGCTCAGTAACTGTTAGGTGCTGTTACCATATCTGGAAAGGTGAATTTGGGGGTGGCCTGCAAGCTTTGAGGGCTGGACCGGGTTGGCCTTTCTTAGGAGAGTTAGAGATATTATAACCAACCCCAGCTGTGTACCACGCCCGGGCTGAGTTGCACTTGTGGTCTCATTGCATCTTCATGATCCCCTACAAAGCCCCAACTTCCAGATTGGACAAGCAAGGCTGAGAGACTTGGATTCAAACCCTGGTCTGTATCCAGCTTATTAACCTTGCCCTTCATCTCCCTGCCAACCTCTCCTCAGGCTTCTGGGACCATGGGCCTCTGGCCCTGAGGACACGGTGCTCCCTGTGGCCATGACGACAGGTGACTGCTGTCACCTCCCTGGCTCCCTGTGTGACTGCTCCAGCAGCCCCGCCTTCTCCAAGGTTGTGGAGGCCACAGGTCTCGGGCCACCCCAATATGTGGCACAGGTGACTTCAAGGGATGGCCGGCTCCTTTCAACTGTCATCCGGTCCTTGGACACGCCAAGGTGAGTGGTGACGGAGCAGGTGTCTTTGCCTTAGCTCACTTCAGTCTCTGGGGTCAATTTTTTCCTCTTGGTCTTGGGTCAGAAATCCAACGATCTGGAGGGGCAAATAATCCAGAGAAAGGGGCCCGATCAGGAATCATAGGGTAGAGACAGGTCTGATTCTTCAGGAAAAGTTGAAATTCCAGATTACTATGTGTAATCTGCAGATGAAATGTTGGCAAGTAACTCATATTTCGGGGAGACAGGAAGATGTTAGGAATGCGAAGTGTGACTCACAGCTCCTGGGCTTAAATCCTGAGGAGAAGCTTCTCTCCCTGTGTGACCTGGGACAAGTTGCTTCACCCCCATATCTCTAATTTGGGGACATCTTCCTCATTGTGTTGTTCTGAGAGTACATTGCTATGGTCCACACATAGTGCCCACAGGGGGTTTGTCACTTCGTTGGCATTCGATAAATGCATTTAAACCTTGCTGCTGGCTTTCCAGATCCATCTGTGAACTGAATCTGCTTGGTTCTCCAATTTGTCATCAGTTCCAATGAAAAGAGTTTCAAGGAAATGCACACAAATTTAAATACGTCTTAACTCATTAAAATTTAAAATAGCCACCAGGTTTTTAAATTTAATGTATTGTTATGTTTGACATGATTTAATTCATGAACTTTTTTTCTAATTTTTTTCTTGTGTTAAAATACATACATTTACCATCATAACTATTTTAAGTGTACAGTTAAGTGATATTAAATACATTCACATTGTTCTGCAGCCATCACCACCATCCATTCCCATAACTCTTTTCATCTCGTGAATCTGACACTCTGTCCTCATTAAACAATAAGTACCTATTCTTCCCTTTCCTAGCTCCTGGCACCCACCATTCTGCTTTCTTTCTCAATGAATGACTATTCTAGGGACTTCATATAAGATTGGCTTATTTCACTGAGCATAATGTCTTCAAGATTCAGCCATAGCCTGTACCATAATTTCTTTCCTTTTTAAAAAAATTTATTGGGGAACATTGCTTTATAGTGTAGCAGTTAGCATGTCTACTTTACATGCAGAAGGTGGTAGGTTCATGCCCCAGCGGAGCCACGGTCCATGGTCTACGGCCATGCCACCCTGAACAAGCCCAATCCAGTATGATCTTGGAAACTAAGCAGGGTCAGGCCTGGTTAGTACTTGGATGGGAGACCATCTAGGAAGACCAGGTGCTATAGGCCTAAATAATAATAATAAATAATTATGCGAACAAAAATTTATTGAGGTGACATTGGTTAATAAAATGATGTAGGTTTTAAGTGTACAGTTCAATAATATGTCATATATATATTGCATTGTGTGTTCATCACCTAAAGTTAAATTTCCTTCTGTCACCATATATTTGACCGCATTTACTCTTATCTACTTACCCTCTTCCTCCCTACCCTCTGGTAACTACTAAACTGTTGTCTGTGTTTATGAGTTTTTGTTTGTCTTGTTCGTTTGTTGCTTTCAGTTTTATATCCCACAAATAAGTGAAATCATATGGTTCTCAACTTTTTCTGTATGAGTTTTTTCACTTAGCACGATTATCTCAAGATCCATCCATGTTGTCACAAATGGCAGTATTTCATCTCTTCTTATGGCTGAGTCATATTCCATTGTGTATATGTACCACAGCTTCTTTATCCAATCACCTATCAAAGAACTCTTTGATTGAGAATTTTTTTTCTTTTTAAGGCTGAATAATATTCCATTGTATGGATGGGTCACAATTTGTTTATCCATTCATCCATCTGTGGACACTTGTGTTACTTCCATGTTTTAACTCTTTCCAGTTTTTTTTATTGTGATAAAATGTACATGACATAAAAGGTACCATCGTGACTATTTTTAAGTGTACAGCTCAGTGGCATAAGTACATTCACACTGTTGTGCAGCCATCCCCACCATCCGTCTCTGGAACTCTTCTCACCTCCTCTGAAACTCTGTTCCCATCCAACACTAACTCCTCGTCCCCTCCTCCAGCCCCAGGCACCCACCAGTTTACTTTCTGTCTCTATGAATTTGACTCCTTTAGGGACCTCCTATGAATGGGACTGTACAGTATTCGTCCTCTTCTATCTGGCTTATTTCAGTGAGCATAATGTCCTCGAGGTTCATCCATGTTGTAGCAGGTGTCAGAATTAATTCATAAATTTTTCCTTCAAACATAAAAAGAAGCAGATGGAGGCTTCACAGGGCTATGGAGGAAGCTCACCGATGTTTACCTAAGTCTTTGCGTGGTGTCACTTCCTCTAGGAAGCCGTGCCTGAGCCCAGGTGAGATTGGGAGTATTCTTTCTGGGCTTTCTCCAGAGCGTTTTGTTTTGTTTTGTTTTGTCTTTACCACGCTATTTTTTTTTTTTTTTTACGTTTTTTAAAAACTTTTTTACATTGTCTTTTAAAAAAATTATTTTGAATTATAGCTGATTTACAGTATTAGTTTTAGGTATACAACATGATGATTCAATATTTATATACTTCACACAAAATAATCATCACAATAAATCTAGTAACATAGTTATTACAATATCATTGGCTGTTTTCACTATGCTGTATGCTATATTCTCAAGACTTATTTTATAACTGGAAGTATGTACTTCTTAATTCCCTTCCCCTTTTCTGCCCATTCCTTCTCCTTTCTTCTGGCAGTTTGTTCCCTGTATCTATGAGTTTATTTCTGTTTCGTTTTGTTTGTTTAACAGTTTGTTTTGTTTTTTAGATTCCACATATAAGTGAAATAATATATTTGTCTTTCTCTGACTTACTTCACTTAGCATAATACCCTCTGAGTCCATCCATGTTGTCACAAATGGCAAGATTTCATTCTTTTTTTTTATTGCTGTATAATATTCCATTGTATGTATGTACCACATATTCTTTATCCATTCATTCATCTATGGATGGACATCTAGGTTGCTTCCATATCTTGGCTATCACTAGTAATGGTGCAGTGAACATAGAGGTGCATATATCTTTTCAGGTTAGTGCTTTTATTTCCATAAAATGCCCAGAAGTGGAATTGCTAGGTCATATGACAGCTCTATTTTTAATTTGGGGTGAATTTTCATGCTGTTTTCCATAATGGCTACACCAGTTTTCAGGGCATGGTTTTTTGTTTTTTTTTTTAAATTTATTATTATTTATGCCTAGAGCACCTGGTCTTCCTAGGTGGTCTCCTATCCTAGTACTAACCAGGCCCGACCCTGCTTAGCTTCTTAGATCAGACATCGGGCTTGTTCAGGGTGGCATGGCTGTAGACCATGGACCGTGGCTCCACTGGGGCGTGAACCCAGGACCTTCTGTGTGTAAAGCAGACGTGCTAACCACTATACTATGGAACCACATCAGGGCATCGGTTTTTATGTCTGCATCCTCATCAGATCCCTTGAAGGCAGGAGTAGGTCTGTGCCAGTCAAGCCAGGCTTCAATTGAGGGGACACTTGGCAGATTCAGGGGCCTCCTAGCCGGAGCTTTCTGGGCAGGGCGATGAGGAGAAGGCTGATAGAAGCTGAGATGGCTTCTCTTCTCCACCACTTGATGCAGCTCAATTCCAGTTTAGCTAGGCTGAAGACCAGGGCAGATCAGCCCTTTCCATAAAGAAAGTCACTGTTTTTCCAAAGAACTGTCATCATCTAGGGATGTGGCCTTCCCTACAGCCTCCTGGCCAGTCTCCCTAGGAATAAATGAGGATCTTCCCACCACTGCCAGCAGGTACAGAGGCCGCTCAAGCAGATCGCCATCCCCCTGTCCACCCCTTCCCTCGTAACTCTTCCTAGCCAGCCTGTGCCATCTAAGAACAGCAGATGTAATGCCCAGTACCCCTAATAATCAAGCCTTCCATTTTGATTCAAAGTAGACTCTGATTCCTGGGGGCCTATGGCAGAGACTAGGTGGGGTGGGGCAGAAAGTTCTGGACCTCAAAACCTGCAGAGACCAAAGAGGAAGGCCTAGGAGGCATCTCCAGGGCCCAGGACAATCCACAAAGGCTTGGGCTTGTGGCCAGCATCTGGGGCTTCTCTGGCCCCTGAGCATTCGGCTATCTGCCCACCAAGCTGAGTGGGCCCAGGCCTTTCTAGAAGCTTCCCAGAGTGTTTCTGCATCCCCAGCCATTCTGTTTGGCCTTCCCTGCTGCATCTTCCCCACGACTTCTGTTTGCTTCTTCGCTCGTACACCCCTTTCTCCTTTTGTTCTTGGAGCATTCTCTGGGCAGCCCGCTGGGGTCTGTGGATGGCTCCCCACTCCCTGACCCCATTCCCTTCCCATCTGTCTTATGTGAATTATTTTCCTGCCAGAATTTCCTGAGTGAAGCCCGTTTTCCTTGCCCCATCATCTGTGGCAGGCAGCATACAGAGCATAGTGGCCAGGGGTACACAGGCCCTGGAATGAGTCTTCCTGGGTTCAAATCCCAGTTTTGCTGATGATTAGCTGTGAGGGTTTGCATAGCCGAGTTGACCCCTTGATGCCTCAGTTTCTTTATCTCTAAAATGGAGCACCTTCCTTCTAGGCTCCCTGTGAGAATGAGACAAATCAATCGAAGATGTACTTTGAACAGCGCTCAGTACATAATAGGTACTCAGTCATCAATCTATTTTGTTTGTTTGTTTGTTTGGTTTTCTCTCTGAACTTGCTCCTCCAAAGTAGAGTTCCCCTAGACAAACCCCAAATTGATGTGGCTCTTCCTCAAGGTTCTTGTCACTTCCACTGCCTGAGACTGGGTTCCGGAGCTGGGTTCCTTTCCCGTGAACTTTAAGTGTGTGTGAGAGGGATGTGGGATCAGGGAGTGGGGTGAAAGTGCAGCTGGGCGTGCCTTTTTGACCTTGTGGGAGAAAGCAGCAGCCTGTGCAGGACTGGGGACAGGAAGCAGTCATGAAGGTTCAGCTCGTCTCTGGTTTCAAAGCAGCCAGGCCCTGCCCCACCAGTAGGAGCTGCTGAGAAGAGGATGGAAAACAGTTTCCAAGGGGAAATGTGTTTTCTGGAAAACTGCTCTCCTGCTCCACCTCCTTTGTCTGTTCCCGCAGTCGGCTCTCTGGGCAGAAATGTCTGGAAAACAATGACTCATACACTTGACAGCCTTTGTGCCCACCAAGGCCACACCCCAGCCTCCTGAGCTGCCCCAGGAAGGACCAGCATTCCCAGAGACCCGGCAGGAGATGAAACTTCCCTGAAGAGGCTCTCTGTGACGTTTGTTATGTCTGTTTTCTGAGCCTCACAGGGCAGAAGCGCGGCAGAGCTCTTCTCCCTGGATGCACAGGTTTCTCAGGTAGCCTGGCCTTCAGGTGTGGCTAGATCCAGCGCCTCTGATTGGTTTTCTTAAGAATCTACCCTTCCCTTTCTCTCGGCTCTGCTTTCCTGTTTTTGGCATCATTCACAGACTCCATGTGGAGACCTAGGCTGCCTCCACCAGCTCTAGACTTAACATCAGCCATGCTGCCTGTAGTTCTGGAATTTATTGGGCGTGGGGGGATGAGGGGAAGAATTTCAGGAATTAATTCCCTGTGGCTCTGATTGCATCACATGTGATATGAGTAGGTCCCCATGCCCAGGGGTGCTTCATCATCTGACTGGTCTGGCCTGAGGTCATCGAGGTATCTTCAGCTCAGCTCTTGAACACCGAGACTTAAGACTGGGGTGGTTGCCCAGGATGATCAGGGTGGTATTGCAGGAAAAGGAGTGGACACGGGGCAGATAGGTACAGGAGATACTCACCCTGGGCCTAAAAAGATGCTGCAGGAACCCTGGGGAGAGAGTATATCATTCCACCTGTGGGAGTCTGAGAAGGCTTCCCAAAGGGAAGGACATTTGGAGCTGCGTGTCGAAGAATGACTAGGGGTTTGCCAAGCAGCAGCACAGAGGCAACACTGAGCTTGTGATCCAGTGGGTAGTGAATCAGGTGTAGGCAGGCTTGATCATTGCTCACATGTCTCCTCTCTATGTCCAGTGATGGTCCTTTCTGCCGAATCTGCCATGAGGGAGCGAATGGAGAAAGCTTGCTGTCTCCGTGTGGCTGCACGGGCACACTGGGCGCCGTGCACAAGAGCTGTCTGGAGAGGTGGCTTTCCTCATCCAACACCAGTTACTGTGAGCTGTGCCACACGGAATTTGCAGTGGAGAAGCGGCCCCGGCCCCTCACAGAGGTACGCTGGGAGCCTGAGCCTGAGGTTGGTGTGGGTAGAGGAGGAAGGCAGGCTTGGGCCTGGTGGTGGGGAACTGCCCTGGAGGAATCTGGCGGGCTGGGGAACAGCTTCTCTAGAGGGTGGACCTCTCCCCACAACTCTGGGTTAGATTCCTCTGATGAGGGTGGGGACCCAGTCTTGAGGTTCCAGACTTGACAGACCCCGTGCCCCTTTCCTGATTTGGTCACTTCCGATGACCCCTGAAGCTGAGACCTGAGGAATGAAAAGGAGCCAGCAATGCCAAGAACCCGGGGAAGGGCAGTCCTAGCAGAGGGCTCAGCAAGTGCAAAGGTCCTGAGACCAGGAAGAGCTTGGGATTCTTGATGAAGCCTAAGTGGCTGGAGTGGAGCAAGTCAAAGCAGGGGGAGAGTGGTCCGGAAGGAGCCACACTGGGCTTTGTGGGCTGTGCCTGGGAGTTTAGATGCTAGCCTGAGCGCAGTGGGCCAGGGTTGAGACGGGGCATTCCCAGACAAGGCAGGTTCTTTGAGGCTGCCCAGAGCCCTGCTGGCCTCCTAGATGTCCTCTAGGCTCCTCCCTGCCCAGCTTGGCAGGGGGCAGCTGAGAGCTGCAGGGGATGTCACTGGGCTGAGGTGTGGCTCCTGGAAAGGCCCCTGGCCCACCCAGAAGCTGGGCTGTTTGAGAACAGTGGGAAGGAGGACCCGTCCCTTCTCCCTCATGCTCCAGCCATGTGGGCTTCCTTCCTGTTGCACTTTGTCCCAGTTACACACTCCTAACTCAGGGCCTTTGCATCTGCTATTACTGGTGCTTGGAGCACCCCCATTCTTCATGTGGCTCCTTCTGCTCCTCTGGTTCTCTTCAGTGTCACCTCCTCAGCAAGGCCTTCTCCTCCCTGACCACCTGCCCCATTTCATACCTCACTCCACGAGTGTGGGAGTTCTGGGAGGGTGGGAACCCTTTCTGTCCTGTTCACCAGAATTTCTTGAGTGAAGCCCATTTCTCTCACCCAGTCATCTAGAGCAGGCAGTGTAGCACAGCCCCTGGGACAAGACTTCCTGGCTTCCGGTCCTGGCTTTGCGGGTGACTGGCCATGTGAGTTTGCACAAATGAGTCAGCCCCTCTGTTCCTCTTAGTTTCTCCATCTGTAAAATGGGGCAAAAATGCCCTGGCTCTTCCTAGACTCAAGAAGTATTTGAAGGAAGGAAAGGAGGAGGGGCGGGCACCAGGCGGGAGGCTGGTCCTATAGGGCCCAGCAGTCATGGCAGGTGTCGGCAGAGGGAGGCACAGGGTCTGGAGGCCCCATCCCCAGGTGGGAGCTAGTGGGAGGGTAGTGTGTAGCCCTCTCAGCAGCTCCCCCACTCCCCTGCAGTGGCTGAAGGACCCAGGGCCTAGGACAGAGAAGCGGACGCTGTGCTGTGACATGGTATGTTTCCTGTTCATCACGCCGCTGGCTGCCATCTCAGGCTGGCTGTGCCTACGCGGAGCCCAGGACCACCTCCGGCTCCATAGCCGGCTCGAGGCCGTGGGGCTCATCGCCCTCACCATCGCCCTCTTTACCATCTACGTCCTCTGGACGCTGGTGAGTGGTATCAGCTGGAGAGTAGGCGTCTGGGGTTCTCCAACTGGAAGCTGCCAAGCCAGGGGTTTGGTCATTGGCTTTGAGTGGGGCTCCCTGCCTGCCTCTATGTGTGGCCTTTGGTGGAAGTAATTTCCAGAGTCTCATGGAACTCCAGATTCTAAGCCCTACTAAGGTCCAGGGAAGCCTGAGCTGGGCGTGAGCCTTTTGCTCCAAGGAGACCAGGGCATCTGATCACCAGTAGCGGCTGTACACCCTGCCATCCACGGGCCCACCAAGACTGGACTGGGCTGGGGTGAGGGGAGAGACAGACGGACAGACAGACAGAAGACAGACATACAGACAGACAGAGAGACCAAGACCAAAAGATGGAGAGAAAAGAGCATGAGAATGAGGGGAAGACCAAGAGACTGAGAGAAAAGCAACTGGAACAGAGAAAGGGACTGGGGTGGGGGGAATTGTTCCAGGTCTCTGGCAGGCATTAGAACCCTTGCTCATCGCTGCTTGGCCTTTTGGCTAAGATCAAGTGTAGAACCCTTGCTCAGAGAGAAACTCCCTCCCCCCACAATGACTTATCCCTCAGATATAATTACTATTGTCCACCTGTGGGGACATTCTCTCCTCAAAAATTATTTTTTATTGCATCCACTGGCATATTTTTAAATACAGATAGAATGAAACTATGGGTACTGCTTTGCAGTCTGCTTGTTTTCACTCTGCTATTGTTCTAAAAAGGCAGCCACTCAGCAGCCATTCACTGTATGGGTGTATCACACTGATTTAACTAATCCCTTTAGGTAGGCTCTGGCATGCTTTCCAGTGCTAATTTTCCTTTTCTTCCTTTTATTTATTATTTTTGTGCCATTAAGAACAGTGCTTTTTTTGCATTGGGGCACCACCCATGCAAATGTTTCTTGGAATTTGCTTGGTCAAAGAGTATGAACCATTGACATTTATTTAAAAATAATTTTTATAGACTTTATTAGAACAGTTTAAGGTTCACAGCAAAACTGAGGAGAGACTACAGAGTTCTCATATATTCTCCTCCTGACACAACACAGCCTCTCCCACTATCAACATGTCACCAGACTGGTACATTTCTCTTAGTTGATGAAGCTACGCTGACATCTATGTCATTATCACCCAAAGTCTATAGATTACATTAGGGGTCACTCTTGGTGTTGGACATTCTATGTGTTTGGATAAATGTATAATGACATGTATCTACCAATACAGTATCATACAGAATAGATTCATAATCCTAAAAATCTTCTGTGCTCTGGCAACCACTGATCCTTTTACTGTCACCATAGTTTGGCCTTCTCCAGAATGTCATAGAGTTGAAATCATACAGTTTGTAGCCTTTTTGAAAAGATTGACTTCTTTCACTGAGTAACATGCATTTAAGAAGGTTCTTCCATGTCTTTTCATGGCTCGATAGCCTTTTTTTTTTTTTTTTTTTTTAAGAGCTGAATAATATTCCAGTGTTTGGATGTCCTACAGTTTAATTATCTATTCACCTACTGAAGGACATCTTAGTGGCTTCCAAGTTTTGGCAATTATATAATCCATTGACATTTAATCCCTTCGAAGAGGCTGTTCCACTTCACTCCTACCCTCTGAGAAACCCCTTACTTTTGCAGGGCCCTGAACCCTAGTGGAGACTTCCTCTAGGAAAGTGAATGGGGGTGTGTGCACAGTCTTTACGAAAAATGCTCAGAGGCTGACTCTGCTTCTGGAAGCATGAACCCCAGGCGTGGTGTGGGCCAAGGCCAGTACCTCAGGGGCCCGGTTTTCCTCCTTTGAGGGCGGAGGCCTGCCCGCTGGCCTTTCCACCTATCCCTACACTGCCCCGCAGGTCTCCTTCCGCTATCATTGCCAGCTATACACTGAGTGGAGAAGGACCAACCAGAAAGTGCGCCTGAAGATCCGGGATGCAGATGGCTCTGAGGCCACCCAACACTCCCTGCTGGCAGCTGGAATCCTGAAGAAGGTGGCAGAGGAGACACCTGTGTGAAGGCTGGGCTGGCAGGGCCAGAGGCAGCTGGTGATGCCCTGGCATTTGGAAGGACGGAAACTGCCTGACCCTTCCTGCACGGCCAGAATGCTTCTTAGGCCAAGAGATGCCAAGTGGAGCTGATTCTGTGATCCCATGTGAAGATATTTTCAGATTGTTCTGCACACTTTTTATATGTGAGGAGGACAGATGGATGTCGTCCTGAGCTTCAGATGGAGCAGGCACCTAGATCTCATTCTGAGGTCCACTCGGCCCCTTGCGGGCCAGCAGCTGTGGCCATAGGCGAGTCGAGGGCGCCTGTGGGGCAAGAGGTTCTGCAAGCTTCTTGTGCTTCTCTGCACCTGGCAGGCTCACTTTCCTGGCACCGCATTTCAAAAACCCACCTCAAATGAATAAAAGGAGACCTTGCTGGATGAAATGGACTTGTCAATTACATTTTTTGGAACCGAGACCTCAAAGTTGAGGGACTAAGGGGATTCAGGGACCACACAGAGGCTGAAAAAAGTACACTGGGCTGGTTCAAAGGATTTTCGTGAAACACAGCAAAAGAAGCCAAGTCTGAGTTTTCAAGTGAAAAGCAGGTAGCAGGGTTATATAATAAATGATTTAAAATAACTATACATAAGAAGAAGAGTTTCCACTTACTTTGCATCTCCTGTGGGCCAGATGCCATGCTGGACCCTTTATAATCATTAATAACTGATGCCCACACTTACCGAAGGTCACCCTGGATGGGGCTCAGTTGGAGCTTTCACAGGCCTCCTCTAACTCTTACTACCATCCTCAGCAGGCATAATGGCTGTTATCGCCACTTTATAGATGAGAAAACTGAGCCTCTGTCTAGGTTCCCACAGCTCTTGGGAGCGGAGTTGGGTTTGACCATGGGTCTCCATGGCCCCAGTGCTGAGCTTTGTGCTTCCCCTTCCAGGAGGACTCAGGAAAAAATCAAAAGATGGTCATGCTAATAACAACACCCACTTCTTGAGCAGTTTCTGAACCTTTCACATTTGAGGGCTCTCTGCATCAGGCCACGTTTAATACTCAGAGCAGTCCTGAAAGGTGGGTCTTGGGGTTCTCTTATTAATCCCATTGGCAGATGAGCAAATTGAGGCTCAGAGCAGTGGTGTCAGTCATCTAAGGTCACACATTTCTGATGGGTCTAGCTCAGTGTCTGGCTCGTTCTGTTTCCTGCATGAATCCCTGTCTGGTCTGTGGCTCACCCCAGAGAGAGAAAAATCCTTTCTACCCACAACTAGAAGGGCAAGGAGAGGCCAGCCTGGCTGTGGAGTGGAGAGAATAGCAAAGAGCAAAGGCCTGGGGACTGGTATCATGTGGCCTGTAGAAGCAGCAGCATGGCAGATGACAGTGCTAGGATGCTGTGATTGAGGGGCAGAGGAGTACACGAGAGGATGACAAGCAGAGCTTCGTAGGCATCTGGTGGTCTGCAGAAACAGGATTATACCTTTCTTGCCTCTGCAGCTGCTTACTCTGTACCCAGGCCTGGTACCTACCTGTCAGGCCATCTTTGGAGTCTGTGCAGAGAGGCCTCAGGATAGTCCATCACAAAAAGAGAAAGCTGTTTCTTTTGAAAATCTCTTCTAATTCTTTTAATTATATCCAGGAGAAAGTTGTAGATTGATGCTAGGATGTCTTTAATGACCCCTAACCCTAGCCAAGAGAGAAAGTTTTAGGCTTAGATACTTTGGCAGCGTGCACGACTGAATTTATACTTTAACAGCATCATTATCTTATTTATTTTTTACAATAAGCTACTTAAAGTAAGTTTTCAATATGGGCTGTGATGTAAAGCACAATTTTAAAACATGCTTTTAAAGGAAAAAGAAGTATGTTGATTAAAGGAAAGTGCGAAGGAAATAATAGTTCAGAAGATGGTAAAACTTGGAAATCTGGGAGGAGCCCAGCCTGGAAGAGTTTGTCAACTCAGCCAGGGCCTGGTTTGTCCCTAATCTCCAGTCACACCCACAGCAAGAGATAGGAACAAAGAGGTGGCTTCTGGTCCCTGATACTTTGCATTGGGACTCCTCCCTGATTCTGACAGACTGCTGTGGTCTCTTCCACCATCTCTGAGCCCTGCTGGGCAAGGAAATTCAGAAGTTTATGAGGGTCCTTCTGCCCCAGGGGCCCCTCCAGTGTAGGAAAAGTCTAAGGGGGAAGATAAACATTCAGTGGGGCCATGGGAGAAGGGTCAGTGTGCACAGTGGATTTTAGGAGAGATTTCAGTAAGAGGTGTGGGAAGAGGATATGGGCCAGAGAAGGGAATTCTGTGAGACAGGTGACTTTGGGAAGTATGTGGGAATGGAAGTGGAAAGAGAGTGTGAGGCACAGCCCTCCTGTCACACTGGGCTACCTGGTAAATTTATTCTCTGGGCCTGGAGTTCTCAACCTGGGTCAGAATCACTAGGCGGAATTAAGCAGTTGGGAGGATGTGGCAGGTGAGAAACTCCACCAGAGCCTAGTGTAATCTAGTCATTCTGTGAGAGGTAGAAAAACAAAAACAACTTTCCCTTTGTGAGCCTCAAGAGAGTTTGGTGGTTAGATGGGAACTTCTTCTGCAAGATTCAGTGAAGCATTTCAAAGTTCCAGAGACTCCAGAGAGATGGGAAGGGAGTCTGCGGCCTCTCTGCTTCCCTAGGCTCTGGCCTCTTACCTGGACTTTGCCCAGGGTTGTTACAGGAACAGCCGTGAAAACCAGTTTGGGAACAGGGACAAGCCTTTAGGGCAGAGGGACTCAGGGTTAGGCAGGAAGAAAGTCTCATTTGAAGTTAATGGTATCTCCTGGCCTGTAGTTCATTTCGCCCATCACATTGGCTTCTTGTTCGTTTAGTCACTCAAGAACCTTAAGCACATACTAAGTCCCCAGCTGTGAGTTTTGGGTGTTGGTTGATGAGTTCAGTTAGAAAGACTCAGGGTACGGGCTCTGCACCCAGAAGCTCCCAGCATGTTGGGGAGACAGGCCAGACAGAGCCCAGTTATTCTTGGTGCAGAATGATACTTGCTTAGAGGCATAGCATTTTGCACACCAGTCCTACAGCCCGACCGTCCCTGTTCTGCCCTTGCCTGGTTAACTCCTTTATATATTAGTAAACAGAACTTTCGCCGCCCCTCTGCTCCAGCTGATTACAAGAGCTGGGAGTGACTAGGTCCGGTTCGGGGGTGGGGAGATGCCTCCCCCTACCAGACCTCGAGAGCGGGTGCAGTATCCATTAGGTGCTTAACAAGAGTTAATAGCGGGAATGAATAACAGCTGGCGGTCTGCGCCTGCGCGCGGAGGGGGTGTGGCCCCCAGAGCAGGGGCGTGGCCCAGGGCGGGAGGGGATGAGGCAAGTGGCGGAGGCGGTGCGCGCAGGCGTTACTGGTCGCGCCGGGTCACGTGAGCGCGCAGGCGCAGCGCAGCGCAGCTCGGTCCCTCACACAAAGCCCAGACGCAGAGAAAATGGCGGCAGGGGTCGAAGCAGCGGCCGAAGTGGCGGCGACGGAGCCCAAAATGGAGGGAGAGAGTGGCGCGCCTGGCGCGCCGAGCGGCAACGGGGCTCCGGTCCCGAAAGGGTGAGTATGTTACGGCTCCTTGTCCCAGGCCGGGCATTTTGTTGGCCCCATTAGGTCTGTTGGCCGCCTCCGCCCGGCGCAGCCTCGGCCTAGGCTTTCCCTGCAGGGCCTGTCGAGGGTGGGGGAGGCCAAGGCCGTCAGGAGTGAAGCGCGGCGGCCCCGGTGGGCGCCTCAAGGATTGTACCTCCCTTTCAGCTCTCGGACCTTCACTCCCCCCTCGCGGACCTCCACTACCCCGGCCCCTTCCAGGTCGGGCCGATGCCGAGGCTTTAGATCCGGCCTCGGCGCGCGGGGATGATGGCGCGGGCGGGCCCTGGAGCCGACGAGTCCCCGAGTCCGCTGCGCGTTCGCCTGTCGTGTGACCTTGGGCGCGTGGTTTCACATCTCCCCCCCAAACCTCCAATGCCCGGAGTCTGTTTCCTGAGGGCAACTAAGTGAAGTGGAGGCTGGGGGGAAGTGCGCGCAAAGGGTTTAGCGCGTGGTCGGCCCGGGCAAACGGTAGCGGAGGCGGGTAGGTGTCCGCAGGGACCGCGAGGCCGGCTGAGGGCGCCTCCTTTTTCCCTCCCCAGCTCTGGCGCGCGCCGCTTCCCTCTCCCTCCCCGCGAGAGGTTCGTGGGTCGGAACTGCCCCTCGCCCCACGCTCCTGGCCCTGGCTCAAGTCCCTGGCCGCATCCCTCACTTCCTCCTCAGGTGCGCAGTAGGTATTTATGAAGAGATCGGGACTTCTGCTTCGTGTTCACCCTTAGAAATACGTTCTAGGGGAAGATTTTCCATCATTCGGGTGGCCACCGACTTCTAAACTCCGTCACCTTTCGAGTCCTGCTTGGGGCTCTGTCTCGGGTCCTTGGTTTTAAAAATTTCCTTAAAGTATCCTCTTGTGTTCCCGTGAAGCTCACTCATTTTGTTTACAGTCATCTAAAAAAAGACGTTTTGACTCCCGACGTGCAACAGTGGAGGGAGTGGAGGAGGAAGAAGGCTGGGCAAACATTTGATTTCCTACAAGTTCTAAAAAATTTTCTGGTAACATATAATATAAAATTTGCAATTTTAACCATTTTAAGTGTACAGTTAAGTGTCATTAAGGGCAGTCACAGAGTTGTGCAACCATCACCTCTATTTATGTGTAGAACTTTTTCATCGCCCCAAATTACCAATAACTTCACACTCTCCCCCACTTCCCAGCTCCCTGTTACCGCAATTACACATTCTTTTATGATTGTAAAATTTGCCTTTCCACAAATTTTTAATGTACATAAACAGTTTGTGAGGATTAAAAGCAAATGTAGTTAAAGTGCTTCGTGTTAATGAACAGCCACTAAATACTAGCTATGTTGTTAAACTTTCCTTAGGTGGGGAGGAACAAAATACCTTGGTTACTAGACCTTGGAAATCAGGAGAAAGGCATTCTGGATATATTCTCAACACTTCACTATTGAAAACTCTGGAAAGGAATGTTTTCGTTTTAGACGTTTTTCTTCATCTGTCTAGGCGGAGCCTAGTTCGAGGGCCATATTTGGAGGCCTTTGAGATACATTTATTTCCTGTATTTTTTCTTTCAAAGCAGTTACTACAGGATGGAGTGCTTCTAGAACTGCTAGGTGAGAAGTTGAATTAGTGAGGGATTATATAGTGTTTGGTGTACTTCAAATTACCCATTTTCCACTTTTTCAAATAGTTCATTTTTCAAATAGTCATTTTGTGACTGATTCATTTGACAAACATAACATGTGGACTATTAAAAATAAAAGTTTATATTTAGTATAGATTACTGGAGAGTTAATGTTAACTCTGTTTTGCAACTGAGAAAATATTTTTAAACAGTTGAGAAAATTCGGGTTAAGGAACTGACCCAGAGAGTCTAGGGAAGGCCATCTTGACTCTAAGGCCCTTCTACAACACTACCCTGGTAACCAACCACTCACTAAACACAGTCATTTGAAGTGTATTATTTAAATCAGATTCTCTGTGCTTTGCAATGATTTGAGTGCCCTTTTTTTCCCTTTGGTCGATGTACTTTAAAAAATGAAGAATTTTTGAGGCACATTAGATCGTGAACTCAGGATTAGAATAGGGTGCTCTGGATTGTTTAAATGCATGCAGCCAGTTCTTTGCTTTCACTTGCTCTTTGATTTTACTCATGGTTAGGCAGAGAGTTACTAGTCTGCAAAAATAAGCTTGTTTGTTTTCAGGGAACTCAGGTGGGTTCTCCCGTTATCATGTTTTGAGTTAAGTGCTGAATTGTTCCTCTGTAGTCTATAATGAGTATAATGCCTGGGTTTACTCAGCCACTGCCCTGGTGAGCTTCTTTTGAAGCCTAATTGGTATATGCAATAGTAGAAGGCTAGGAGTGCATCAGTCCCCTTTCCTACTGCCCTTAAGAAAATTATTGGTAGGAAAATTTATCACATCCACAGTCACTATGTGCCAAGTCTCTTGAAACCTTGTAAGTATGCATAGTATCCTTAACACTGGTGAAGGAACTGAGGCCCAGTAAAAGATGGTTATGTTGGGGTTTGGGCCTTGATGTGGGACCTTACCTCTCAGTCACCCTTAGTACTGCTCCCTTAAGTGTTGAGCTTAACATTTACCAAGCTGCTTTTTGTTAGGCTGTTTGTTTATTCTAACAGCATCCCTGTGAGCTACCATGGACACAGGTTATGCTGATTTTGCTGGTAAGAACCTGAGAGGAAAAGAGCTTGAATCATGTGAGTAAAGTGGTAGACCTGGAGCTTGAATAGTGCTATGAATAGTGAGTGCTCTCAGCAACTGAAATGCATAGAGGACCTCAGGATTGAAAAGATGTTTGTAAAACATTGTTTTATATAAGGGATAGTTCTCAAGGGGATTGGAGGCAGGGAGTCTTTTTCCTCAGGAGATGTGTTCAGGATTTCAGGGTATTGGGGTACCATTTTAAACTACACTCTTGATTGAAAAACTCTGAAAATAATGAGAGTATTACACATGGAAATGCCATGGAGGCATAAAAGAGCGTAAGAATTTACACAGTGAATGTAGCAATCCTTTGTGGACTGGGCACTCTTTTTTTTTCATCATGGTCTTTTTAAAAAAATTTATTTGTGATCTTTATAGTATAATTCTAGAGTGGTGGAGCACTCACATGATAAATGTTCAGTTTTCAAAGAATGAAGTCAGCGAAACAATTTCAAGGCCATATATTTTTTCAATTTTATTAGACAGTTATTTATAATTTTCCAAACAAATGTTCTAGCAATATAGACATACTTTTAGTAGTTATTTAAAATGGAAGTGTGTCAACATTGATTATTAAACTTTGCATGATTTAATGCCACATTTATGTTCGTTTTTAAGGATCCATATATTTTAAAATGCATTTTCACAGTTTTTATTTTTATATATAGAAAAGAGGCAAATGTACCTAACACATTTTTGCGGGGAGAGGTCACTTGGTTTTTTAAAATTTTAATTTGTTTCAAGTATACAGTACATTGATTAGACATTTATGTAGTTTATAAAACGATCCCCCTAATTGCTTCTTCTCTCCTCTGGTTTTCTACCTAGCCAGTATATTAATGCTAATTACATTCCCTATGCCTTGTTCCCCATCCCCATGACCATTTATCAATTACTAATCTGTACTTTAACCTTTCACCCCATTCTCCCAGCTCCCCTCCCCTCTGTCCGTCACCAGATTGTCCACTATATTTGTGAGTCTGTTTTTGATTAGTTCGTTCTTTTTGTTCCGTAGAGTCTGTATATAAGTGAAATCATATGGTATTTATCTTTCTCTGTTTGACTTATTTCACTCAGCATAATAACTTCTGGGTCCATCCATGTGGTTGCAAATGGTAGTATTTCATTTTTTTAATGGCTGAATAATATTTCATTGTATATATGAACCATAACTTATTTATCCATTTGTCTGTTAATAGGCATTTAGGTTACTTCCATATCTTGGCTATTGTAAATTGTGCTGCCATGAATATTGGGGTGCATAGATCTTTACGAATTATTGTTTCGGTTTTCTTTGGATAAATACCCAAAAGTGCAATTGCTGGGTCAAAAGGAAGATCCATTTTTAATTTTTTGAGAAACCTCCAGACAGAGCCATATTAAACATTATCTTTTTTAATGACTTGGAAGATATTTTAGTCTTGTCTTTATTGACGTATTATGAAATAAGTTGATAGAATGTCAGAAAACGTTTTAGTTATATTGGTTCTGTTCAGAACTTAAGGTGAATGATTGGGTATCAGAATTATTGGCAATTGAGAGCCGTTTAGCAAGGAAAGTAGTGATTGGTAAGACATTTAGCTGGCCTAGGTAGATTACTTACTGTGGCTTCACATTAAGGTTTTTTGAAAGATTATAAATCTATATATGTTGGAGTTACAAGTCAAGTTATTGGGATTTGAAATTTGACAAACATGAGAAGAAACTTTAAAAATCTGTTGCACAATAAACTGCAGTTGTTGGAAATGTACAATTTGGTAAGCCTCAGTATATGAAACTCAATAAATGAGGATAATAAATATATCAATAACCCCCAGAAGCTTTTTCTCACACTTCTATAATCCTGAGTCCTCCTTTCCCCCACACTTAGTCAACTCTGGGTCTGCTTGCCGCTAGTATGTGTCAGTGGCTCTCAACCAGATGGTTTCTTCCCTCCAGGGGACATTTGGAAGTGTCTTGGAGACATTTTTGATCTTCACCTTCAAGATGGGGTTGCTACTGGCATCTCTTGGGTAGAGGTCAGAGATGCTGCTAAAGAGCCAGTAGTGCACAGGGCAGCCCCCACAACAAAGGATTATCTAGCCCAAGATGTCAGTAGTGCTGAGGTTGAGAAACCCTGCTATAGATTAGTTTGTCAGATTAGATTTTCTCAAATACAGAGTTTTATATGATGGAATCATACCATATATTTTTTTTTTTGGTCTAGTTTTTTTTTTTTTGAGTATAATTATTTTGAGATTCATCTATGTTGTGTGTAGTTCATTACTTTTTGTTGTGTAGTATTTCAGTGTATGGATATACTGTAGTTTCTTTATTCATTTACTTGTTAGATGTTTAGATTTCCTGTTTTGAGATTACAAATAATGTTGTGAGTATTCAGGTACAGGTTTTTGTATGGATATATGCTTTATTTTCTTTTGGGTAAATATCTAGCTATGGATTGGGTCATATGATGTGTTTAACTTAACATGTCTAATGTCTATACTATTTTAATTTGTGCTATTTATTGTTATGAAATTATAACCTACTTATAAAAATGTACTTTTAAAAGGCTTTCAGAGTTAAGTGTTAACAAATATTTTAGGGCTTGAGAAGACTATTAACCTAATTTTACCCTGAAGATGGAGAAAATTGGATTAGAGATTTAAAAAAATGGACTTTTCAGGACGCCCCTCTTAAACTATCACATCATTTGTACTTGAATATGTGTCTTGAGCGAGATTTCCTTGAGGATGGTTCTCTCTAATTCTGTTAAGAATAGAGTTTGTGGTGGTCATTAGATTTAAGAAAAGGTGAGTTTTTTTAAGAAGCTGGAAGTGACAAGAGTTCTAATGCCTTTTACTTATGAGGAACCCAAACTTCTCAGAGTGAGGAAATGATTAGCCAGAGAAGGATTTAGGTACAGTAGTGCTGTGCTCACATCTTGGGTATGATCCATATGAGCTGCTTTCTGGATGGTGAGCCATGCATGTGATGTGGATTAACCCCAAACCAAATACCCAGCTTCAGTGGTTAGATTGAGTAGTTTATTCTTAGCCCTAATAATGCATGGGTAGAATATGGCCTAGATATTTTGTTACCTGGCTATACTTAGTTATTTATATATTTTGTAACTAATATGTGAGCTGACTGGTCTGAAAACAGACTGAAATTTATTGCTGTGTCATGGAGACCCTGTGTCAATGTTTTTTCAATATAAATCAGGTTATTTGGGTTTCTAAAGGAAGTAGTTATAGAAAATACATTTTTACCCCCAGACCCTCTCTATAGGTCCATGAAATGTAGATTAGATCTACATTATAGGAATTTTTACTAACAATTTCCTTCTCATCTGCCAAGAGTTAGCAATTGGCAAATATGCTTTGTTTGGCAGATTTTGGTGCAGTATTTTTGTGCAGGATTTTCATGTGGTTTAGCTATTTGGTCTGTGTGGCATTTGAGAGTTCCCTCAGATCTATTTGTGGTGTGCAGCCAACCAGAGGAGGGTCTGTTGTGAACTTGGGTAGACATCGAGTCAAGAGTTTAGGAATCCGAGGACTCAAGTGATGGCCGTACCCCCCAAGTCTGCCAGCTTATGTGAAGGAACTCTATTGCATGTGGGTATAGTTCAGATCGTGGAGGAAGCTCTTTTCTTAGTTTTGCCTAGGATACCTTCACTGAGTTACCACTTGGCACCCTTGTGTTTGGATAGGAGGGACCAGTAAAAAAAAAAAACAACTTTAGGGACTACAAAAAGTTGCTAAGTTTAACATTTTTCCAGGTAAGTACACCAAAAGAAAGTCTTCCAGCTACCAGCTGGTGTTTTAACACTACTCCCTCACACAAGGAAGACTCCTAGAATAAAGACCTTTATTTAATTAAATAAAGGTAGTTTTGTAAATCAATACCATAGTCCGTCTTAGCTTTTTTGTTTTTCCATTTGTGACACCGATCACAAACCCTCTGCTGGAATCCTGATTGGGAAGTTGCAGGATTCTCATTGGTGGGAAGAATAGGGCTCTGGAAGCACAAAGTGCAGGACTCCATGTTCTGAGAGGAGGGACTTCAGTGGCTGCCGGCTTCCCAGTTGTTCCTGGTCAGCGCTTATAGGTTATTTCCCTGTGGTCAGAGGGGGCTGGACTTAACCAGACAGCTCAGGGAACAGGCTCACTTGGCCAGTGCGTGGGTGCTGCCCTTGCTGTGTACACATTGGCCGATTGGCCCCGGGCTACAGCCTAGGTTTCTAGCCTGATGTCTGATTCTGTGCTTTCAAAGTTTGTGTTTCTTGTTAAGCTTTTTTCTTGTCCCAGTCTAAGTCGAATTTGTCTATAGAACTTAGAAATGAAATGTTACTGTATGGAAGCATCTAACACCAAAGTAAAACGCATTGCAAGAAAGGCCATACCAATAAAGTATCCACCTTTCTTTGCCAAAGGTGGGGTCATTTGCTTGCCAGGCTTGCTCAGAATTGAGTTTTTCCCTGCTTCAAAGTTAGTAGGGTTATATGAAGAATGGTTTATTTCCTTTAAAAATTTTTTTATTGTAAAATATATGTTGAGTTGCCATTTAAACCATTTTAAGTACAATTTAGTGACTTTTATTACAATGTTGTGCATTATGCCACTTCTCTATTTCCAGAGCTTTTTTTTTTTTTAAAGAAAACACTCTTAAACAATAACTCTCCATTCCTCCGCCTCTCCCCCCAGCACTTGTTAACTTCTATTTTTTTCTTTGGCTTATTTCACTTAGCATAATATTTTCAAAATTCATTTGTGATATGCATGTATCGGCACTTCATTCTTGAATAATCTTGTGTATGTGTACCACATTTCGTTTATTCCACCCATCTGTTGGTGGACACTTGCGTTGTTTCCACCTTTTGGCTATTACGAGTAATATTGCTATTGGTGTACACGTACCTGAGTCTTTGCTTTCAGTTCTTTGGGAGTACATACCTAAGAATGTAATTGCTGGGTCGTATGGTAATATATTTTAACTTTTTTAGTAACTGCCAAACTTTTCTGTAGGTCCAACCATTTCTGTTCCATGAAGTCTTGTAAATCTTGTCTTTTCTTGTTACTGTCTTGTAATTAAAGCACCTCAGGCAGGACTTGGCCTCTCATTCCCATTTCTAGCCCCATAGGAGTGTGTAAAGGCCTAGGAGAGTGCTTTTTCTTGGGAATGGTTTCATGATAGTTGGGTTTAAGGACTGCATTGCTGCAACTTTCTGCTCTGTGGAACATTTTAGTTTGAATGTCTCATCAAAATCAGTATTAGTCTTGTGTTACATGTAACTGTGAAATTGTAAACCTGGCAAATCAGATATTGTCTTTCGTATTGTGCTAACATATGGATCCCTCTTTTTTTCCCCCCATCTTTCGAATTCAGTGAAGGAGAACGACCTACTCAGAATGAGAAGAGGAAGGAGAAAAACATAAAAAGAGGAGGCAATCGCTTTGAGCCATATGCCAATCCAACCAAAAGATACAGAGCCTTCATTACAAACATACCTTTTGATGTGAAATGGCAGTCACTTAAAGACCTGGTTAAAGAAAAAGGTAATGGTACTGGTGGTTGAGTAGGGTAAACAGGTTGGTGTGTCATCTTTTCTGTGGCTAATTCCTTGGTTATTTTTTGTTATTGGAAGCTGTTCGGGTAGAGCATGTGTTCTGTCCAAGCTTGAGAGTTAAGCCCCCAACCTACCCTACTTTTTTTTGTGTTCATGCACCTGTGTGTCAAAAAGAGTGGTTTTGTATGGTCCCCTGGCCTACAAATGATTTTACTGGCTTAATATGGTTAATACGGCTTCAGTTAAGCTTGAAGGGAGCCTCTTTGTGTTAAGGACATTTAAAAATTTTTTCATATTAGGTGAGAGAGGTTTTTTCTTTTCTCTCGCTCTTTTTTATCTTTTTAATTCTGGCGGGAAGGTAGTTTGTTTAAATTTTGTGGATGTCTTCCTGGGATCAAAATTTGGTAGCTGGAACTTGTGCTGCTGAGATTCCAAATTATAAAACATTAGCTTGTGTTTAAACTGTTAGGCTTTTCTCCTCTGGGGAAAAGCACTTAGATTGGCAATTGGAGAGCTCAAACTAAGGTAACTTGCTGTGTATTGCGGTGCCTTCAGGCGCACATTAGTCACAGCCCAGGTGTCCAAATTCAGGCCTAGGGCAGGGGAAGCAACTGAAGCTCTGCTGCCACCAGGAGGTCCGGGGAGGTTGGTCACCCCCATGGTCCTCTGCCTCGCCCCCCCCTCTGTGAACACCAGGTGTGTCCTCTCTTTTCATACTCTTGTTCTGCTTCTGTCTTCCTTCCTTTCCTGATTCTTGGCCCTGCTGGTGGCACTCAGGGCTAAAGAGATTGCTCAGCCCTGGTTCAGACAAAACTATTGACAGAGAACAATTTGTCTTGAGGTCTCCCCTCACCCCCAATTCCAAGGGAAACCTAGACTCAAATCCTTAAATGAAGTCGTTTTGAAGGACTGAAAGGTATTGGTTTTCTGGAGCATTCATAATGAAAAGAGATTTGAGTTTGATTTGTCAAATGATTAACATTTCAGTGACAGACAGATGCCACGTGGATAGGCCATTTTGGTATGTGTACTGGTGCTCCCAGCATTGGGTTTTGAAAATATGAATGGCCCACTGCCATCATTGTCCCATCACTTGATTCGACCATGACATACATGCCAGAAGCACTAGGCACCGTGAATCTCTCTGTACAGTTAATGTATGCTGCTCCCATGTAGTATTTCTCCAGATAACACGGATGGAAAAACGTTCTGGTGTGAGATTTGTTTTCCTGGCTTGATCAGCCAAATCATTCCTGCCAATGCTCTTAGGGCAAGAGTGAAGTTTCTTCTTTTTGTCTGAAGGGCGTGTCATGTGGCATCCCAGATGCAGTGTTCTTGGTTTTTGGGACTGCTGCTTCAATACAAGCTTAGAATTTCTGTACAGTACAGTTGGGTCTTATTCGAATTAGTTTTGGAATAACCCCCAAATTTGTGTTCTCGTGATTTGGTTGAACCACTGAATCGATACTTCCATTGATAATAAGGTATAGTAGTTCCAAGAACCAGGAATGTGGCTTTGAAAATGCAACTGTTAGAATTTTGTAAGAGATTGCAGGCCAAATTATTTTTTTCATTTTTAGGAGTGTGTGAACCAGTTTTGGGACATGATGGATAAAATAGGTGACATTTTTACTGCTTTACCATTCAGTAATTCAGTTTTGGAAGCCTTAAAGCTGGTAGCAGCAGCAGCCATGGCGTTTCTGGATGTAGAAGCAGTTCACCTCAATTTCCTATTTTGCACTGTATTAAGTGTGGAGCCAGCCTGGTGGTTTATTCGGATACTTCCAAACTGGTTCTCATATTCCCCTGGCATACTGCTATGAATGCCCTGGCTCAGCCCTTTCAGTGTATTTTTGGTGGTGTAATTTAGAATTACAGGTGTGCAGTAAATCAGTTATTTTTAACAAACCTCAAAATGTTCTTGTTTAGAGCTCCCTCGTACATTAATTACTTTGCTGCTTAATTAAATTAATAGCCTATTGGATAGTAGATAAAAGGATTCCTAAGAGAAAGGTAATCATTTTTACAGTAATGCTTATATTCACTACAGCATGCCACCCTGATCTCCTTTGATCTTGGAAGCTAAGCAGGTTTGGGCCTGGTTAGTACTTAGATAGACCACCTTGGAATACCAGGTGCTGTAGGCATTTAAAAAAAAAAAATGCTTATATTCAGTATTTGAAGTTTAAAGAAATTTACTGTTTACATGAGTCTTTAAGAAATATTATTCTTTTCATTGTGAGGTTTTCAAGATATATTTTTATTCACGTCTTGGTATACCAAGAATAGGTTTAATGGTTATTTGAAATCTGAAATATTTACTTGAAATCTGTTGCAAATAAGTTTTGTTTTTTGAATTCTTGTTATATGCAGGGAAAAATTGCATATATAAGCACTTACATGCTAAAAGTTTGAGTCTCAAGATAATCTCTAGAGTGGACAAAGAAGAGATTTGAGCTGTCATAATCCAACCATTCTTTATCAGATTGCATTTTAAGAGTTAATCTCCAATGAAATCGTCCTGTTTCAGAAAAGTAGTGGAGCTAGAATTAGTTGTCTTCACCTTAAAAATCTGAAAATGTTTTGTCATTGCAGCACTAATTGTTGCCTCTCAGAATTAAAGTAGTAGCTTTGAGATGGCAAGATGGCAGCTTTTCTAAGGCTAATCTTAATCATGCCTGAGATTGCCTTACTTGCCCTATCTTTTCCTCCTCCTCGGATACCAAGTGTATATTTATAGTCTCCATCTTTAATTTTAGCATTAAACAGCATTCTGGGAGATCCTACTATCTATGTTAAGGAGAACTGGTCATTTTTCCCCTAGATGGGATCCCAAAGCTTGTTTGGTGCCCAGCTTTTTGGTGGCACTTTCTGGAAATCTGCACTGATGATTTTAAAGAGAAACAATGCATTGAGAGCTTTGTTGTGGTCTGAGGCAGGCTGCTTTTTTACTCCCCCCCAAACCTCCATCATATCAGTTAGGGACCTGGATTAGTTTTCACAGCCCTTAAATCGTTTTCACAGCCCTTAGAGTTGATTGCTGTCTTTCCTTGAGTTTTCCCCTTCCTGCTCCAAGTGTCCCAGTGGAACAAGGGAAAGGTTTCTATTGTCTTTCCTTTTGAATGTGTTTATTTTTTAATGGAGGTATTACATGGAATGAATGGCTTCTCTGAACACCCAACTATTGCTGGATTGGAAAAAAAAAATCGAGAGTAAGTGTAATATGAAATTTGGAGATTGCCAAACCATGTTTGAAAGCGACTTAACAGTCTCACCGCTGCCTAATTTTCATTACTTAACTATTGAGATACACATCTTAAAGAGTTTGTCCATAAGGACTGGGAGAAAAAGTAAGATTTCTGTGAGCAGAACGTGATTGGGGCGGGGGGGGGGCGTTTGAACCCTAGTTCTGTGTTACATTCCTGAGAAGACCTGTGTGGATGACGAAAGCTGGGCAGGGGGCTTATTGTCCTTCTGGCCGCCTAACCAGGGAGCCCGCAGCATCGAGGTGGGGGCAGCTGCAACCAAGGCAGGGCTGAGCTGCACAGCAGTGAGTAAACACCGAGCAGTTTGTGGAAAAAGGGGAGGTCAGTGAGTAGTTTACTCTCTCATCAATCCCAAGTTTAGCAGCAGTCAATTTAACTTGTGTAAGCAAAGTGCTTTAAGCACTTAATAATCTTTTTTTTTTTTTTTAATGCATCACTTTTAAGTAAATTTCAAATTTCCACTGACAGAAAACCAAGGCTCAGAAGGCACTGATAGTCCAGTAGAAAATCTCCAGTGATTCTGGGAGATAATCTTCATTGCGCATCTGTGGAGCAGAACTTTACTTTCAATTTCAGCAAAATCCTCACCCAGTCTGTTTGGCTTCTTCAGATTTTTTCCTTTGTTTGAAATTCAGCTTGCCTTTTGAAAGGCCTGTTACACTAAAGCGTTCATGTCTGTAGGTGCTTGGGTTAAACACCAACATTGTAAGCCTGCTTGGTTTACTTGGTGGTCTTTGGTCTAGTTAGAGAAGTGGTGCTCTTTTGCTGTTGCCACAGAGTCAGCACAAATGGGTTCAATCCTTTTCTAACTTGTCCATAAATCAAGTAGTCACTGTGTAGAATAATTATTTTGCCGTGTTTTGAGTTGCCTACATATTAAACAAACTTTCCAAATTCAACTCTACATTTATTCTGTGCAGCCTTCCATTATAGCGGCTACCTTATTATGAGGTGAAAATAATAACGTGTCCTGCTTGTGAATCCTCCCCCCTTTTAAAATTATAGGCTTTTTCACATGAGTTCTCTTCAGTAAAACTTTGGCTTATGTACTCTCTCCATTTTTTTTTTTTTGTCCATTTCAGACTTGAGCTATAAATGAGAATGCAAACAAATAACTCTTTGTAGTAAAAATATATGCAGAAGTATTAAATCAGAATAGCCCCATGACTTTCTAAATTCATTTTGGGTTGCTCATCTACTTATCCTCATGTGTTCTATTCTTGAGGCAATATTTTTAATAATCCACTTAAATGGTGCTTAAAAATGATTTCTTGGAGCATTTTAAAATAAAGGTAGGTGAAAATATTGGGCATTAGATTTTTGAAAGTCTTAGTTTTTTCACGTAGATACTTTGATGTTTAAGCTGCAGTAGAGTTGGTCGCAGCAGCCTCCTCTTGGGATTCTATCCGTATTCAGAAGAGAAGAGGAGCAGCAGTTATTTTCATTGATACCTATGAATTCCATTTCTGTGACACTTGCTCCTGCCAATTTGTGAATTCAGCCTTTCAGTCCTGACCGTGATCTGGTCTGGTTGATTGGCTCTTTTAAACTTCATTTCATTGAATATGACCAGACTCTGCACCATTGGCAGATTTGCCTTCCAGGTGTTAATAGTTGTAGTAACTCTGCTAAAGAGTTCTTTAATATTTAGAACTAAAAGAGAAGTGATTGTTTAAAGGCTTCATCGTTATCTTCCTGTAGGGGAGTATAACTTAGCAACTATTGCAGATCTTATGGCACTGATTTGCCTACATCTCTGAATTGACGTGTTCTCTCAGGGTAGAGATCGGAATGTTACGAATATATAAGGAGCATGGTTATTATTGATGATCTTTGGGTCATGCTAGAACCACAATGACCGCCCAACAACGTATAGCTAACCTAAGACGATGGAGGGTTAGTTTAATGTGATTTTTTTTTGTTTGTTTGTTTTACTAAACTACCATTGGGGTGGATATTTTAAGCAAATTTTGGTGCAAGGATTGAAGTTGGGTGTGTGTCACCACTAGAAGGTAATTAATAGTGAAAAGTCCTTATTTCTAAATCTGGCTTTTTGTTAAAATGGTTATAACCATGGAAAAAAGTTTGGTTGGGACTTAACTTGGTTTCTAGGTTGCAGTGACAGCTTTTTGATGAAGTGTCTCTATGAGCACAAACTAGAAACTGTCCAGATGCAACAGTATTTGAATTTAGACAACATAGTTTCAGCTGTCCTTGAGATAGTGTGATTATTTTAAGATTATTTTTAAGATTATTAGGTAGTAGTCACAGCTCCAGGAAATAAGCTTGGGCTCTCTCTTTAATGTCTTGACACTACTTGGCATTTTCATCAAAGTGGAAACAAGGGCTCTTGGTCCTCAAATGGCTGCTGCTGTTGAACTAAATGGCTCCTAACATGGCTTCCTGAATAGCCACAACTTTTTGGAATTGCCTTACTTTTGTACGGATAAAATAAAGCCAATTTGTATGGCTGTCCCTTGCCTGTGATCATTTTTCAGTTCGTCCCACAGGAGTGCATACTCCACAAGTTAAACTGTACCAGACCTTCTTATTTCCTGTCTTCATCTCTTTGCACTGATTCTCTATCCTTCCTGTTGTGTGCAAAGTGCCAGTTGGTTAACATTTCAGGAAGGGATAAGGGATGCAAGGCTGTAGACTTAAACTTTGAACACTTGCCTTCTTACTTTCAACTGCTGTGCAAACAAATTACTAATAAATGTGACTTTCAAATTATTAAATTTAAAAATTACTTTACATTTAAATCTTTCCTTGAAATACTAATTTTAAAATCCTCATAATAATTATAATATCCTTTAAACAAAGGAGTTAAGATAGGCAGGACTTGTTGAGGCCATTAACAGGGTTATTTTTACCCATGGTACTGTTAAACCAAACTTGAAAACTGCATCAGGGAAGGCTTTACCATCATAAAAATAATCCTTAAAAAAATTTTATTATTTTTTTCTGAGAACAAAAGCCCTTTCTTGGCTTTGGAGAGCCTGTTTAGAGAATGTTTTCTCCAAGTTAACACTTTAGATTTTGTTTTCTGTTTGCCATCTTCAAGTTCAGCAGCCATTTTGGTGGTTGTCTCAATGGATTCTAACATCTGGTCTGGGCGGTCATGAATTGGCAATCCAAACCTAGAGGAAAATCTGGGGAATATTTTGAAATGCTTTGTTTTTTCCCCTTTTGGGTAGATTAGAATTATGTGAGTCTGTTTAACTGTTCAGATGCAAACTGAGCTCTAAATTTGCATTTATGTGTGTCGTGTAATGGGGAGTTGGAGAAAGCAAGAATATAAAGCAGGCCTTAATTCACCGAAGAGAATCCAGATGCTGCACTGGCACTCAGGTTTTGTGATCAGATATTCACATGTCTTATTCTGACAGTTGTGGAGCCCAGTGCTGTGTGTAGGACCAGCTAAAGAATTTGTGGGGCCCAGTGCAAAGTGAAAAAGCAGGGCCCCGTGTTTAAAAATTAGGAATTTCAAGGTGACTACAGAGCATTAAACCAAGCACGTGGCCCTCCTGAACGCAGGGCCCCATGCGACGGTACAGGCTGCACACCCATGTAGCCGCCACACTGGATGTGTGCCTTTGAGCACATACATGTACACATCCTTGATTTAGCATTTGCTCAACGTAGTGGCATTTCAGTTTGTGTGCTGTTTACCTACTTTCACCAGTAAGAGCGTATGTATCAAACTTTTCTTCCCCCAAAAAGTGAATCAGCAGACTTTCTTTCCTGTGGATTTGGATTGCCTCTAGTCATGAATGAGAGTCCAGACAGGGAAATTGATATGGAAATCTGTGGAAATAGCTTGTTTGTGGTGGGAGGAAAATCAAGGACATGTTGTTAACAAGTTTCACCTACTTTTACTGCACACCTGTAATGCCTAGTTCGGTGGTTTAGAGAATATGGAGTGTTTCTGGGCTTTCTTATAAGGCAGAGGCTCCATACAAGGTTGCTGATGATTGTTCTAAATTCCCATTGTTTTCTTGGCTTTTCTCCCTTGGTTTATGTGTCGTCTGGAAACTGATTTGTAGTTGGTGAGGTAACATACGTGGAGCTCTTAATGGACGCTGAAGGAAAGTCAAGGGTAAGTGTCTGAGAGAATTTCTTCTGTGGATTTACTACTTGAAAAATGTAACTGTATGGTGGCGTGGAATCGAATGAAATCAGGAAGGCAGTGAGTGCTCATGTTATAGTAGCTATGTTTGATTTTGCCAAACATTTGAGTGGGGTGGGAGGGGATTTGCAAAAGGGAGTCCCGCTTTTCCAAATGGCTGGCCAAAGAGCTTTTTGGTATTCTGTTTGGATGCCCAATTTGGATAACTGGGGACCAATAGCAGCATTGTCTCTTTGTTAACAGAGGAATTGGCTGTGTGTGAATTATGCATGGAATTTTAGCGGTGGTATATTAATGTAAAACGTGTGTTCTTGTCTAGAAAATGTTACTCTTGGTTGTTTGCTGAATTTGAAAGTTGTGTGAACCAAAGATTCCGAAAAGTTGCCTTTGCGCCAGTAAATTGTAAAACAAATATTTAAAATCTGAACGTTTAAAATTGGCCTAGTTTAAAGAGACAATAAAATATTGTCTGTCGTGCAATAGAATGGCTTAGAATAATCAAAAGGATGAGCTTAATTTATGGAAGGGATGGATTTAGGAGGAGTATGATAAGGACTTGATTGAGTACAGAGGGAAGCAGATCTAAAGTTTGTGTGATTTCTTGGAGAACCTGAATTTAGGTCTGCTTATTATAACTTCAACAATAGTGTAATGCTGGTAACGTGCTGGGAAAGGAGATAAAAAGGAGCCCAGTTTTCAATAAGGAAGATTAGGCAAAACACTTCTGTCAGTTTCCCCTTAGAGGAGTTGATTTTTAAAAAATTTTGTTACATAAATCATTTTTATTTTGTAACCATCACTGATATTTACTATTTTTTCTTTTCTTTTTTTCCTGTTTCTTTGCTCTTCTGATTGGTCTGTGGCTTCTATCAAAGGGATGTGCGTAAGTATTGTCTAGTTACTTATTGGCAATTGAGTCTTCTGAGTTGTAGGACTGGTTTCACTCGTTTCCTTTTGACTCTTCATAGCGTTGTTGAATTCAAGATGGAAGAGAGCATGAAAAAAGCTGCCGAAGTTCTTAACAAGCATAGTCTGAGTGGAAGACCACTGAAAGTCAAAGAAGTAAGCTCTTGAAACACTGTGGATATTATTTGTAATTGTCAAGTTGTTCTGTTTGGAGTTAGGAAAAGACAAAAATAGTCCTGGACTACATTTTACAGAGCAGGCTAACCTGTTCTTAATAAAGAGGGTCAGTCACAGGCGTCAGTAGTCACTTTTTTAGGAACTTTGAATTAGTGACTGAACACATTCTGAGCGACTGTGGCTTGCTTTCCTAACATCTGTGCTCTGTTCTTAGACCAGCCTGCCTCATGTTTCTCAGGAGCACTCAAATTGAGCCTGTGGTTTTCTGTTGGTTTTTCAAAGGGTTCTATACCTACGTTTTCATCCAGTTTGACCCCTATTCTTGACCCACCTTTTTTTTTCTTTTATATCTAATCCAAACCTTGATTACCTTCTCCCCTTCAAAGAAGAGGGAGTTTTTTTGGTTGGTTTAGTCCCTCCATGACTTATTTTTACCTATTCTACTTGGAGAAGGATTAGTATATTCAGAGCTCAGAGGAAAGCGTGGTAGGATTTAAGATCTCACGTGTGTTGAAGGTGATACAAGAAAGGGCAGAGAAGTTAACAATAGTGTCAATACCAGAGCTTCACAGACCTGTCCAGATGTCACACAGGCGTCAGATGTCTGAATAACATGAAGAACGGAGTACCTTGGTGATCTAGAACTGTGTTTTCAAACTTTTGGAAAAAATCAGTGATGGGGTTTGGAGGAATTACAGACACCATTGAACTAGTAAGATTTAACTATACCAAGCCTGCGAAGATCTTATTCCAATCTGGAAGTTCCGTGTCAACTAACAGTGTCACCCCCCACCCCTTGTTTATTTTTTATCCCCCGCCCCCCTTTTTAAATTAGTTCAGTTGAGAGCTGAATTTGATACCCTTTCTTCCTCGTTCCTTTGGCTGGGATTCTTCCTGGCCTGGTGATTTAGTTCATTTGAATTTGTTGTTATAGATTTTGAGAAATGCTTTCCAAACAACCTCTCAGAGTCTCGAGTTTGGGGAGTGTCACTTACTACGTGAGCATGGTTTTAGTTGTCACTGAGTCAGTTAAATGTAACGCTTTTGTGCTTGTTTTAGGATCCTGATGGTGAACATGCCAGGAGAGCAATGCAAAAGGTGATGGCTACGACTGGTGGGATGGGTATGGGACCAGGTGGCCCAGGAATGATTAATATCCCACCCAGTATCCTAAATAATCCTAACATCCCAAATGAGATTATCCATGCATTACAGGCTGGAAGACTTGGAAGCACGGTATTTGTAGCAAATGTAAGTAAATGAAACAGCGTCTGAAGTAGAAAATCAGAACTTTATGAAATAATCTTGTCTGTGTGTTATAAAAGCACTCATGTTTGTGAAGAAAAACTAGAGAGGGTTATGTTATTTTGCTCTGTTAAAAAAAACAGCCTTGGGGTTGGGCTCTGTTCCCTAATGATCACTGCAGTTATAAGTCACAGGCTTGACTGGTTCCATTGGGGCCGTGTTTATTGAGTTTTGCTGGTGTTTATAAAAGTGGCAGCTGAGTCTCCTTTCTTGGTGGGTTTATTTTGGTGCAGAGGAAAAAAGTGAGCAGAGATTGTATACTTGTGTCTAGGATGAAGGGTAATGCCTTTGTCGTTTGCAAAGGAAAATATTTTTAAAAGAAAGTGGGTTGGAGACGATGATGATGATCATTAGCTGGGAAACAGTTTTTTTTTTTTTTCAGTGTTCAAATATAAGCATTAATTTGAAATGTATGAGATAACTTCAGCTGTTCTTTTCAGAAAAAGAGGCAGTAAATAGCAGTTATGGCCAGGCTTCATAATCCTATTTGAAAAATTCCACTGCAGTCGATAAGTTTTTTGACATTATTTTCCAAAGCATATTGTGTTCATGTAATAAAAATGTTGTTTTTCTTAAGATGTCTACATCAAGATTTTCCTCTGCTTTCTCTTGATTAGCTGGATTATAAAGTTGGCTGGAAGAAACTGAAGGAAGTTTTTAGTATGGCTGGTGTGGTGGTCCGAGCAGACATTCTTGAGGATAAAGATGGAAAAAGTCGAGGAATAGGCACTGTTACTTTTGAACAGTCCATTGAAGCTGTACAAGCCATATGTATCCTTTTATTGGGCTTCAACTTTTGGTGAATGATTTGGCCTAAATGCCAAATTAGTAATATAGGTTTTTGTGGGGAAGTATAACTTTGTGTTTTACTATTTCTTGAGTGACTAGAAGGGAATACATTACTGTGGGATTTGAAAATTCTCTGGGATGGAATTAATTCCATCCTGTGTAGATAGAAGGGCTGGTTAGTAAATAGGCCTGTTTCCATGAGTGGTCTTTTCCAGTGTTTTCAGAGGCGTCTAGTTTGAAGGAAGATGTCTGAAGAAAGTTCCACTGAAGAGAAATTTGGTTGTCACTTCATATAAGTCTTTATATGAAGACTTATTTTTCCAGTGGATTGACATCATTCTAGAAGAAATACTTTCTGACTAGGCTGCTTACCCTGTAGTTACATCTTTGTAATCACAGTGGAGAATACCACACAAGAACACAGTCACTAAACTCAGGCGAGACTGTCACTAAGTATTATGCAGGAAACATGATACTTCAGAAATAGTAGGATACCTGGTCCATTGGACATGTACAGAAAACATGCCTGTGCTTAAGAGGATGGTTTGGCGAAAAGCATACAGTTGTATGAATGAATCTCCATACCTAAAGGAATAAACTGAGATTTACTTTTTTCCCACTTTGAGCTTTATTCATCGCTTCTTTTATGCTGACTCTGGGAACAAATAGTTGAAAGTGTAATGAGGAATCAGGATTGCTCATAAATTCACTGCTTAGAGGGACTGGTAGCAGTTGGATTATTTTTCTCTTAAAATGTATTTCTTTTCTATGTGTGTTTTTAGAATTGTAAGAAATAGCCTTAATTGTAATATCAGCTATGTTTAATGGCCAGCTGCTATTTGATAGACCAATGCACGTGAAAATGGTAAGTTAATAGGATCTCTTTCTCCAAAATATACTCAAGTCCAGGAAAAACATAGGATTTAAAAAAAAATTTTTTTTTATTTATGCCTACAGCACCTGGTCTTCCTAGATGGTCTCCCATCCAAGTACTAACCAGGCCCGACCCTGCTTAGCATCCAAGATCAGACATCGGGCTTGTTCAGGGTGGCATGGCCGTAGACCATGGACTGTGTGGCTCCACTGGGGTGCGAACACAGGACCTCTGTGTGTAAAGCATATGTGCTAACCGCTACACTATGGAACTATGTCCAAAACGTGGGATTTTTAAGAGCGTACACATTGCTATTATTCATGGATAAGTCTGAGAGTGCAGTATGTTGAGCAAGAGCAAATTTATGACAAGTAACTTTTTGCTCATGCAGCTCTTGCTTCCGATATATTTTTCTTTGTATGGTTGGCTGATTGGCATGGTCAGGAGGTCAGTTGAGTATCCTGCTTGAGCAAGTGATCAGTTTCAAAGAATAGTTATGAGTTTCCAATTTTCAATGTTTAGTTAGCATTTTATCTGTTGTGAATCTAATTAAGTGTGGTTCAGACAGCCTTTCAAATTCTGCTGAAGCACTTCTGTATAAACAGTAGCCCTGCTGTGGCTGTACCAAAGATAATAATAGTTAATATAAGTATTACTGGGATGTGCTGAGGGCAATCCAGTTAGCACTCACAGGAAGAAAATAGAACGATAAAGGAATTTTTTAGTTACTTGAAATATTGTTTTTAAATAAATAATTGCTTCACCTGACTTAAAAGTCAAAAAGCATGAAAAAGACAGTGTGACACTCTTGCTCTTGCATCATGCCCAGGCTCCATCCCTACCCAACAGTGGACACATCAGTGTGTATTTTAATCCTTCCCACCCACTTCACACAAAAATAGCAAGAACTCTCCCACATTTCTTTTGATACTTGCTTGGTATTCCATGGTGAGAGTGTATTATACTATATAAGACCAGTCTTTTGTTGGGAATTGTTCCATCTTTTCTACTGCTGTCAGGAATACTGAGATTTATTCACTTTCTCTTTCAGGATGAGAGGGCTTTACCAAAGGGAGATTTTTTCCCTCCTGAGCGTCCACAACAACTTCCTCGTAAGTGTCTCAATTATTACAGCTGAGATTTTGAATTCATTATACTAACCAGAAAACTACAATTACCCTTGAACCTGTGCCATGGTATTCTGCAGTTTTCTTGACTGTTCCTAAGGAAAAGGTTCAAAAAGTACCCCCTGCCCATAGATTTTTCAGGGTGAAAAATGAGTGTAGAGATTACCACAATTAGCAAGAATTGTTAGGATTACCTTGTAGTGAGGCAGGCTGGGCATTTTGAAAGTGTCCTGGGGAAGGAAGAACCCAGAACTGCAAAGGGAATTAAAGTTAGGCTGTACTTAGATCCAGAAGAGATTGGTAATCGCCATATGGCCTAGCAGTTCCACTCCCAGATGCACGCCGAGAAAATTAAAAACTGGCATTCATATAGAAACTCAGGATAGTCATAGCAACATGATTTCAGCTGATGAGTGGATAAATACAGTGTGGTAATTCCATACAATGGAATATTACTCAGCTGTGAAAAGGAATGAAGTACTGATGCATGTTACAGTGTGGATGAGCCTTCATTCCATCTATAGGAAACATCCAGAACAGGTGAATCTGTAGACAGAAAGTAGTTGCCAGGGGCTGGGGAGAGGGGTAAGTGGAGAGTGACTTCTAATGGGGATGGGGTTTCTTTTGGGGATGACGAAAATGTTCTGGAATTAGATGGTTGCATAACTCTGCATATACTAAAAATCACTTAGCTGTATACTTTAAGTGGGTGAATCTTATGGTTTGTGAAGTACAGCAATCAAAATTTTTATTAAGGGTTATTTGTAATATCCAGGTGAAAATCTGTTCTGCAACAGAGAAGGCTAGCTGATTGGTCACCACGTAGATGGAAACAGTGCATATTAGTGAAGTGTCCTAGGCACTTCATCTGACAATCCCATATGGGTGAGCTGAGCCTGAGCATAGACAACAGTGGGCGTGAGGGCCTGGTGGGAGTGAGAGGAAATTAGCAGTGCAGGCTGGGCCAGCCTGGGCCAGCCTGGGCCAGCCTGGGCCAGCCTGGGCCAGCCTGTAGAAAGGGGGTGGGAGTGGAGCTGGGGCTTCTTTGTTCTGCTGGAGAGGACTTCTCATCAGTTGAGGCAGTTGGGGTGGGGCTGTTTGGAGGGCTAGCCAGTGCCTCTGGTCTGGAACAGTGACTTAATAAGTCTTGGGCCCAGCTTTCAAACCAGAAAACTAACTCTCGAGTGCTTTTGCAGTTTAGGATTTATAGAAGCATAAAAGAGACAGATTTTGAGGGGAAGGTAAGTGGCTTCAAGAATAGAAGATGGCTTATCTGTTGCGAGTTAACATTATTTAGGGAAGTACCACATTTCCTTGTCTAAGCAGTGTGATCACTCGCATTGATCATTCAGGTTCAGAGTGGTGGCTCTTGTTGACTTTCTTGCCTGTAGGAAGAGAGAGGCGGGTGAGGGCCGCTTGGTAACCTTGGTGGCATACACTGGACCCCAGGGAGCCCATTATCCATGGTTTTTGGTCTCCAAGCACATTTCAGAGGGTTGACTTGAAAGTCTTCAGTGCTTTGGGGAGCAGAAACTTTGGTGATCTCTTGCTGCTGTATCTATGCAATTTAAAAATGGAGAGATGTTAATCAGATTAAATACCTGGAAATTGCTCTCAGGATTTTTTAAGAACTTTTTTCCCCATTTAAAAACATCTCTGCCTGATCTTAGTTGAAGCCTCAGACCATGGTCACCCAGAGTGTTGCAAGTGTCTCAACACTATCTCAAGCTTTGTTGGATATTTTGAGACCTTTTTGTATTCTTGCATCCCTATTTATTTGTTTGTGGAATATGGAGTTGAGGGTGGGTTGGGTATCCATCCCAGATTTAGGAAGCTTTCTAGGTAGAAGATAGGTTCTGTGAATCTACTAGCTTCACTGTTAATAAAACTGCCTGTAGCAGAGCCAAAACAGTATATGTCCAGTGTGTTAGTAGGCTAGTTTATAACATTGTTTTTTCACCAGAAAAGTCCTTTGGGCCAGCAGATTGGGAGGTAAGGGTGAACATATTTGTGTTGCTTGCTACCTGAGGTCTTGAATTGGTTTTTTTGATCAAACATCTCTCAGTTCATGATTTAGGGAAACAAATAGATACTCACAGTTTTTATTGTGTGGGTTGTTCATAGTTCTCTAACTTTCAAGTGAATAGATTTATAGTTGCCGTTGATTTATACATATCACAAACTCCAATCTGTAATTGTATATAAAGGATTATGCCTTGAGAGCTCTCACATGTACCATTGTTGAGTTATGAATTGGATCCTCGGTTTGTAGGTGGAGGTAGGTGGGTGGGAATGGAGTGTGACAGCTATTATTCTATTATTGAGAATTTATTCTAAGTAAGTGGAATCTATACTTCTGACTTTTTCTTTTCCTTTCAGATGGACTTGGTGGTATTGGCATGGGGTTAGGACCAGGAGGACAGCCTATTGATGCCAATCACCTGAATAAAGGCATTGGCATGGGAAACATAGGACCCGCAGGTGAGGATTACAGTGTACCTCGATTGGGCATTTCTGGAGAAGTTAAAAATTACTATAATTATATAATAATTAAAATTATTGGGATAATTGGAATCAAATAGTTCAGATGGAATAAAGATTTGATTGGGAAGAAATTCCCTCCTTATTAATCTCTGATTCATTTTGATAAAGGCAGTTTTTTGTATTTTTCCTGAGTTGAATCCTTTGTTTTCTAAAACCATTATACCTTTGCATTCTATCCTTGCATGACCTTCTGAGCTGAGCTAGTTTAGCCATTCCATAAAAGTCAAGCCAGAGAGTTGGTCTTGCTCAAGGTCACACTATCAGTTAGTGACAGAGACTGTAGGTTGCCTGAACATGGGACCACAGTCTGTTACCCAGACGCCTTTGGACTCAGGGCTGGTGTTGACATGGCATCTAGAGGTAGGGGCATTGATGGATGCAAAAAGGTATGGAAGGACCCTCATTGCATGACAGCATAGCTGTCGTAGGCCACAGGACAAGTGATGCTCAGTATTGTCTTTGTTCAAGAAGACAAACAGCTAATGAATGAAAGCTTTAACATGTAGAATAAACTTTGCTGTTTAGCATTTTCATTTCTGTGCAGTGAAGCATTTTTTTTTTCTATTAAGTATTTCATTTTCATGACTTTAGACTTAAGTCTTTCTTGAAATTCTTTGAATTGCAAGATGGATGCTCTTCTGCCCTACTACTATCAGTCTATCTCTCATTTGAAACTCTGGGGCTGACCTCAACGTCCTGGGCCATCACCTCAAATGGCTCTGCCAATCTGACCACCACACCCATCCTGCCTGACATCTAAGGAAAGGCTGGGGTTGAGGGAGGGAAGCCTCAGGATTTTTAGGAACTGCTTTTTACTTAGAGAATTCTACCTTTCAAAGGGATTTTAAAATTTATTTCTGTTCCCTAAAATGAGCTTTTTTTTTTTTTTAAAGTGAATACTTCCTAGTCTGTACCTTATAATTATATTTCATAATTAAAACTGTCTTCCTTGGTAATTTAATAAAACTGTGTGGACCTTAAAGAATTTCGAATCACATGGTCATTACTAAGGGCTTAAATAGCTTTCTCGGAATGTGATAGTTCTGCCGTTGAAATGGTAGAGCCCTTCCTTTTTTTTTTCTTGACAATTAAAATATGTAATCGGATATTTTTTGTTCATTTGCTGGTTTGGAATTTCTTGTGTTTAAGTTCAAACGTTATTGCTTTGACATAATTTTAGTTTGCATTGACTTTTTCTTTTTAAGGAATGGGAATGGAAGGCATAGGATTTGGAATAAATAAAATGGGAGGTAAGAAATTTAAAATGAAGTACAATTGTAAGCACTTTTAGGTACAGTTTTCTCTTTCTTCCTCTTTCTCTCAAGCCCTGCATGAAATTCTCACTTTGGTTTCCAAAAAGTTTGTCTCGAAATTACTTCCACCTATCAGTCCTTCCAGTGGGTGTCTTGGCTTTTGATTCTGGCTTTCTCACTAACTAGCTCTGTGACCTTGGGCAAATCACTCCATCTCTCTGGGCCTCTCTTTGCTTATCTATTCATGGAGGTGGTTGGGTCAGATCAGCATCTGGAGGATGCTGATTTTTAAGCAAGAGCACTAGCATTTTTTCCCCCTAAGTCCTCAAACTTGGTAAGTTTCTGGCAGGAAATAGAATATGCCCAAGGGGAAACTTGTGAAAACAGTATACTTTTCTTGATCAGTCTAAGCAGTCTTCTTAGGATGGTGCTGAAATGCGAATTTTCTTTCAGGCATGGAGGGACCCTTTGGTGGTGGTATGGAAAACATGGGTCGTTTTGGATCTGGGATGAACATGGGCAGAATAAACGGTAAGACTAGTGTTGCCTTCCTGCTTACACTTTCCTGGCTGTTGGGTCTCTAGTGACCTTTAGGTAGCAGACACATTTTTAATAAACGATTCTCCCTTTACACTTTTCTAAAGAATCAAATGTCTTCGAATTGCCCTAAACATTAGTAGAATCTTAAGTTTACATTTCATAAGCTAGACTTGATAATAGATAGGTAGGTGTTCATTCTCTTGTTCTCTAAACTCTTGAGATGTCCTGTTTCCGAATCATCCCCAATAATTGTTCAATAAAATTTTAAAGCTTTCTTACTGTCTCCAGCACTACCAAGTATCATGTAGATATCTGTGATTATATTTTACACACTTTATAAAATGGTCTCCAAGTATAAAGGATTAGTTTCTTTGGAGTTTTCGATGAAGTTCTTGTCTCCCCTGGAATGCTGGACTGATGAGTTCTTGATCATCTGCTGATGACTCTGGAGTTGTGAGCAGAGGCATCGATTTAGCATTTATATAATGCAAATTTTCATGTCCTAATCATTCAAGTCTTATAGCCCTTTCAACCTCTTAACAGAAAAACAATGATGATAATAATAATAATAACAATGTGTTACTTCATTTAGCCCTTGCAAGAACCACATGATGTGTAGGTACTGTTATCCCCCATTTCATCAGAAACAGGCCCAGAGAGTGACTTGCTTAAGGTCACATGGCTAATAATGGTGGGATACGGGCCCAGGCTGTCTTGCTCCAGAGCCTGGCTCTTAATACACTGTGATTCTGCCTTTAAGAATTGCCTCTAGCACTAGTGTCAGTCCCCCCTTCCCAGGAAGGCTGTTGAGTGTGCCCTGAGAAACCTGCAGTGTTTCTGCAGTTTTTTGGGTTTGGTGGGCTCTTCGATCCCACCTGTGGAAATATTATATACATACACTTCCTGGAATGGGAAGTCATTAAGGATTCGGGTTTAAACCTTTCATTGCTGGTCTATAGTAATGAATAATATGAGGATAGTATAGTGCAAGCAAGCACCTTACCAGGATAGACATCAGCTGTCAACTGGAAAGAGAGATTCCTGATGAATAAACTATTCTTCTTCATGGGATGACTTGTTGTAGATGATGGGAGGATGTAGTCCTCACCGTGAGTAAGGAATGAAGGGACAAAGGTCTGTGTTGCCAGTATGCTCTCAGGTTTGCCTGTGGCTTGTGTGCAGGGGATTTTTAATAAGTGAGAGTTGGAGAAACCTGGCTTGATACAGTTTTTACTCAGAACAAATGAGTCATTAGAAAGGAGATTTGGATTGTTGCAATTTAGAAGTAGAAGGCAGCCGGGTAGGGCTATGCTGAGCCATGTGGACAAAGTCTGTGGTGACCTGGCAACTGGAATGCAGCAGTTATGGTTCTGAGCCTGATGATTAAAGGTTCAAAGTGCTGATTCTTGTGGAGAGTCACAGTGGAGATGTGTTCTTAGATGTTCTGAGATAAACATACTCAAGAGTCCTCCATTCTCTATGGTAGAGAACAGGGACTTCTTACACTTGAGCTGTGAGCTGAGATTTGCGTGGAATCAGCTCTAGAGCCCCCTTGGGTGCTGGGTCTAAGGAAAGTTTTAATCACTGGAAAAAAATTGACAAAGATGTTTCACATTTAATGTTTAGTTGATGACTGTAACACATCTATTATGGTCACAGATGCTGACAACATTAGACCGTGAGATTCTCAAGGCCAATCAGTCAACCAGTATAGGTCAGATCTTGATAGAATGGATGTAAAATATATTTAATTAAATGATTATCACATATCAAATAATGACATGTTTGACAGTGAAAATTCTCTTTTTTTTTTTTTCCTTTTGAAGGAATTCACACAGATTTCCTAAACTCTAGGGCCTGTGGACAGTTGGGAATATGAGTTCTGAGGCCTTTGCCAATGCATTAATGCCTGCATATGACTTTGTTATCTGAAGAGGGGTGGGTGCTGCCTTCTTCATGGGCTCATGATGCAGATTAAAGGAGTGCATCAGAGCTCCGCTCATTACAGTGCCACTCTGGCATCTCTGTTCTGCCCACCAGACACAGACTCACACAAGTTGCCTGTATTTCCAGCAAATAGCATGCCACCATCCTGTGGGATTCAGTTGGGTCGATTCAAACTATGAATGTAAAGTCCACCCTTGCCAGCACCTGCTGCATTTTCCTATTAATTCATGATGTTAGCCTGTTTCTACATCTCCGACAGACTTGTTTACTTCATTGAAGTAAAGATCTTTGTCCATTATATAGCATCTGTTTACCTGATATTTCTAAGGAGCAAGATTAATAAACTAGATTTTTCAAGGACCTCTCAATATGGGAAGGAGACAAAGTGTGATATGCATTTTAAGTCTTGTTTTAGCTGAACATATAAGGAGAAAAGTAGCCAGTGATAGGAGTCATGAAAGGCTTTTTCAAGCAAGTGACATCTGTGGCAGGGCTTTTTCCCACAGAAACCAAGATCTTTGTTTTTAAAAGACATCATAAAAATAATAAATACTCTTGCTGTCAGCATAGAAAAAACTAACAAAGTTACCCAAACTGCACTATGCAGATGGAACCACTCCAGTTGTCAGAGAGCAGTGGTGTTACAAGAGAGCATATTTCTGTTTTTGAATGGCTGTGCTTATGTAGTAGAGCATGGGCTTTTGCATTGAATTTAGGTTCCAACCTTTGCCCGGCCCCTACCGGATATGTGACCTTGTTCAGGTTAAGAAGTCATTTGAGCCTCAGTTTCTTTGTAAAGGTGTCGTGGAGGTAGAGGATAAAATAGGTGTGTGGGATGGTTGTGAGGATTCCGTGACATAAGAGTACGCATAAAACCCTTGGCAGGGCAGGGCAGGGCAGGGCATATGGGAAGTGCCCCAGAAATAGTACCAGGCTCTCCTGCAGCCTTTGAGTCAACATGCACTGCAGACCTTCTGCGCCAGTTACTGCGGTAGCAGGTACTTGGTGTGCCCATTGTGTGGCTATAATGGAAGTTGTAAGTTGGTCCTTTTTAATGGACTAAAGGTAGGTTGTTTTCAGGGATTCACTTGAGGTGACTTCCTTTTTTTTAAGGAATAAAGGATGAATGTTGGTTTCCTATAGAAAAACTAAATGTGCTGATTTGGTGGTGGCTGTTGTGTATATAGTTTTCTTTTGTTAATGTCTGAAATATAATGGTATTCCTGGAAAGGCCTAGGGTAATGTTTTTTTCCACAGAGATGGAGCGTGGCATGGGTGGAGGATTTGAGAGAGACTTTGCCAGAAAGGAGATGGGAATGTCTCGAAGCTTTGGAGAGCCCCTTGGCAGAGGAATGGGTAAGAAGGCCCCATGGGCCCCATGCGGGCAGGGTCTGTCCCTTCACCGCCCGGGTGCAGGCTCACCCTGGTGTTGGGGGTTCTTTCTGAGGCAAAGTCTGCTGGTTTTCCTTAGGCTTTTAAAAAATTGTATGTTTTCTAGACCTAGGTAAAAATTTTTGGTCCTTGGAATTTTTTATTGATATCCATAGCATCACTTTTCTTTTAGTCTGTTTTCAGATGGCTTCTTTTTTCACATTGGTATAAGGTGTTTGCTGGCTGTGGGAGTAGAAACTACTGCATTTATATAACACTAGCTCTCCAGTCCTGGTAGAGATTGTCAAGGCCCTGCCAAGTGGGGATGTAAGTCTTAGTCTAGAGTGTTGTTCCAGTCAACAAGGATGGCGTGGTGTGCTTGCTGATGGCTTTGAAAGAGAAAACCCTTTTTTCAGTTTTAAATTGCAAAGCAGTTTCTTCTTTAGTTTTACATGGGCATCTTCCTGTTTTAGGTTTTTCTGAGACTGAGTCAGCTTAATTCTCCTTCATTAGTGTGTTGAAGGAGAGTGTTCCTGGGATCAGACGTTTCTCTCAGAGGCAGTGTAGAATATAGATCTCCCCCCTGCTCCACCCCACCATCTTCACCTGCTTCTCATCCTGTGCAGATAAGAGGCTGCTAAGTTAGGGCCTCAGAGCGCTCAGCCTCTGTCTTTATGGGACATCTTGGGCTAGGTGTGAAGATTTTAAGCTTTTTGTGTTTAGTTTCTATGAACTGAGCTGTATTTTTAGAATTTACGAAGGCCTTAGGAAGAGTTGTTATTCAGCTCATCAGTGAGACAAGATTCTTAATTCTGCCTTATCTCTAGGACCCCTGTCTTTGTGTTGTTTCTGCTTCCCTCAGAGTAGACACTGTTAGCGTTGGAGATTTTTGTTTCACTTTGTCCTTGACTTCAGTTAGGTAAATTGAATGACTTCCTTGCATCTTTTTTTCCCTGTATTTGCTTGGTATAACTATAGCTTTTTTCTAGTTTGTTCCAGAGCTTTAGAATTGGGAGCAGATTGATAATCTGTATGTGACTAGGTCAGTTAAAAGTTTCTTATTGCCATGAGTGGCTTTGTCTGTGTGTCTTGGAATGGTAGAACATTTAAAAAATATTTTCAAAATTTATTGTCATTCAGCGGCAAATACTAATTTATATTCGTAAGATACCAGTGGTAAGAGCAAAATGGCAAATTACTTTGCTCCCATGGGCACTTTTTCCACTCTGAGCCCTTAATCCTTTGCCACTCTGGTACCTCTCACCTCTGCTGATGAAGCCATTGGCCTTGTCCCAGTTCCTGCAGTGGCACAGTGGATCTGGAGCAGTGACTTCGTGTGGCAACAGGAAACTCGTCCTGACCCGGATAAAAGCATAATCTGCAGGCCTTGCTCTCCTGCTACTTTGGCACCTTCACTCTGGTTGAGACTGTCGTCTGTCCTGAAGCTTCCCAAAGTGACCGGGGGAAAAGCAAGGGGCTTTGTTATAGAATTCTCTCTTGTGACTTGTCATCAGACCCAAGTTAGTTAAAATGTCTTTGTACCAAATAGCATATTCGTCAGGTTTTTAGACTAGTTACCTGGATTGGTTTTCCAGATTCAGTTCTTGATCTTATTTTTTGTGTTGTTTACTTGACAGTTGGATCATTTTGGTGCTACTGCCTGTATTGCCTTCCTACTGTGTCCTTTCTCTCCTGTCAAGGCAGTAGATCTTTGCGCTTCTTTGTGCAAACAACTATACTTGCTGTTACAGGGCTATAGATAGATATATGGTCCTTGACCTTGAAGGATGTGGTGCGGCTGACAAGATGATGTTGAGAATGGCTCAAGTCAGCACTAGAGGTCAGTATCTTGAAGTAGCTTAGTAAGGGAGCTGCTGGAGGTGTCGGTTCCCTGGCTCTCAGCAGCTATTTGAGCACAGCGCAAAGATGATTATTTTCTGTGTTCACATTTGAAAAAGCGCTGCTCTAGATGGCTCTGAGCAAGACATGTGGTTTAAGCTGGATGGGCTGGTGTCTTTGAGGGTTCATTCAGCAAAAATAGAGGGTGTGCTGGCAGACACACAGGGCTGACAGCATCAGGTACAGAGGCCTGCAGGTGAGGGTCTTCCAGGATGGGAAGAATGGGTTCAAGTTGGGAGTCAGAGCAGGGAGGCCTTTGAATGCCTATGTAAAGAACTTGGCCTTTCTCTTCAAATCAGTGATGAAGTGATTGTGAAGGCCTTTGCCAGCAGTGGTTTGATCTAAGCTATGTTTCAAGAAAGCAAGACTTGGTCTGGACCTGCTGAGCCAGGGTCATAGCGTCACGGAAGAATAAGCCCTATACTAGATTGCAGGCTGGAAGTCTGTTGTGTTTCTTGGTGTACTTACCTCTTTCCTTTAGCAGGTAGGTGTAGTAGTAGTAGAAACTGCTGTGGAGGTATAGGATTCAATCTCTTTGTGGTCATGGTGTTAATATAAGATGTGTCCTGTGACTATTGCCTATGTTCCTTGAGTGCAGCTCAGGCCCAGGTTGGGTGAGTACAAGTTTCTTCATAATGAAAGACTAAGAAGAAACTTTGAAGCTGTTTGGATGAACCATTGGCAAGCAAGCAATAGTGTTTTCTGTTTTGGACAGCTGAGTGTGTTGGGTTTTTTATTATTCTGAGGCTTTGTCTGTCACTTAGTCACCTTCACACCCAGCTCCTTCTCGGCAGGGCTGGTTGGGCTCAGCTTGCTGAACTCCTTCGATTCATGGCTTGTGAACTAGGTCATATTTCTAGCATTGCATGCAGTTGCTGCTGGTTTGCAGGGTTTTGGCTGAAGTATAGCTACAGCTTTAGTTTGCTAAAGGTTTGCAGTGAGGTATTGTTTGGATCTGGGAGGATGTGTGCAGGCTTTGAGTACTGAGGGTCTGGACCAGCTTTAGAAAAACTCTGCCACTGGCCTTGTTCTTCCTTTAACTCTCCACATTCAATTCATGGGTGAACACTGGCTCCTAGCTCTGCTGGGCGCATTCCCACATGGCCCTACCAACTGGGCCTCAGACTGTGGAGCTGCATGGGCTCCTCGCATCGTGACCCATCATCACGGACTCTACAGTTTTTCAGTAAAACGATCTTGTCTATGTGTGTATTTCTGAACCCCCTTCCCCCTTTCCTTTTTAAATTTCTAATTAGTGGTATTCCTACTCTGGAATCTGTAATAAACAAATTTCTATTACCATAGAGAAATTTGGCTAATTTTTTTTTCTTCCTGATTTCCTTAGAAATCCTAAGTAATGCACTGAAGAGAGGAGAGATCATTGCAAAGCAGGGAGGAGGTAGGAAACGCTTAGTTTTGCTGTTTTGATTTTTAGACTAGGCTATTACTGGGGATAGTAGAGTGCAGTAGTGAAAAGCGTGGGCTCTAAAATAGACTGCCTGGGGTGGGAACCAGCTTCTGCCTAGCTGCGTGACGTTTGGCAAGTTACTGAACCTCTTTGTTTTTATACTCTAAAATGGGGATATAATAGTACCTACCTCATAAGGCTGTTGTGAAGAGTACATGAATTAATGCCCATATAAAAGAGTACTTAACATAAGTGCTTTGTAAGCTATGTTAGTCATTGTCATTTAGTATAATGTGTCCATGTAATTTTTTTTGGTGGGG